>NW_027555514.1:39907321-40227321 GCF_003287225.1 Phascolarctos cinereus
CAACCCACAAATGCCAAAGACAACTTAGAAGGTCAGTAGGAAAAGTCTGTGACCTCTGTGAGAGAGAAGCTTGGTCCCAGCCCCAGTCTTGGCTGCAGCAGCGGCTTCCAGAGCTTCTGGCCCCCACCTGAGGGGAAATTAAGTGGCTGATCAGAGAGGGATTGCAAAGATTTCTTTTCTGGTGCTGAGGCAGGATTCTCTTGCTTTGCCTATGCTTGGATCTGTGTCACAGTTCTGGGTGGTGGTCTTGGGGTGAGGAGGAGCACTGGAATGGTGGAGCTTGTAATGGCAGTGTAGAGAGAATCCTCCTCACAGTTGCAAGGCAGAAAAGGGTGCTTGTGGTCACTCATAGACCACAGCACAGGCCAGGAATGGAGTAAACAACTCACCCTTGATCATAACACCCTGGAAGAACTGAAAATGTACAGGTCCCTAGAAGTATCTCTGAAAAAGAGCTGCACAAACCCCCCAAAGCTTGGGACAGTACATTCTCCACACTGGAAGCAGACCCCTACCTTAACAAAGTGTTTTAAACTCAAGTAATTAGCTGGGATCATGAATAAACTTTGCAAAAAAAAAAGTCAGACCATAGAATCTTTCTTTGGTGACAAAGGAAATCAAAACATACAACCAGAAGAAGACAACAAAGTCAAAGCTCTTACATCCCAGGCCTCCAAGAAAAGTATGAATTGGTCCCAGGACATGGAAGAGCTCAAAAAGGATTTTGAGAAGCAAGTAAGAGAAGTAGAGGAAAAACTGGGAAGAGAAATGAGAGTGATACAAGAAAATCATGAAAAACAAGTCAACAGCTTGCTAAAGGAGACCCCCACAAAAAAATACTGAAGAAAATAACAGCTTTAAAAAAACCTATAAATGGTCAGACCTATGATCTACCCAGCACGCTATTCAGTCTTTACTAATGGTACCACTCAGGCCAGGTTCCAACTTCCAGAATGATTAATATTAGCCCTAAGGCTACTTTTGATTGCCTCCTGTAAGTCTGAGAAATACAGGGCAGCTGTGTCTTGCCCATAGCCTTAGAGGGCACTTCCTTAGGTGTGAGGTAAAGGAGAACTGTTTTGTTTCACATAAAATGTAATGTCCAACAAGGATGTGTAAGAGTTAAGCTCCAAAGATGATCTCTACATTTTAGAGTGCAAATAAAATAGCATTTAAAGGGCTTTGCAAACTCAAAATCACTATATAAATGCTAGCTATTGTTATTATAAAATATGACATACCAAATCTCTCATTATCAACAAATTATAGATCTTTTCATCAAATGACTTGTCTAAAACTGTCTTTTTAAAGCTACAGACAGTTTCTGGCTCAAAAATGGGCTATCCTGCAAAAGTCTGGATGTTGAATTGCTTACTACTTAAAAAACACTTTCTTATAGAATCAATGTTATAAATGGTGGCTATTTTCCAGACCACCCCACAAATGCCTTTTAAAATTCATAATGATTAAAAACAGTATTGATTGTAGTCCTAATGATAAATGCAGAGAAACATGAAGAGACTTACATGAAGTAAGTAGATCCAGGAAAATAATATAAAGGACTGCAGGGACAGAAACAGAAAAAATCACCAAGATAAAATGCTTGAAATTGAATACTGTCAAATTGTAAAGAACAAGTTTGATCTCAAAGAAGAGATAAGAAAAAAACTCTTCCCACAAGTCCTTGCAAAGGGGTGTGTGTGTGTGTGTGTGTGTGTGTGTGTGTTTGTTGCAGGGCAGTAGAGGCATGGAGGGAAAGGGGGTGCTCCATGGCTGTGGAACACTATATATAATGTCAGGTTTAAAAAAAATAATTTGATGGATTGGTTTTTTGCTGAATATTCCTTTTTCTCCTTCCTCTCATTTTTTTTCTTTAAAAAAAACCATTTGTTATAAGGGATGACTCTCTACTAGGAGGGGCAGCAGAGGGAGAGAGATACAAGGGGAAATCTAGAAGATGTAAAAACAAAAAAAAAATCAGTAAAAATCAATTTCTCAAATAGCAGTCCCAAGTACAGAATTCTGCTATAATACTTGAGTCTTTAACCCTTGCAACCCTAAGCCTCTGCAAGTCCTGGGGAGTGGACTAGGAACAGAAGCTCTGAGGTGCTGGCTAGCCACATGGAATGGTCTACCAAGGAGAAGACAGAGGGGGCTGTGCAGGGGTTAGGGTTGCCCCACAGCAAAGGCAAGAGGAAAACTGGGTCAACCCCAGCAGATGGCTCAGGAAGTAGGAGGCTCCAACAGATGGCATAAGTCAAGCAGAAAGCAGCAAGGGTGTAGTGGCCATCAACATGGATAAGCTGTTCCCAAGTCAAGAGTTCATGAGGCGGAGAGAGCTAGGTGCACAGTGGACAGAGCACTGTCCCTGGAGTCAGGAGGACCTGAGTTCAAATCTGGTCTCAGACCAGATACTTGACACTTACTAGCTGTGTGACTCCAGGAAAGTCACTTAATCCCAATTGCCTTGCTAAAAGAGAGAGAGAGAGAGAAAATTCATGAGGCTGGCTTTCATTTAAAAAAAAACACCTCAGTTTCTTCTTTCAATAGAAACTTTAATGAAACAATCTGTCCATGAGAAAAACTGGTCTTCACCTCAAGAAGAAAACATTCATGAGGCGGGTGGTGTGTATATTTGTGTTCTCAATTTTAAAAACCATTTTGTCAAGGTTTGTTTGATATAGTCCTTCACAAAACCGTATTCTCTTTGTGAGAAGAACTGGTCTCAGAACCATACTGAGGAATTGTTGCTTGTGAGGCAGGTACCACAAACTTTGCCTGATGCAAGTGGCATGAAGGATACTTTAAACTGAAGGAACAGAAAAAGAGAGACGTTGGGAAGAAGGATGCTCACCGCAGCCCACCATCTGGTAACTACATATTTCATTTAATTATTCTTTCTAAATTATAATCTGCTCTTTCTATACTGCCAAAGAATATAAGGACCATCAACCCCCTCTATATTCAGAGTCCTGGGGGTACAGCCCCTATGACCCTGCTCTAGTTCTAGCATCCAGGCTTTCAATTCAGAAAGAAAGTGTTCCCAAGCCTGTATTTTTTGCTTTCAGCCTATGCATATCTCTGGATAACAGTTATCTTAGGTTTCCAAAGGTTACTATGTAAAGTAGTGACCCAAATTTACCTTTTTCCTATTTCATGATGAACCTCCCTGCCCACAAGACCATAATGCTATTATATAAAAACAATTTAAATAAAATTTGTATGGATCGCTTCTGTTCTTCTATCACCTAATTTTCCTAATACATCCCTTCCCTTATGTCATCCAGGGAGCCATCCCTTACAACAAAAAAGAAAAAAGCCAAGAACAATACCCTTCAGTGTCCATGGGGTTTTCAGGAGCTAACTAATTCCTCCGGAAACCGGTAAGTGCTTCATGTTAGCACTTCCCAGACTGAATGAGGCAGCCTTTAAATGACAGAAAATTTCAAAAAAAATCATCCCTGGTACCTATCCCCACTCTTAGGAAATTATTCCAAAAGGAAAAACATTTTAAAATTTTCTTTAAAGAAAATTATGTTTCAGTTTCTCTCTTTGATACAAAACTTTACAAGACTATAATCCCTCCCTGAGAATTGGTCTTTACACTCAGAAAGAAAGAAAAAAGCACAGTAGGTTGAATTCTGAGCTAAGAAAAAGCCCCAGAAATATATTAAGTGTTTAAAAGCATACCATCCGGAGATAGGAACTCAAACATTCCTTAGCTCAGATGGAGATAAAATATTGAATTAGCCTGCAACCTGACCTAAAAGACTTCCAGAGTTTGCAGAAGGAGTGAGCTTCCTTGTCACGCCTCTCATGATCCTGCCAAACCATGGGAACACTGATTGGCAGTGGAGACACAGATGGAAAGTTAAGATTATCAGCATGTTGTTTTTTTTTTTTTGCTGAGCTTTCCAGTCTACAGATTAGAGAATACAGGAAAATGGAACACACAAATCCAAAGCCTATTCATCTTCTTCCAAAGGCGGTGAGTAGAAGGAAGAAGTTCAGTTCACCCATGTAGGTGGCCAGAGATGATGGCAGGAACAAAGAGTTCTTCATCTCTCTGCCCCTCACCGCCACCTCTGCCCTTAGATCTCACAGATCGCTGTGCCTTTCTTATGTACTTCTGTTGCTGGCGTTCAGTCATTTTTTAGTCATGTCTGACTCTTCGTGACTCCATTTAGGGTTTTCTTGGCAGACACGCTAAAGTAGGTTGCCTTTCTGTTCTCACTTTGCAGATGAGGACACTGAGGTAAACAGAGTTAAGTGACTTGCCCAGGGTCACATAGTTACCATGTGTCTGAGGCTGGATTTGAACTCAGGTCTTCCAAGTAAAAACTGACACCTTGAGAGACAAGGTGACTTGCTCAAGGTCACATGGTCAAGAGATGGAAGAGCTAGGAATTAGAACCCAAGGTCTTCTGTTTCTGAATCCATTGTTCTCTCTGACTCGAGGCAACCAGGGAAGAAATATTTTTCTAGCTACAATGTTTCATTTTCAACTGGGTGTCAACTTTTTACAGAATGAAAATAAATTATTCTTATTAAGAATGTGTGAAGGGGGAGGCAGAGAACAACCTTAAAGTTTTCCCAAATGGGATTTTGATGTGAAGCCACTTTGGAAACTTCGTTAAAACTGTTGGTGTTCTTTATCATCTGTCTTGCGAGGTGTGAGTTCCCCAACCACAGCAAGTCAGCAAAGTGTGAAAACAAAGTTTTATGAGGAAGGAGCTCACTTGTGATTTCTAGCTACAGTACTGTAATTTGATATTTTTTTTCCACTTCTGCCCATCCCTGCAATTGACAAATATCCCTGAAGTCATGTCCATCAGCTGGATTTTTCAAATTCCTGTGCATCCTTTCTTAAATCATGTCTATGCTTCTTGACAGTGGAGTGTCAAAAGAATCAACAATAGATTTAAAAATGGAAACATTTCAAGACGATTTCCTGTTTAGACCCCATGTCCTTCCCTCCCTATGCCGGGAGAATCACAGCTCCTTGCCATTATGTGCATGAAAGAGCCATGAGACTTAGACCCATTTCTCCCCCTGACCCATTTATATTAATCCGGGAATAGCTGGGACAGAATTGCTGCAATTCAACAAGCCTTTACTAAGCACCTACTATGTGCTGAGCTCTCTGCTAGGCAGTGGGAGCGCAGAGACAAAAACAACAGAAGATAGTTTGACTTCTAATAAGAGAAAAGAAGTAATGTGACCACCTCAACTGAACATATACCCCTTCTTTGAGGGCATGCCAGAGGACAGCATCTGAGAGGGCAGATGTGAGCCCCTCATGCCCAGTGCCTCTAATCACCCACTTTCCTGTGAATGCTATGTAATCTCTTTATGTGGATAAAAGATTTTGCCAAGACCACTAAAAATCTCATATATACTTTTCATATGAATCAAGATTTGAATTCAGGTCTTCCTGATTCTAAATCCAGAACTTTATGGGCTTCTCCCCCTGGCTGCCTCCCACAGAAGCAGGGGCATTGAACTGAAAGCCTTTTCAGATTCCCAACACACCCCCTGCCAACATCATTAGTGTTTTCTCTATCTTAAAATTATATTGTGTACACTTGTCTATATGAAGGGCTGAGTGAATAGAAGAGACTTGGAGCTAGGAAGAACTGGATTCCAGTTCCATCTCTGACACACACATACTACCTAGGCAGGTAAGTCATTTAAACTCTCACCACTCTAGGCAGCTATCTCAGATAATAAATTGCCAATGAGTTGCCAATCATTATCAGCAGAGTCCACACTGAGAATTCCCAACCCCAATGAAATGAAGCAATAGCAAGAGTAGAAAGTGAGCTGATTGGCATCCAAGGTGTGGCATCATGGGAAGAATACTGGGATTGAAGCCAGAGGACCTCTGTCTTACTATCAACCTATATAATCTTGGACAAATCATGTTGATCTGTTAAGGCTTTGCTTTATAAGCTGTACAATGAAAAGGGTGGGACTAGATGGGATTCCTACCAGTTCTAAATCCTCTGAGTGGTTTAGAGTTCTATGTTAACCCTCTGAGTAGGTTAGTTAGGTTTACCAAGGGTTACATAGTTAGGAAGCAGCAGAGCTAAATTAGATTTGAACACAGGGCTTTTGTCTCCCTAGCCAGTGTTTATCCACCTACACTCTGGTTCAAACCTATCAACTCTGACTTTTAATGTCCACGGGCTGAATCGAAGCTGAAACACTACTGAATAAACAACTGAGAATGTTCGAGAGCACTCAAACCTTTAGGGTAAAGTTCCCACTACAAAAATCACTACATGCCACAAAGTCTACAAATATAAATGCAGACCTTCACCAAGTCCTGACCTTAGAATCTGCAAAGACAAGTACAATTCATCAGAAACAGACCTGGCCAAAGCTCTACTGGTATCAATTCAAGTGGGCAAAGGAAACCATGGCTCACTCTTCTTTCAGTTTCTCTCCCAGGCACAAAGTGAATGAATTCATAGAACAAAGGGTGTAAGACACAAGATGAATTTTCAATTATCTGGGAGTAAGCCACTGTTTTGTGGATTATCTGTGGATTATCTGTCGGATGCCTACTACAGCCTAGTTAATTCCTCTGCCCCCCCCCCCCACCAAAGGGATGAGGCAGGAGAAGGAATGGTCACAGATCAGTCATAAAATGAGTCTTGCATCAAATCACTTGAGTATGTGGGAATTCAGTGTGCGTCCAAGTATAGACATGATAATAAATATTATTATACATTATTATGGTATCAACAACACATTATTATGACAAAAGTAATACAATAATTCCTTGCATCCCAGGCTAGGACAACGGAATGTCCTTTAGCAAAGGAGAAATCTTCCCCCTCTCCAATCTGACCACATTCCAAAGCCCCATATAAATGTATTTGGGATTACGTTATTTCAAACTTTTCCTGCAGCTTTGGTGCAGAGAACCAAGGACTAACCCATTCCTGTAGAGACACTGAATTATTAAAAACACATTATGCTAACTGTGTGGATGGCAGACTCCTATTGAGTCGCTCAAAGTGATAGCATGATAAACAAATCACGGTTTGTCCAGCTTTAGCTGTTTATCTCTCTGTTCTGGGGACATGATATTTTTTGACTCTGGTAAGTTCTTATTCGTATAATAAGGAAGACATGTTGCAATGGATTCTTGTTGAATTCATTTCTGGGACAGCAACGGCATCATGTACCATCTGCTTAATTCATTTGGCCTTTTGTGTCCTACCTTGTACTATCATCTATATTATGTACATATTAGATGCAGGCTCTAAATCATTATTTCATTCATTCATTCAACAAATTCAACTCAACAAAATACTGAATAAGCACCTGGTATGGAGCTAAGTGTTGGCCATATGAATACAAAAACAAGAGAGACCTTGACCTCAGGAAGCTTACCTTCACACAAAGTTGCACACAATTTAGTATGGCACAAGGTAGGGAGTGATAGGGACAAAGCAAAGATACACAGTACTCTAAAACAATTTAAGGAAGGAGAGAATACTTTCAGCTTTACACTAGTTGATGGGGGGAGATTAAAGGATAAATAAGGCATAGTCCCTTCCCTCAAGGCACATAAATGGAATAAAGGTTCTAAAGGCATGGGCTATGCCCAATCATCATGTCTAGAGAAGTTATATTCCTATGCATACTAAGTGTTCTACTCAAGTAAGCATTCGGTGGACTACAATTTCAATGGAGTTGGGAAATCTCTATATCCAATGGAAGTGGGCATCTTTTCTGAATCTTAAGAGTCTCAGAGAATTGTCCGCAGGGCTGAAAGGTGAAGAAACTTGCTCTGGGACACCTAGCCAGTAGATGACAAAGACATGACTTGAATCTGGATCTTGCTGGCTTCGAGTTTAGCCCATGCTTTCCACTCTGCCAGTTGGGTGCTAAAGAGATGATCATATCAACAAGCCATGTTATCACAGTATTCTATTGCATTTATTTCTAGCAGATCCCAACTCAGCCTTGGTCTTTCATACGTTAAAGCCAGAGAAAGTCAATATGGATTTTAAAACCAAATCATGCTGACGTTCTCCTCCTCCTTTCCTGGAATACATACCTCAAACCACTGCCCGTGGGACTGCATTTTGAGAATGACACAGGGGTCTGGCTTTGAAAGGGCATCTCTGTCAGAAATCCCCTTGCACGCTACCCGCAGCTCAACTTTGGTCAGGCAGGGACTGCTAAAGATTCCCAGTGTATTGGCGGCTGATTCATATATGTTGCTCATCTTCTTCATTCTGTTTCATGAGACAGAGAGAGAGAAAGAGAGAAATGTCAGTCTGAGCAAGCTTTATCAGAGGAAGAAGAAATATTCTTAGATACTCTTCAATCAATTGATTTGTTTAACAGGCAGCTTCAAATGCTGGCAATATTTGTTATGTCACTTTCCACCCCAATGGTGCAGTCCCAGTGGGGAAAAAGGAAGAAAGAAAGAAAAGAAAAAGAAAAAGTGAAAGAGTTCTGGCTCAGAATACAACTACCATCTGATTTGCATACATTTGCATATTAAACTCTAGAGTCTAACAAAATAAAATTAATTAGTGCAGTAGACTGCAAACTGTAATCTGGTTCCATATTAAGGCTGGAATGCATAAGAAACATTACCAATTTTCAAGTTCCAGTTGCTCCACTTTCTAGCCCTATGACCCTGGGCATGTCATGAAACATCTTTCAGCCTGTTTCCTTAACTTTAAAATGGTTACAATAACATTTGAAATGCCTCCTTTGAGGACTGATAGGAGGACCCAGTGAGGCAACGTATCTAATGTGCATGGGAACAATGCTGATGATGAGAAATAGCATTTTTATAGCACTTAAAAGTTTGCAAAGCACTTTACCAGTATCTCATTTTATCCTCACGATGTCCCTAAAAGGTAAGTCCTATTACCATCTCCATTTTATAGATGAGGAAACTGAGGTAGACAAAGGGTAAGTTACTTGAACCTAGGCACATAGGAAGTCAGTATCTGAGGCCAAGTTTGAACTCAGGTCTTTGACTGAAATTTCCTTCTCTATTCACCCCATCACCTAAAGGTAAAGCACAGTGTAAATGGAAGCCATTGTCCCTGCCATTATTCTTTTTCCACAATCTCTCACATCTGTCCCTTTCCCTTTGGCCTCACATGGCTAGTCCCTGATGCAGGCCATCATGACCTCTCACCTGGATGATTTCCACTGGTTTTCCTGCCTCGGGTTGTCTCCACTCTCCTTACAGTTGCTAAACTGAGACTCCTAAAGGCCCAGGTTTTGCCACGTCACTCCAAGGCTCAAGAAGCTTCAGGGGCTCCCAACTGCCTGAAATCTAAGACACTAACTCCTCTATTTGGTTTTCTTTCTCAATATGGCTCTGATCTATCCTTTCCAAACTGTTGTTTGGGACAGCTAGGTGGCTCAATGGATAGAGTACCAGCCCTGGAGTCAGGAGGACCTGAGTTCAAATCTGGCCTCAGACATTTGACACTTACTAGCTGTGTGACCCTGGACAAGTCACTCAAATCCAACTTCCTCAAAAAAAAAAATTCCACCCAGTGTTCCAGTGCATCTGGTCTTCTTGTCATCTACCGTACCTGACATTCCATCTCCTGCCTATATGCTTTGGCATTGATATAGAGATGTTCCCCAAGCCTGGAATGCCTTCCCTCTTCATCTTTGTCTTTTGGAACCATTAGCTCTCTTCAAGACCAGTTTAATTGCCATGGGAGCCTTTCCTGATTGCCCCTCCCTCTTCATACTAATTTTATGTCTATTTGTAATTTTTTTTTATCTTGTATACATTATTTCTTCCAGTTGAATGTAAGTTCCTTGAGGGTAGGAATTGTTTAGTTTTCATCATTATATCAATGACACATGGGGTGAAAGAGCAGGTATTGAAGCCAAGAGGTCCTGTGTTCAAGTCTCAGGATCAGATACAACATTAGACTATGTGAGGGAGACATGGGAGAAGATCAGTCAGAAACTACAGGTAAGAATTGAGATGAAGATCATCTGTTGTTGTTTTCGTTGTTGATGAGTCATTTCAGTTGTGTGCAGCTCCTTGGGACTCCACTGGGATTTTCTTGGCAAAGATACTGGAGTGGTTTACCATTTCCTTCTCCTGCTTGTTTTACAGATGAAGAAATGGAGGCAAACAGGGTTAAATGACTTGCCCAGGGTCACACGGCTAGTAAGTGTCTGAGGCTGGATTGGAACTCAGGTCTTCCTAACTCCAAGGCCTGGTGCACTATCCATTGTGCCACCAGGCTGTCACCTCCTTTCTATGAGAAGCCCTCTAAATAACGAATCGATTAATGCATGGATGGCTAGGTGACCCTGGACAAGTGACTCTCAGTTTTCT
Organism: Phascolarctos cinereus; assembly: GCF_003287225.1. Taxonomy (NCBI): domain Eukaryota; kingdom Metazoa; phylum Chordata; class Mammalia; order Diprotodontia; family Phascolarctidae; genus Phascolarctos; species Phascolarctos cinereus. The sequence goes on from NW_027555514.1 coordinate 39,917,673, forward strand.
AGAGAACTTTCTAAGATCATATGTTGAAAAGGTGGCACTGGTCTGCATGGGCAGAAGGAGTTTCCTCACCCAAGATGCCCCTCCATCCAGGCAATCACAGGCTCGGTTCCTATGGCTTTGCCTTCACAGCTCAGGGCATCCAGCAGGCACTCAGGGAGGGCTCGTTGATTAGAAAAGAGCAATCCTCCTCGTTCCAGTCAATTACAGCCCATCCCAGCCTGAGCCAACAGTAGCAGACAGGAGCTGACTACTTAATGCGCAGGAGCCCGAGCACAGCCTCCTCTCTGTCTGTCTTGCCTGGAAGTGGTGCCTCAGGCCTCTGGCTCCAACGTGGTCCCATTCAAGCTCCCCATTAAGCCATCACCATGGCAGCTGTCAGAGAGCCGGCTGTCCAGGGAGAGATTTCCTGTCTCAGCCCTCTAAGCTCATTATCTAGATTCTGGAGAACCTTTGGGGTCACTTCTCCCTGACCATGACTCAGAGCCTGGAAGGGGAAAGATAAGGCTGCAGACTGTATGAGGGGACATGAGAGCATCTCAGCCTGAACTTGCAAATAAGTGCCTGAGATCAAGATGGTCAGGTCCCCTCCTTTTCACTGGAAGCCCTCTGGTCAACAACTCAATTAAGTGACATTGTAAACTTTGTAAAGTCACTTACATAATCCCATTTGCACTTCACAACAACCCCAAGAAGACAACAATGCAGGCATTATTATCCCCATTTTACAGAGAAAGTAACAGAAATTCTGAAAATTCAAGTGACCTGCCTATCATACATCATTCATAATAAATGTTAGAGGGTGGGATTGAGGGCCAAATTGATCTGATTCTAGACCCACCTTTTATTCTCTACCCCTCATGGCTCCAATTCTCAAAGGCTAGAGGACCAGAGACAGTCTATAAGACAGAAGAGGCCTCAGAAGTCATGTGGTTCATCCCCCTACCTCTGAGTAAGACAGTCTGGACATAAAGGGGAGTAACTCCACAGACTCTCATGGACCATGGTTTCAGTTCACAGCTAAAAAGTTCTAGCTTAGGAGTCCAAAGACCTGAATTCAAATGTAGCCTCTGTCACTTGTTGTGTGACTTTGGGCAAGGGAAGTGCAGGGAATAAGCATTTATCAAGCACTTACTTTGTGCCAGGTACTGCACATCTCATTCAGTTCCAACAACAATCCTACAGGGCAGGTGTTATTATTATCATCCTCATTTTACATATGAGGAAACTGAGGCAAACAGAAGTGACTTGTCCCAGGTCACACAGCTAGTAAGTGCTGACTCCAGGCCCAGCGCTTGTCTTTAGCAAGTCCCTAAAGCTTTGTGGGCCTCAGTATCCTTATATGTAAAATGAGGGGGTTAGACTTAATGACCTGTAAGGTCTCTCTCTGCTCTGAGTCTACGCCCCTATGACTCTACGAGCCCATCCTACAATTCAGCATGGGAACAGCAGACTAAGCGCAAGATGTTGAGTCAAGAGACCCAGGTTCAAATCCCGGCTCTTGTCCTTACCACTCATGTAGCCATGGGATGAGAAAAAAAAGGGAATAGAGTTATGTGCACCATGTGCCCGATAGGAAAGCACTTTACAAATGTGCAAGTTTGTGTGCCAGGCCTGGAATCAGGAAAATCCAAGTTCAGATCCTGCCTCAGGCACTTTCTAGCTGGGTTACCCTAGACAACTCCCATAATCGCTGTCTGCCTCAGTTTCCTCAAATGTAAAATGGGGACCATGATAATACTTTTATTGCAGAGTTGTAGTGAGGATCAAATTAGATAATGCAAAGTAAACACTCTGCAAACCTTAAGTTGCTCTCTACTTGCTAGTTAATTACCCAGAATTGTCGCTGCATAAACTAATTACAAGTAAACACCTAGAGTAAACTCAGGCGTGAGGCTGCCGAGCTTATGTGCATTTTTAAAGGGCAGAGTATACTGACAATTCAAGGCAAAGGCTTATCCTTTTGCCAAGTGGATCTCTCTACCACACTGAACAATAATAGAAACAATAACATAAACAAAATATAAAAATATAGATCATAGAACTAGATGGGACCCCAGAGACCATCTGATCCAACCCCCTCATTGCGTCGAGGAAACCAAAGCCCAAAAAGATTAGGTGAGTTACCCAAGGTCACAAAGGTAGTGAGTGCCCATGGCAGGATTTGAACTCGGGTCTTCTGACTCCTCCAAGTCCAGAGGTAGTGTTCTTTCCCCTGTACCACATTGTCCAAATGGGACTTGCTGTCATAGTGCCTTAGTCATTTCAAACTTCGAGAGACCTTAGAGCTCACCCTCATTTTACAGATGTGAAAACTACAGCCCCGAAGCCCAGGGCCCCATCCCCTCCTTCCTTTTAGGCCAATCTTTCTACTATGTCACAGTCCTTTTCTGAAAAATTACCAGGCTGTATACCATTGAAGCATTTTCTATTATCCAACCTTGTTACCATCACAAGTGTGACCCACCCATCACTGTTCTGTCTAGTATCTTAAAGGCGTGAGTCGGCATGTTTGACAAGACAAAGAACGTGGGGACAGAGAGCTTACTCATTGTTACAATCAAATATAACTTACAACAAGTCCACCAGACTCATTTCCTACGTTTCAGGATTATTGTGCTACAAGCTCATGAAATGAAAGTAGTAAATAATTCACAGAAATGACTGTCATTAGCATTACTATTATCAGCATCAATGTCAACAGGATTTCATATCATGCAGTTTCCTTCTCGTCACACACACAGACATTAATCCTGTGCCCACTCCCTCCCCACCCTTTCAAACCTGAGGCTGCCCTTTGCTGTCTCCCGACCCACCTGAAGGACACACACAGAGCCTGCACAGCACGATAAAAAAAAAAAATCTCTGCATTTGGAGGCAAAAGACCTGGGTTCCAATCCCTGTTGTCCCAATTCTTTCACTTTGGACAAATCATTGAACTTCCTCTTGGCTTAGATTGCCTCGTCTGCAAAGTGAGGGTGTTAGAACAGCCTGGAAGGACTCTGAGCTCTCTCTCCCTTAAGGAGCACGCCCAGGTTATTGACTGTTCCTGCTCCATCCTACTGACTAGAAGGATAGAGTACAGAGTATTTTGGGTATTGGAGGCTCTAGAGGGCAGAAACTCTGGGCCGGAAGACTGTGGATGCACAACCCCATGGAACAAAAATACAATCCTCACACTAGGGGCCTAAGTGACAAGATAAAGAGCAGGAGTTTAGAGGAGAGGAATGGCATAGGGCATCTGATGGTCTCGGAGAAAAGAGAACAGAAGAGAAAAGAGAGTGAGAAGGAAGGAGCAAGCCATTGGGGGAGACATCAGTTCAGGCAGTTCTGGTCTAAGGTTTTAGGGTAACTGTGCTTTTTGTCTGAACTTCTCTCGATGTATCTGTCCACCACCTCTACCCCTCCCCCAACAATCAGTCCCCCAAATCCCTGAGGTTGCTGAAGAACCAGATGACCAAAAAATACCTCCTCTTCTCAGGAAGTAGCCCGTATTCTCTTGGTTTTTAGAAAATAGTGCTGGCAACACAGTGTCCTGAACCAGAGCTAGACCAGGACTCCAGCATCATCTCCAGAGAGAATGAAGAGGTGGAATGGACCTCAAAAAGAAGAGATTTCTGCTTTTCGGGTTGGCTCCTTCCTTCCTTCTTCCTCCATTTCTTCTCCTTCTTCTCCTTCTCCTTCTCCTTCTTCTCTCTCTCTCTCCCTGCTCCCCCCCCCAATCCACATACTTTCTCCATCACCAGAGTCACCTCACTCTGGGAATTCCTCCACATCTCCACCTCATCTCCTATCCTTTCTCTGAGATTTGAAGTAATTAGTAAACAGAATATTGGACTTAATGAGAAAACCTGGGTTCTAATTTCATCTCAGACACTCACTAGCTGTATGACCAAATGCAGCCTTGGACCTCTGTCAGCCTCAGTTACTTTATCTCTAAAATGGAGGTGATGATCTCTGTAGCACTTAGCCCACAAAGTTGCTGTGAGAATCAAACGAAATAATAGGGTTAAATTGCTTGTTAAATCTTAAAGCATACTGTTAGTGCTATATTATTATTTCTAACATGTATTGTCTATATAATTCATATGATATTAGGCCTGTTATCCTTTTATCATTATTATGAATATCTTATCCCCTCCCCAACTAGATCACAACCTCTTTAAAGAGACCAACCATGATTTCAGAGGACTAATGAGGAAAAGAGCTGCCCACCTTCTAAGACAGAGGCAATGGACTCAGGATTCCAATACGATACACATTTAGGGGCATGGACAATCAGGGGGTTTGTTTTACTTGACCACGCACATTTGTGGGGTTTTTTTAAGTAATTAATTTTGATTTATCAACAATCACTTCCATATGCTTTTGAGTTTAAAATTTTTCTCCCCCTTCCTCCCCACCACCCTCCCCAAGATGGCACACTATCTGATATAGGCTATACATATACATTCCTATTAAACATATTTTCATGTTAGTGATGTTGTAAGTAAGAATTGAACCAATAGCAGGAACCACCAGAAAGAGAAAACAAAACTCAACAGAAGGAAAAAAATAGCAAATAGTATGCTTCGATCTTCATTCAAATTCCATAGTTCTTTCTTTGGATGTGGATAGCATTTTCCATCACAAGGCCTTTGGAGATGTCTTAGATCCTTGTGTTGCTGGGAAGGGTTAAGTTTATCAATATTAGTCATTGCACAACATGGCTGTTATTGTGTACAACACTCTCCTGGTTCTGCTCCCTTCACTCAGCATCAGTCCATACAAGTCTTTCCAGGTTCTTCTGAAGTCAGCCTGCTCATCATTTCTTATAGCACAATAGTATTCCGTTACATTCATATACCACAACTTGTTCAGCCATTCCCCAACCGATTTGACCATGCATATTTGTTAATCATGGTTTCATTTCTATTTCAGTAAAGAAGGGAAGGGAGAGAAAACAGATGCCTTTTAACAATATGTACCTCATTGTATCCCTTGTATCCCTAGCCCAACTAATGTTTTATTTTTGTCATTGTAATTATATCCCCGTACCTGATGTGATACTTTGTATATAGTAGGCACATAAGTTAATTGAATTTTGGAGGATAATGTTGATGACAATGACGACAGTGATGGTGGTGGTGGTGGCAGCAGCACCCGCCCATCCCAGCATCCTACCTTACCTTTGCCTCTGCTGTGATTGGGTGCTAAAAGAGAAGGCTGAGCCCACCAAACACATACTTGGCCAATTTCATAATCTTAATTAGAGTACTCAGTGTATATAAGCTAATAAAACTGTGCCTGGAAAAATGTAAAGTCATCCCTGGTCACGTATTCATGTATCTGTGTTGTAGCTTAAAGGGATCCTGTATGTCTATATGACCTCTGGGTCTTTACACTCATCTGATTTCAATCTGGCTGCAAGTCACAAATTAAAAGTGGCTCTCCCTATAAAAGTAGCCATGCAGATGGGTGAACTGCCACTTTCCTCCACTCAAGAGAACAGAAATAAATAGGTAATTTCACACCCCGTTAACAGGCAGGATTAACATGATCAGATTATCCATACATTTTCCAGGGGCCTCTTTAAATCCTTCTCAGTGCCTTTCACACAATAGCCAGATTTTGAGGAGACTAATTTGGAGAGAGCATTGTTTTGGTAAAAGCTGACATTTCGCCGATTTTAGAAGCAAATTAAACCTGTCCTTTGCCAAAGATAATTTAAGTAATAAAAAAGAGCTATTTCAGCATATACACTCTTTCTTTATTTCTCTAATAGGACAAAGTGATCCTGAAGCTTAATTAGTTTCTGTATGAATTGAAAACAACTCCAGGAAGGGAAGGGAAGCAAGCTTAGCTCCTGAGGAACCAACTAAGCAGAACTTGCTTTGAAACTCCATCAAAAAACGAGTGCATAAATCTCTACTTTTTGTATCATCGTTCCAACTTACTAAATTTTGGTCCCATTTCTGCAGGCAGATGGGGAACAGGAAATATCTTCAGCATGACAAGGGAAGATACTGCCAAGGACAAGCCAAGATGCGATTCTGGGCTGACACATCATGGAACAGAATCTACCATACCAATAGTTCCTAGTAGACCTCACGGGGGAGTCTCAGTATGGGTAGTCCCTCCACTGATACAGATAACTGTTCATGCACATATAGACAACTTGTCTAATATTTAGTTGCTAAGTCTTAGAGGGTTGTCTGAGGTGCAGAGAAGTTAAATGACTCACCTAGTGTTACACAGTGAATAAATGTCAGAGGACAGATCTGAACTCAGAAGCTTCCTGATTTCAAACCCAGCACTCTATTTATAATCACCATTCCTATCAGTTATTATTGATCCTGAAGACTGATTGTCCTGTCTTCCTTAATGGATTCCTCCCTTCTTTCCCAGTCTAGACAAATAGCAGTTAGACATTCACAAGCCAAATTCAGACCTGGGATATGAGGAGAGTGAATATTAGATTGAACTCATCAAAAGTCAAGGTATGTCCTCCTGGAAGAGTTTAGATTGATTACTCCCGCTAAAAACAGGGAGACCATACTTAGAGATACATTCTCTGGTGACATCAATGATTAGAGGATTGTAGGAGATTGTGGGATCATAAATTTCAAACTACAAGGGACCAAACTTCATTTTATACATGGAGACACTAATACCCACATAGGTTGTGACTTGCCCAGGGTCACACAGGTAATAGTAATAATAGCTAGTCTGGTTAAGTAAAACAAATTTTTGCACTGGCCTCATCCCAAAATGATAATAACTGGCATTTATATAGCACTTTAAGGTTTAGAAAATGCTTTGTTAATATTATTTGATCCTCACAACAACCCTGGGAGATATTATTGTCCCCATTTTACAGATAAGGAAACTGAGGCAGAAGTTAAGTGACTTGTCCAGGGTCACACAGCTGTGTTTAGGGCCAGATTTGAACTTTCATCTTCCTGATTTCATGTCCAATGCTCTACCCACTGGACCTCCTAGTAAGCTGAACCAGCTGGGATTTGTCCTCAAGTCTTCTAACTACAAATCCCATTACTTTCCATTGCACCATAGCCATTCAAGACAGAACTGCAGAATTTCAGAGTTGGAAGGAACCTCAGTGACCATCTAGGCCAATGAGGACCTGAAAAAAATAGTCCCCTCTACAATGTATCTGACAAGTGGTCGTCCAGGTTTCCTTGAGGACCTCCAATAACATGGAGCCCATTGCTGAGCTTGTTCTATAGTGGGAGAGCATGGATCGGTAGGAAGGAGTCCTAACCTGATTCTTTACAACTGCTTCCCTCTTGTCTATCTGAGAGCCCTTCAAATACTAGAAGACAACCACCATGTTCCCCTTGTCTAGGCTAAACATCCCCATTTCCTTCTGCCAGTCCTTACACAGGATGAACTAGAAGCCTTTCGTGACATGGTAGCCCTCGATCATACAACAGAAGTACCTGGAGACATTCTAAAGAGCATCTGTACGTTGATTAAAATGTTAGTCTAGCAATGCCTGGGTCTGTTTTTGCAGGGCCTCAGCATATCTACAGTTATCCCAACCTCAAAATTCACAAAGAAAAACTAACTTGATTTCACTTAAAAGGAAAAATATTCAGCACTGAGAGGGCTTATTTTTTGGTTTGTTTGATTGCTTTTGGAGATTGGATCTCACCTAGGCTGAAAGTACAGTAGCTACTCACAACCTGACCCCCTTATTGACAGGCATGGAAGCTCTGACGCACTCTGTTTCTGACCTGGGCAGATTCATCTCTTCTCAGGCAGCCCTTCTCCTGAGGTCTCCCCTTACTGGTGTGAGGATACCAGAGCCACTTTAGCTCCACTGTACCCCAGAACTTCCCAGCCTCTCCCTGCCTGGGAGCCAAGATTACAGAGATGCACCATTACCAGCAATACCAGTGTATTCAGCACTTTTTTAGGAGGAAGTCAAGAAAAGGCACAAAATCAGGCCAGAAAGACTGTGCCTCCCAGCATGCAGCTAACCTCTACAGTGACAGGCTTCAAGAATGGTTAACTTGTCAAAAAGGGAGGGAATGAAAGAACCTGAGATAACCAACCAGATCAATCAACCAATGGGCTTTAATTAACAGTTACTATGGACTGGGTGCTGTCCCTTTTGTTGTTGTTCATGACCCTATTTGAGGCTTTCTTGACAAAGATATTGGAGTGTTTGCCATTTCCTTCTCCTCCTCATTTTACAGATGAGGAAATGGAGGCAAACAGGGTTAAGTGACTTACTCAAGGTCACTTAGCTAGTAAGTGTCTGAGGCCAGTTTAGAACTTGGAAAGATGAGTCTTCCTGACTCTGGGCCTGGCACTCTATCCACTGTGCCCCTAGCTGCCTAGCCTATAAGCACAGGCATTAGAGAGAAGGAAGGAAGGATATGGATATAAGTCGAGGAGAAAAATCTCTGCAGTCTGGAGCAGCTGGTACAACCAAAAGCCAGTAGGTTTGATCATTTCCTCCTGCAACCACCATTTTGAGGACAGTCTAAGGCAGCCATGTTCCGTCCCTCAGATCTCTTCTGCCTCCAAATCCCACACTCTTTTCACTCTACCAAGGTGATTCACTTGTACTCATCCTCAATTCCTCACTCTCAACCACTCCACATATACAATCAGTTGCCAAATCAGAAGGTAATTTTAAATCAGCAAAATGTCTGAAATTTAAAATAGTTTGAGATATGCACTTTGACAACTATTCAACACATCTGGCAGCCAGTCTTGTCTCTTGAACATAGAAAATGTTTAATGAATGCTTTATGAGCAGATAAGTGAGCAGGAGGTGATGTCTGGGCTTTGGAATGAGAACTGGATTTAGAGTCAGAAGACTTGGGTTCAAATCCTGTCAGTGATTCTTACTACCTATGTGATCTTGGGCCAGTCGCTTAGACTTCTTTGTCCTCAGTTTTTTCCCCTGTAAAATGAGGGGTTTTGACTAGATGACCTTTCAGCTTCTAAATCTATGAACCAATGGACAACATTTATTTGTATGCAATGTTCTGAAGTCCTTAAAGGTAATTTATTTTTTAAATAGGTTTAAAATACCCCATCCAACTTTGTTTATGCTGTTAATTTGCTTAGCAAACTCTTTCTTCCTAGGGCATACAAAGGTAAATTTCATCCCTATTCAACAATGCCTAAATCCTGGAATCTATACTAATGAGACATTGCTATAGTTTAATCCAAAACATCTTTATTAGATGCCTCCTGTGTGCAAAGTACTGTATCAGGAACTGGGTCTCCAATAATGAAACAATAACCCAACACTGCATTGAAGAGTTCATAATCCAACTCCATTTAAGGAACAGATATTGGGGGGGAGGGGCAGGTAGAAGCTATCCATTGTTTACATAGAGGATGGCATGAGTAAGGTAAAGGAAATAGGACGACAAAGGACAAGATGAAAATGGGCAAGAGGCCACAGAACATAAAGGGGAACAGACTGGGATGAGATTTGAAGAGTAAGTCAGAGCCTGACAGACCTTTTCAAAAGCCTACTTCCCTCTCTCCCCATTTCTCAGAGAAGATAAGTTCACCTTTAAAACTAGTTCTGTAGCCACAGTCTGAATCCAAGCTCTGAAGTCCTGGTCGAGACCTTGGTTTTCCATCCTCGATGGCTCCTAGCTCTTGGAACTTGGTGGAGCTTAGACTTGTGAACACTGGCAGTCCCCAACAAAAATCTGAGAGCCGGAAGGGACCTTAGAATCCATCTAATCAAATTCCCTCATTTTACAGTTGAGGAAACTGAGGCACAGGGAAGTTAAGTGACTTGCTCAAGGTCACACAGGTTGAAAGAATCAGAAGTAGAATTTGAACACAGTTCCTTTCAGAAGCGCATTCAGCTCTTCCTTCTCCCACACCATATAACCAATTAGTCGCCAACTTTCATACATTCTGTCTAGAGCATCACTAGAACCTATCCCTTCCTCGCTCATTCTTTACCACATTGCCCAGATAATCTTACTGTCACATTGATGTAATCATGTGATTCCTCTAATCAAAAACCTACAGGGCCTCCTTGTTGCCTTCTCAAGAAACACTCAGCTTCTCACTTATCATGATCTTAAAGGCTTTCAACAATCAGACAACATCCATTCATTCTAGCTACATCTCCCAGAACTCCCCCTTCACACATTTAGTGTTCCCAGCAGACTGAACTGGCCTCCACCTCCTGTTCTCATCCCATCTGTCTATCTTTGCTCCCACTGTTCCGGTGCTGCCTTTTCCATGAGTTCTTCCTAGATCTTCCCTAGCTGAAAGTAAGCTCTCTGCCTTCTCCAATTTCTCATTTCGTTCTTCCTGGACCTCTCCTTTGTACTTTTTACAGTTTAACAATATCACCATGATTTATGTAAATATTTTATCCTCCCTCACTTAGACTTTTAGTTCCTTGAAGACAGGAACAATCTTGTCATCCTTATATTCTCAGTTTCCAGCTCAATCCTTTGCATACAGCGACTACTTAATAATAAGTCCTAGCTAAACTTAGGACACAATGGCTGGACACGTTTTTGCCATTATTTCACTCCCTACTCCCCCACAGTCTTTTAAGATAATTCTCTTAATTGCCCCAGAAATATTCAACAAATATTCCTTCAACACTTATTAAGCACCTACTATGAGCAAGGCTCCATTCTATGTACTAGGAATAGAAAACAGAAAAAGCATACACACAGAGTCTTTACTCTCAAGAGGTTTAAAATCTACTGGCATATATATTACATTCATATATGCACCCAAGATAGACTGGAGGAAGGCAAAGGAGAAAAAACAAAATGTTTCTAAAAATTGAGGACAAACAGATCACCTTTAGCTAGAGGATAGACAGAACCTGGGTGGGGCTTTTAAGGAAGAGAAGGATTTCAAGAGATGTGGGGGAAATACATTTTAGGCATTGGAGCAAGGCTAGAAATACAAATAAATATATGGAGGTCAGAGAATGTAGGTCACGATTAAGGAACATCTAATAGTCTGGTTTGACTAGAATAAAAAATGTATAAGGAGGAAGGAGGATAATATAAGCCTGGCAAGTTAGGTTAGAACCAGATTATGGAGTTTGTATTTGATTCTATAGTCAATAGGGAATCATCATTCTTAAATAATAACATCACCAGATCTCTACATTAGAAATATTAATTTGAAATACGTATGAAGGATGAGTTTGAAGGAGGAAATACTGAAAACACAGAGATCAGAGAGAAAGTTATTGCAGTGATTCAGGAGCGAGAATGAGGGCCCAAAACTAGGAGACCAGCAGTGAGAATAGTGAGAAAGGGATGGATGAATATAAGGTACAAACAACAGAAATGTGGCAAATGATTAGATGTATGGGTCAAGAAAAAAGGAAGAGGGGGAAACTAGGTGCTGCAGTGGATAGAGCACCGGCCCTAGATTCAGGAGGACCTGAGTTCAAATCTGGCCTCAGACACATAACATTTACTAGCCATGTGAACCTGGGCAAGTCACTTAACCCCATTGCCTAGCCAAAACAAAAAACAAAAAAGGAAGAGTCAAAGAGAATTCCAAGGTTTTGAGCTGTGGTGGCTGGGAGGATGATGCTGCTATAAACAGAAATATACATCTTCTGGAGCTTTCTATTTGTTATAATGGAAGGCTCTAAACCATCCATGCTGGGAAAAGAAGAATTACTTAGAAAATATGCGAAAGAAAATGGTATTCAAGAGATTTCCAGACCCCCATCTTTCGATTTTAATCTAATTAGGTAATGAAAGAGATACAAAGTTTAGGTAAAACAGGTACCCTGCCCTCAAGGATATTCCAGTCTAGCAGGAAAACAGGACACAAAGACATACAACTCTAACACTCATTATCATCTGATTAATACATCAGGAGGTACAAATGAAAATGCTGCGGGAGGTCTGAGAGGGAAGTCATTACCAGCAGTAGAGTGGGGAAGACTGAAGAGAGGAAGAGGGCATGCGTCAGGTATAGGGAATGTCATGAAAAAGGCATCGAGATGGGAAAGCCTAAGGCAGAGATACATCCAGTCTGACTGAAGCTTAGAGTGCACTGGGGGGGATGGGAGACAGGGCAGCACGAGATCAGATGACCATGAATACCAACCAAAGCAGTTCGGACTTTGCTAGGCAGGGAATAGTGAGCCACTGTGGATGTCTGAGTAAAGGGTTAAGTCTATTCATCATAAGAAAATTAGTCAAGCAGTGGTACAAAGGACAGTTTGAGAAGAGAGATGGTAGCTATGGAAAGACCTGGTCACACTATTGATAACCTCCCCCTGGATCTGTGATTTCAGTGGTGTAGAAGACGCCAGGTGAGGAAATTTTCTTCCAATGAGCACCTTCTCCGAAGCTCACAGTCTGAGAAACTTGTCAAAGGTGCTGAGTAGTTAAGTGACTTACCGAGGGTCACACAACAATTATATGTCAGGTGGGACTTGAAGGTGGATTTTCTTCACTCCAAGGCAAATTATCTGTCTACAATAGCACACTGCCTCTCATTTACAGCCTAAGTGGAGAGTTATGAGAGTCTGTACTAAGGTGGCAACAGTAGGAACACAGAAAGGAAGGATGTGAGAGATAATATAGAGGGGGAATCGATAGGACTTGGTAAATGGATATGAGAAGTGACAAAAGAGTGGAGAAACAATATTTTCTGGAAGTTTAGGCCATGGAAGAATGAATGAATGGCAGTGCCGCTGACAGAGTGAAGTGAGGAATACATTTTACGGGTAAAGATATTCTCAATTTGGACCGCGTTGAGTTTGAGACGCCAGTTGAACATTAAATGGGGATGTACTATGAGCAGCAGGAGATGGAGCGTCTGGAGCTCACGACTGGATATATAGAACAGGGAGTTCTCTACACGTAAGTGGTAGCTGAATCTGTGGGAATGCATTAGCTCAGAGACAGAGAGGAAAAAAAAAGAAAGCCATGCTCTTCTAACTAATCAGGAAATCCAATGAGCATCCCCCACTTAAGAGGGAAACCATGATTTCTCTAGAAAGCAGTCATCATGTTCATTACATAACATTCATATTAATTTTACAACCCTCAAATGCCACCCTTTGTTAGAAGACCAGTTGGGTGGTTAAATTTAACAGGATAATTTTAAAGTCTGACGGAAGATTTAAAAATAAAATTCAACCAAAATATCAAAGGAGGCAGTTATAACAATCACCATCTCTCTGAGCAGCCTCCTTCCCCTTTCAGCCCACCCCTTCTCTGCACACAACTGTGCTAGGGTTCCTGAATGGAAGAGCTCAAGCTAAAATGATGTTTTATTATTTTTCCACCAAAATAATTTCTCCCAGTTTCGCAAGCAACTAAATTTATCAAGTAGAAAGATCAAATCCCAGCCTGCCATTGTTCTCCTATTTCCCTTTGTTGATATAATCACTGGTTTCAGGACCTCCATGGATGTCATGTTACCAGGAAACCGGGGGTTTGCAAAATTGATTTCGAGCCTCTGTTCTAGGACGTGTGGCTAAATTTTTGAACAAGTAAAATTATTTTTACACTCACCAGGAAAAAATAGAGGCTGTGTATGAAGCAGAGGGTCCATTTGCCTGACACAGTCTGATCACACAACCAAGTTAAAGGATCCTCTGGGGTTCAGAACAAGATCATAGCAGTTTCTCACTTTATTTTTTTTACCATTCTCCAGCTTTATTGACAGAAGGCAACATGCGGAATGTAGGGAAGGAAGAGAGGGGGTGGCACGTGGGTGCACGGAACAGACAGACACAATAGAAATAGAAACAGCTCTCAGGGACCCCAAGAGCAACCTGTCTTCCCAAGTTCATTTTTTTTTCTCTTGAGTCAGAAACTGAATGAGAGGGCTTAGGAGCCTCCAAATTGGATCCATCCAGTTTGTTATTTTACTTTGCCACACTGAAATCAAACTCGGGAAGAGAAGTTTCTTATTATTCCTAAAAGAGAAGAAAAGTACTCTGGAACTGCACTGTAATGATATTCAGGAAACAGCTTAATTTGGTATAAATGAAGGTTTTTTTTGAACCGCATTTGATGGAATTAAGTAGGTAAAGTCCCCACAGGGACTCTTCAAAGAAACATTTTATAACAAGACTTACACAATATGAACCTGAAGCCATAACAAAAGAGAAAATATGTGTATAAATATGTGAAGAAGAGACAGAGAGACAGGGAGACAGATGGAGACGAGGGAGGGAACAGGGAAGGAGAGAGGGAAGGAGAGAAAAAGGAGGAGAGACAAAGACAGCATATGTATGTGTATGTGTGTTTATATACATGTATGTCTTATATAATGCATGCATGTATATCTATGCATATTTACATACGTGGAGAGAGAGAGATAATCATATAGATACAGTGTTTATTGAGAATATTAATGTCTTTCCCTTTGCCAGCTGTCCCAGGTTAGCCAGCCCCTCCTTAAAGGCTTCCTGCGTATATGTGTATTGGGCTATCCCTCATAGATCTGGCTCTGCGGAAGTAGACACGTGCTCTGGTTCAGCATTCTGAGATGACACAGAGATTCCTTACTAGTCCCTGTGACTGAGGGACTGTATCATAGATGTTTGGCAAATAAGCTAGGAATTGTCCACACACACACACAGTCACACTCACACTCAATCAATAAGTATATTAAAATCCTACTATGTTGTAGGCACTGTGCTAAGCCCTGGAAAATCTCTGCCCTCAAGGAGCTTCCATTCTATCAGGAGAAACAGCATGCACATAAATAAGTAAATGCAAATAATTGCAAGGTAAATTGGGAGGGAGGGGCACTAGCAGACTGGGGAAGGGGAGATCAGGGAAGGTAGAAATCACTTGAACAGTACTTTGAAGGTGAATGGGATTCTAAGAGGTGGAGGTGAATGGGCAGCCCATTCTAGGCATGAGGGATGGCCAGTGCAAAGACACAAAGACGTGGAAGGGGCTGGTTTGGCTAAAGCATAGAATGTGGGGAGGAGACTCATACAAAATAAGGCTAGAGAGCCAGGTTGTGAAGGACTTTCAAAGTCAAACAGGGGAGTCTGGTTTTGGTTCTAGAATGAATAAGGAGCCCTGCAGTTTATCGAGTAGGGGAGTGATGTAGTCAGACCTGCACTTCAAGAAACTTGCTTTGGTAGCTGAGTAGAGATTGGATTGGATCAGAGAGGAAGGAGACACGGAGATCAAAAATATTTGGAGGCAACTGCAGTAATCTAGGCAAAAGGTAATAAAGACCCAGACTGGGATCATGGCTCTATGAGTAAGAGATGGGGATAGATGTGGCTACTTTCCTTTTAGCTTATCCTTGGGTACTACTGTGGAACCGTGTCATAAGTAAAATGCTCTTGTCAACAGCCCCTGTTGAGGTTTCACCTACTAAATCCCATCAAATGGAGTCCTAGAAAAATGATACCAACATAAATTCCAAATTCTCTTTGTAGTATTGGAGCATATCTCTCTTCAGCAATAAGGATTCGACTGAATGGCATTCATTTAGACAATTATAATGTACCTACGAAGAACAGCACGACGTACAGAGTGGGAGGGGACCACAGGAAGCACCTCTGATTCCATCGGCAAAGAGGAACTCCTAATGGGAGTGGGCAGCCACTCCTCTGTGGAACATTTATGGGAATGAGGCAGCCAGTGATCTCAAGGCAGCTCATTTCACTTCTGGATGGTTCAGTTCACAAGTCTTACCTGAATTCAAACCCAAAATCTGTCTCTGCACAACTTTCCTCCCCACTCATAGTCTTGTCCCCTGTGGTCAAGCAGAAGTGTAATCCTCTTTACAGATGCCAATACTTTAAATACTTAAAGACAGCGCTCATATCAATTCAACTCAATTCAATAGATATTTTAAAGCGCCTAATATGTGCCTTGTGCTACAAGCTTGGGATACACAAAATCAGCCTGTCGACAAACATTTACTTAGGGCTTACTATAGGCAAACACTGTACTAAATGTTGGGAATCACACACACACACACACACACAGAGCCATCCCTGTCCTCAGTCAGTCAACAAGCAACTACTATGTGCCTGGCACTGTGCTAAGCACTGAGGATAGAAAGGCAAAAACAGCCCCTGCTCTCAGGGAGCTCACAGTCTAATGGGGGAGACAAGAAATGAAAGCACTTTGTACAAACAAGATACAGACAGGATAACTGGATCTAATCTCAGCAGGAAGGCACTAAGATTGAGGAAGACAGACTACTCTTTTTTGCAGAAGGTAGGACTTTCGCTGAGGCTTGAGGGAAGGCAAAAGGTGGGGATGAAGAAGAAGGGCAGTCCAGGCATAGGAGACAGCTGGAAAAAACGCTTGGAGTGAAGAGATGGAATGTTGCACTGGAGGGAGAGACAGCTAAGAGGCTGGTGTTGCTGAATTAAAGAATACATTGAGGGTAGGGAGAATATAGCATAAGAAGACTGGAAAAGCAGGAAAGGACCAGATTACGAAGGACTTCTGTCATAAGGTTTACATTCCAATAGGGAAAACAATATGAAAATGACTATGTATGTACGTGATACACACAGAACAAAGACAGAAATATACCACTAGGAGGATGTTACACGTACACAGAAAAATATAACACAAGTTGGCGATGAAGGGGGCCAAGGAGCCATCAAAATATTCTAAGGAATATGTGAGGGGAGAGCAGATAGGGATATGAGGAGAGAGGAAGGGGCATTCCTCCTGAGCTGTGAAGGAAGACAGGGGACCTGAAAGGCAAAAATAAAGAGGAAGTGACTAACTGGAGAGATAAGGCTTAAGTCTGTCCTATGTCATTTAACTATAGAAATAAAACTGTTGTTTTTGTGGGGCTTTTTTTGAGTGAAGCCTCATGAAGCCTTATTTAGAGTGGGAAAGGATGTCAGAGATCATATAATCCAACTTCCTCACTTTACAGATGATGAAATGAGGGCCTGGAGGTACAGTAACTCATTGAAGCTCACACAGGCAGGAAGCATCAAAGCCAAGCTTCCAACCAGGGTCCTCTGGTTCCAAATTCAATGGCACCATGATGTCTTTCCTGTATATCACATCAGCCTCTGTTGGGAAAGGAGCTCTGGGACCCACTGACAGCTCCAGTGGGGAATCCTAGGTCAGTTCAAAGGCCACTGGGACACAAGGAGGTTGGAATACACAGGGAAGAATCAGAATCCAACTCATTTCTCTCTAAATCCTCAATAATCTCCAGAGTTCCAAGGCCAGAATGAACAAACAAATGAAAGCATGTGGCTAGGGACTGGAGATCTAAATACAAAAGTGAGACAGTTACATTCTAATAGGGGACAGGCACGGGCAGTTTTGTGGTATCAGCTCCAGTAGCAGTATCCTCAGGGATATCAATAATTCCATATCCTACTTGCTTCACTAGAATCCCAATGGCCTGTGTCCTGTCACTGTTACAACCTAACCCAGGGGTGGGGAACCTGTGGCCTTAAGGCCATATGTGAGCCTAGGTCTTCAAGGGTGGCCCTTTGACTAAATCCAAATTCAGTCAAAGGGCTGCCCTTGAGGACATAGAGGGCCACACGTGGCCTTGAGCCACAGGTTCTCTACCCCTGGTCTTACCAATACTTCACTGTTAGTAACACTGGGCAGCTCAGTGTTGTAGAGGAGACAGTGAAGGACTTAGAGACAGGAAGACCTGAGTTCTGATTCTGCCTTGGATATTTACTAATTATATGACCTTAGACAAGTCACCAAACCTCAGTTTCCTCATTTTTCAAATGGGGACAATTATAGCCCCTACCTCACAGGATTGTTGTAAGGAACAAGTAAGATAAAGTGCATCCCAAGCTTTAACGTGCTATAGAAAGGTTACCTCTTAACATATACTCCTATTCTCTGGGTACATACCTTGTCACCTCATTTATCCCTGTGACTGATATTTCCCTGCTAAATGGCTTGAGACAAGAGGCATCTTATGGCTCCTACATCATGCTATGAGTTTCATTGAAGTATATAAAGCTGATAAGGTCTGTGACCACGGATGATTCCAAAACCCACCCAATTGATTCAAAGCTAATAAAATCAATCAAAGGAATCAGCTGTTAAAATGAACATCTGATGGCCTGACACTCTGCTCTCTCATGTGGTTGGCACTCAAATGCCAGAAGGCTAAAAGATGTCCAGTTTATTAAAGGAATCTTCATCCAAGCTTCTCAGAGATCTACTTCCCAAGAGAGATGAGGTCATGTTGAGAGAAGAAGCCTGGACCTTGAAGAGGCCACTAACAGAAAGTCAGGGGTTGTGGGTTCCATCTCAAGGGCCCGCCAAGTTAATAAATGACCTAAGCTTTAGGTCTTTGGGATCACATGTTCATAGAACCTCAGAGCGAGGAGAGAATTTAAAGCCCATCTATGCCAACCATCACCTTAACAAGAATTCCTTCTCTAATATATCCCCAAAAGGGGATACATACAGCCTCTGACTGAATACTTTGGGTGTCTCTTCAGGCAACCCATTCCTCTTCTGGACATCTCCGCTTTGAGGGAAGCTTTCCCTTACAGTGCTCTTCAGTCTGCCTTTATGTGACTTCCATCCATTACTCTAGTCCTATACTCAAGAGCCAATCAGAGTTGGTCTGAAGCATGGCATCCCCTCAAATACTTGCACCTGAGTCTTCTCTCTTTCTGTGCCTCAGTTTGTAGAAAAGGTTTGAGGCCAGGGATCTGTGGAGGCAGTAGGGAGAGCATTCCAGGCTAGGTTGGTAGCATGATTTTAAAAAAAGGTCATGAAATCATATAACCTTAAACTTAGAGGGGACTTCAAAGGTCATAAGATCATATATTTAGAGTTTGGAAGTGACCTGACAGGTCACCTAGTCCAATCTCCTCGTTTTATGGTCATGGCAACCAAGGCTCAGTAAGGATGTCTTGCCCAGATTCACACGCATTGAGAGTCAGAGGCACCATGTGAATGGAGGTCTTCCTGACCCCAGGACCAGCATTCTAGCTCATTCAACCAGTAACTGTACAGGAATCCATTGGACAACATCCCCAACTCTATGTGTTTTCTAACAGGCCACCACCTCATGAAGGGGAGATGGTGGTTCTGTGGGTGGAATATCAGCTGGGCAGCGCTGGGGAACCTGTGGCCTTGAGTCCTCAAGTGCAGCCCTTTGACTGAATCCAAACTTCACCGAACAAACCCTTTAATAAAAGGATTTGTTCTGTGAAACTTAGACTCAGTCAAAAGGCTGCACCCAAGGACCTAGAAGGCCACATGTGGCCTTGAGGCCAGATTCCCCACCCCTGTGCTAGGGTATAGCCAAGAGGGTGGGAAAGGAATCAGGCAGGCAGCCCACGAATTTAGAAACAACTACTACTAGCCCCTAGTTGGTGAGAATTAGTGAAAATTGCTAACTAGATGCTAATCCTAATTCTTCCAAACTCATGACGGGGTACAAATGCTATGAGCACCCTCTAAGTGTTACTGCCTGGGGCAAGGCCTCCATCATCCTCACTTCTCTTATGGCTTTCTAGTTCAGCAAGTTAGAGTGACTCGTCTTGGTTTGGGGCTTCAAGTTGAGCTCAAGTGCCTACTGCAAGTGAAATTTGTCCCATCCTATTCCCCTATTCTGACCACAGTTACGGAAAGGTGGAAAGAGAAGAAATGTTATCTCATCCCTCTCCCGCTAAAGTCCTATTCTGATATTTCATTGTGGCATGAAGATGACATGGTTCTCAAGGGCAAGAAGGCCAACTAAGGTGCTCTTGTAGGTTTTTCTAAGCTAGAAAGTTTTGAGGACAGAACCACTGGTGGACTATATGTCTATTTTCAGACAGTGAAAATTAAGCCAGTGAAATTTGGGGAGGCTCAGCACCACCTTGGCCACAAGAGGATAAATTTTCCATCCAGCCATAGCACTCACAAATCCTGTCTAGTGGGACAAAGTAGACCCTTATATCATAGATGCAACCCTCACATTTAACAGAGAAGGAAACTGAGGCCCAAATCAATTAAATGATTTGCTTAATCATACAAGTAGTAAGTATCTGAGGCAGGATTCAAACCCAGGTCTTCCTGATTCCAAGTCCAGTACTCTTGCTCCAAAAGGATTCATGCTTACACAATCATAGATACTTAGAATGTTGGAAATGGAAAATGAGAGTGGAAAAATGAGAGGTGGGAGAGAGTGAGTGGAGAGAGAGTAAGAGGAAAGTAGGGGAAGAGAGTGAGAAGGGAGAGAGGGGAGGGGGAGAAGGGAGAGGAAGGAAAGCGAAGGGGAGGAGAGAGGGGAGAGAGGGGAAAGAGGGAGAGAGAGAGAGAGAGAGAGAGAGAGAGAGAGAGAGAGAGAGAGGAGAGAGAGAGAGAGAGAGAGAGAGAGAGAGAGAGAGAGAGAGAGAGAGAGAGAGAGAGAGAGAGAGAGAGAGAGAGAGAGAGAGAGAGAGAGGGAGAGAGAGAGAGAAGCTGCAGGGAATAGGGCATTATTGGACACATCTGGCTGCTAAAAGCTGCCTCCTGCTTGCAGGTGAAAGTCCTCTAGAGAAAGATGGCTGCAATCAGCACCTAGTTCTCTATCACTGCTTCAGCTAGAAGGGCCCCTGGGGAGTCTTGTGGCAGAATCCCTGGAAATCCAGCACTTACTCAACCAACTACAAGTCTTAAATTGCCTGATCATCTCAACCATCATTTTCCTTGTTATTAGCCACCAACTGCCTTTGGAGCCACAATGGGAACAAAATCTATTATTTAGGAAGCCTTCAGGTTTGCTTAAAATTCAGTCCTTAGGTCTTACACTGTCTCCCTAACAGTCAAATCACTTGGTTTTTTAAGTGCATTTTTCAGATTCATAAGTCATATTTACATCTTCCTCTCCAAAAGAAAAGTTCTTCCCATCTATCAGCATCATAGAATCACAGAACACAAATACCATACATCACACTGACCTTTTACATGGCTTACCATCAGACCCATAACTAAGGTAGGATGCGCTCTGCTCCAGGGCAATGAATGCTAGCCCTCACAATCCTTTAGCAGTGTAGAAACACAGAGTTTAAGATCTGGATTGCAAAAATAATTCACTAATTAGGAAGCAGCCACATAGTGAGCTGGGATCAATTCCTTCCTCTTCAGTTCCAGTCACCCTAAATGCTGATTATCCAGGGTGTACTTTGTGGTCCTTGGTCCAGGTACAAAAGTTCCTAGTTATGGTTCTTCTTATAATTTAGCCATAGTAATAAGGATCACCCAAGCTCACCCTGAAGATCTTGGGAACCAGACCAGAAAAAAAAATAGTGCCCAAGGGAGTGAAAACATCAAACGCTAGCCCACACCCTACTTGCATGATGGTGAACTGGTGAGGAGCCAGTGGATTAGAACCCAGAGGTTCACTCTTTAGCGAGAGAGAGAGAGAGAGAGAGAGAGAGAGAGAGAGAGAGAGAGGGAGGAGAGAGGGAGAGGGAGAGGGAGAGGAGAGGGAGAGGGAGAGGGAGAGGGAGAGGGAGAGGGAGAGGGGAGGGAGAGGGAGAGGAGAGAGAGGGAGAGGAGAGGGAGAGGGAGAGGGAGAGGGAGAGGGAGAGGGAGAGGGAGAGGGAGAGGGAGAGAGAGAGGGAGAGAGAGAGAGAGAGAGAGAGAGAGAGAGAGAGAGAGAGAGAGAGAGAGAGAGTATGTGTGTGTGTGCGCGCGCCATGACATATATACCTATCCTGGCACATTCAATGAGGTTGTCACTCACTAAATTCTCTTCCAGAATCTCTCCCAGGTCCTATGTTGATCTCCGTCCTGCCTCCCCCAATTCCAGTTTTGCAGAGGGGCTGGAGGACAAAAGTAAAAAATTGTCACAGATGTAATGGTAAGGTTTGAGGAAACCATACGAATCCTGTGTGGAGAAGAGCCATCAGAGTTACAAAGTAATGACTTTTTTTTTATACCTCATTCTGCTCTCTATCTCCTTCATTTATTTATTCATGAATTTTATTCACAGATTGTTCACCTATCCATAAGTCTGATAATAATATGTTCCATGTTCTTCAAATTTTCTTGTAATAACTCTCTTTATATCTAGGTCATATAACCATTTTGACTTTATCTTGGTAAATGGTGTAAGATACTGATCTATGCCCAATTTCTGCCAGACTGCTTTCCAGTTTTCCCAGTAATTTTTAACAAATAATGAATTCTTATCAATCTCAAGTCTTTACGCTTGTCAAATACAAGGTTACTATATTTATTTGCTGCCATAAATTGTATGTCTACTGTGTTCCATTGATCTACCTTCCTATTATCTAGGCAGTAGCAGATGGTTTTGACACTTGCTGCCTTATAATATAGCTGAAGATCTGGTGCTGCTAAATGTCCTTCCTTTACCTATTTTCTTTATTTCTTTTGATATTCTTCCAAATGAATTTTGTTAGTATTTTTTCTAATTCAATAAAATAATTTTGATCACTTTGACTACATTAAATTAAAAAGGTTTTGTACAAATAAAACAAATGTAGCCAAGATCAGAAGGAAAGCAGAAAATTAGGGGGGAAATTACAGTTTCTCAGATAAAGGTCTCCTATCTCAAATATATCGAGAACTTTGTAAAATCTCTATATAAGTCATTCCCCCATTGATAAAAAGTCAAAGGATATAAATAGGCAGTTTTACAATGAAGAAATCAAAATAATTTATAGTTATATGAAAAAAATGCTTTCAATCATTGATTACAAAAATGCAAATTAAAATAACCGTGAGATAACATTTCATACTTATCAGATTCGCTAAAATGATTGAAAGGGAAAGAGACAAATGTTGGAAGGGATGTGGAAAAAATGGGACACTAATTCATTGTTGATGGAATTGTGAACTGATTGAACCATTTGGGGGAACAATATAGAATTAGGCCCAAAGAGTTATTAACCTGCCTATATCCTTTGACTCAGCAATACCAATACTAGGTCTATTTCTAAAGATGATTAGGGAAAAAGTAAAAGAACCAATATGTTCTAAAATATTTATAGTAGTTCTCTTTGTGGTGGCAAAGAACTGGAAATTGCAAGGAAGCCTGTCAATGGGGGAATGGCTGAACACGTTGTGGCCTATGATTAGGAGAGAATACTGTTGTGCTATAAAAAATGATGAGTTAGATGATATTTTTTAAAATGGATAGATTTGCTTGAAATAACGAAGAGTGAAATGAGCAGAACCAAGAGAACAATGTATACAGTAACAGCAATATTGTTCTAAGAACAACTTTGAGTGAATAAATCATTTTGACTAGTATAAATACCCCAATTAACTACAAAGGACACATGAAAGAAGATACCATCTGCATCCAGAGAAAGAATTGATAAATAGAATTATGTATAGAATTATTTTAAATATATATATGTATGTGTACATATATATGTATGTCTAACGATAGCCATTTCTAGGATGGGGGAGGGGGAAAAGAAATTTATACATCTTTATTATATATTTAAAAAGAATAGCAAGTTGCACATAATAGATTTGCAGTTTCATGTGTAATCATCTTTTTTTAGTATAGTATTTAAGAAAATGCTTGTTTTATGCCATAAATTAAAAATAAAATACATAATTTTTTTAACAGTAAGGATTTCCCCAGGCCCCTTGACCCCAAAGAGGAGGAATATTTAGATAGAAAGGGCCAGCCAGAGTGTCCAGTGCCTACCTGTGAGCACAGAAATACTATCAACCTCTGAGTTTAGCCTCATCTGGCCTGCTCATGACTGGTGCATTTGTAAAATCACTTGGCCACAAAACACTGTAAACAGAGGTTTTGAGGGCTGACCACGAAGCACATCCGAAGCTATTCTCCAGAGCCAGCCCCCCCCCCAAGCTCCCCTACCCTTCCCACTTTGCCACTGAGCAATGGGAGGCAGTCATCTGCTGCTGTCAGAGAGACAACTGGCTGGCACGTGCAGCTGAAGCCTCATCACCTCCAAACCTCGAGGTGTGATAACAGAGGACAGGAAGCAAGCGACAATGACAAGTGTGGGGTTCCCACAAGAACAAGGCCCTGCTTGTTTGCACAAACTGGCCTGGAGGTCTACAAACCTACAGAGCAGGGCTGGGTGGGAGCAGATGGTTTGGAGGCTTCCGTACTTCCTGTCACTAGGCAGGGGAAACTGTTCCCTGGGAGTACTCTGTTTCCCTGACACTGCCCTCAGAACATGGAGGAATCTCAGGGATGTGGTAGCATCTGGCCACTCCTGCACTGAAACCTGACTTCCAGCAAGGGACAGTGAGGAATGGCATCCTGGCTGTGCTCCAGCCTGGGCAGACAATTCTAGGATTAACCAAGGTAAAATTGAGCTAGGAACTCCTCCAAATCCCTCCCCGGTTACAAAAGCATCATGGCATCCAGGAGAATCCATTTCAATCCAACACATGCTTATTAAGGGCTTACTGTGTACTGAACTGGCAGTGGGATCTGGGATCTCATCACCTATTAGCTATGTAAGTCAATTAACTTCTCTATTTCTGTTTCCTTTTCTGCAAAATGTGAAGGAAGGAAGGAAGGAAGGAAGGAAGGAAGGAAGGAAGGAAGGAAGGAAGGAAGGAAGGAAGGAAGGAAGGAAGGAAGGAAGGAAGGAAGGAAGGAAGGAAGGAAAGGAAGGAAGGAAGGAAGGAAGGAAGGAAGAAGGAAGGAAGGAAGGAAGGAAGGAAGGAGGGAAGGAAGGAAGGAGGGAGGGAAGGAAGGAGGGAGGGAAGGAAGGAGGGAGGGAAGGAAGGAGGGAAGGAAGGAAGGAGGGAAGGAAGGAAGGAGGGAAGGAAGGAGGGAAGGAGGGAAGGAGGGAGGGAAGGAGGGAAGGAGGGAAGGAGGGAAGGAGGGAAGGAAGGAAGGAGGGAGGGAAGGAGGGAGGGAAGGAGGGAAGGAGGGAAGGAGGGAAGGAGGGAGGGAAGGAGGGAAGGAGGAAGGAGGGAGGGAAGGAGGGAAGGAGGGAAGGAGGGAAGGAGGGAAGGAGGGAAGGAGGGAAGGAAGGAAGGAGGGAGGGAAGGAGGGAGGGAAGGAGGGAAGGAGGGAAGGAGGGAAGGAGGGAGGGAAGGAAGGAAGGAAGGAAGGAAGGAAGGAAGGAAGGAAGGAAGGAAGGAAGGAAGGAAGGAAGGAAGGAAGGAAGGAAGGAAGGAAGGAAGGAGAGGGAGGGGAGAGGGGGGAGAAATGAGAAAGAAAGAGAAAGAGAGAGGGAGAAAGGGAAGGAGGGAGGAAGAGGGAGAGGGGGAGAGAAAAAGAGAAAGAGAGAGACAAAGAGAGAGAGAGAGAAAGAGAGGGAAAGAGAGAGAAAGAGAAAGAGAGAGAAAGAAAGAAGGAAGGAAGGAAAGAAGGAAGGAAGGAAGGAAGGAAGGAAGGAAGGAAGGAAGGAAGGAAGGAAGGAAGGGAAGGAAGGAAGGAAGGAAGGAAGGAAGGAAGGAAGGAAGGAAGGAAGAAGGAAGGAAGGAAGGAAGGAAGGAAGGAAAGAAAGAAAGAAAGAAAGAAAGAAAGAAAGAAAGAAAGAAAGAAAGAAAGAAAGAAAGAAAGAAAGAAAGAAAGAAAGAAGGAAAGAAGGAAAGAAGGAAAGAAAGAAGGAAAGTGCACAGAATGGATAACACTAGCCCAGGAAGACCCAAGTATGAATCTGACCTCAGATATTCACTAGCTGTGTGACCCTGGAAAAGCCACTTAACTTCTATCTGCCTCAGTTTCATCATCTGTGATATGAAGATAATGACAGCACCCACCTCCCCTAGTTGTTGTGAGGATAAAATGAGATAATATTTGCAAAGTGCTTTGCAAAACTTAAAGGTGCTATATAAATGCTATTATTACTGTTACTATTACTATTATAGAAATGGGAATACATAGCATTGTACTACCTGCCTCCCAGGGAAGTTGCAAAGTGGAGGGTCATACACTTTTCTGTGATGATGTCTGGTGGAAACCAAGGACCCCTTCTCAGAATCATATTTTTAAATATATATAACAAAATATAGAGAACTATAAAAGAAGCCAATTCTATTGAAACAGTCATCCATTTAAAAAAAAAAACACAGATTCACAAACTCTAACCCTGTAAAGGAAGCTGTTTGTAAACCATGAAGTAATATAAATATGAGCTATTATTTTCAGTTCTCTCAAACTCAGGGATTTTCACGCGTTTTCTGATCTCTGAACCATTTCAGCAAAAGACTCAACAGTCAGTCAGTTAGTAAGCATTTATTAAGCACCTACCATGTGCCAGGCCCTGTGCCAAGGGCTGGCAGTACAAAGAAAGGCAAAAGGCAGTCTCTGCACAGGGAGCTCACACAGATCCTCTGCTCTATGCCCAGACTCATCTCTCGTCAAAAGATGGATGGAAAGATCATCTTTGCTTTGAATGGCACTGATGAAAGTACAGGTTTCATTTATTATTCATTGGGAGCAGAACTTGGCCTCTGGTCCTGGCTCTCCCAATAACTACCTATATGACCTTAGGTAAGTCACATACACTCTCTGACCCTGCTCTTCCTCACCTTTGAAATGAAGGGCTGCAGTATATGATCTCTGTAACTCAGCTCTAATTTCCATGATCCTCATCTGTCACTCATTCATACCAGATACAAAAGCATAGGCAATTTCATATAATGAATATACACACCAATAGAAACCAGCCTCTGGGCTCACCAGGGTCACCTGGAGGACCATCACCCTAATGCTCTAAAGCAGGAGTAGGATACTAATGGCACATACGTATGTCCAAGGTGGCATACGTAATCATTTTGAGTGAGCATTCGGAGTGATCACTCTGAGCCAGCACTAGCCAAAAGCACCTAATGAGTGGTGTGTCTTTGGCATCATATAACAGTGTCCTACCTAGGTGGCATCTTGGAGAGAATGCTGGATTTAGAGTTAGGAAGAACTAAATCCAAACCCTGCCTTTGGTACTTACTAGCTATATGACACTAGACAAGTCACTTAATCTCTCAGCCTCAGTTTCTTCATCTGTAAAATAAGGATAATAGGGTTATTGTGAAGACTACTTGAGATGACATCTATAAAGCTGTTTCCATATTTTAAAGATATAAAAATACTAGCTATTATCCCCATCTCCCTGCCCCCCCTTTTTTTTTTTTACAAATGGGGGGAAATGTGCTTTAAAGAAATTAAGTGACTTGTCTGTGTTTGCACAGATGGTATCAGAGGCTGTATTCATACTCAGGGTTCTCATAATTCCAGGTCCTGTGCTTTCTTCCCCACTGCACCATGCTGCCTGCCCTGATAATTTAAGGTGTGACTCCTCCAGCCTCCCTAGGGGAATTTGCCTTTTAGGCAGGAACTCTTGAAGATGGGAATTGCTTTGA
Source organism: Phascolarctos cinereus (assembly GCF_003287225.1). Taxonomy (NCBI): domain Eukaryota; kingdom Metazoa; phylum Chordata; class Mammalia; order Diprotodontia; family Phascolarctidae; genus Phascolarctos; species Phascolarctos cinereus. The sequence goes on from NW_027555514.1 coordinate 39,944,906, forward strand.
CAGAATGACAGATGGGGAGGGTTGTTGCTTTGATGGCAGAGGGCCACCTTCTCCATTTATTCACAAAGCCAGCCTTCAGTACACAACAGTTGGGGTTTCAGAGAGAAGATTTAGCACAGGTTTGCCTTCTCCTTCCTTCCCACCATATGTTCCCTTGGCTGCCAGAAGTGTGAGGCTCAGGGGAGACCCAGGGTTAAGCACCAGAAAAGACCCTAAAAGTCTTCTCATCCAACCTACTCATGTTACAGATGAGGAAACCAAGACCCAAAGATGTGAAGACATTTGCACAAGTAGCAGGGGTCAGAGTCAAACTCAACCAAGAAGTAATCCAACGTTGTTTCTACTGTACCCTTCTGCCTCAGTGGTTCCCTGGAGGCACTTGTCTAAAAGCAGGAGGGTGCATATGTGTTGGAAAAGGAGGGGGTCTGGCATTTCATATAGTGGCAGTTTCTGGAAAGAACAGTCCCTTGGCCAGTCTGCCACTATCACACACTCCCGGCTCCACCAATGTGGAGGAAATAGACAAAAAGCCCTCATGCCATTCTGAAAAGGTTGCTGATCCTTAGCCCTATCGCCTCAGTGACAGGATTCTCTAGTGTCAAATGACCATAGATCAAGAGCTAGAAAGGACCTCAGAGGACATCTAATCCAGCCCCCTCCTTTTACAAATGAGGAAACTGAGGCCCAGAGGAGGGGAAGTGACTTGTCCAAGGCCACTTACATACATTTCAGGACCTGAGTTTGAATGCCTGCTCTGTCACTACCTATATGACTCTGAACAAAAATCTTTCTGGGTCTCAGTTTCCTCATCTGTAAAATGAGAGGGTTAGACTGGATGAATTCCAGGATACCTGCAAGCTCCTGAGCCGTGTTCCGATGTCATGAGGAAGGCTCGCAGAGCTGATGGCTGTAGTTGTAATGGGGTCCAGTCCACTTATTTCCCAAACTCGGATTTCCTTCTTGCACACCTGCCTATCACAAGATAAGGCGATGGAAAGTAATTGCTGTAAAGGGATGAAGAATGAGTTCATACAGGAGGGTGAAGGTGTTGATTAGGACTTTGTCTGATCAACAGCAGACCCAATAGCTCATGCAGGAAACCCGACTACCTGATATCTTAATAACGGTGATTTATACTTTCTCACCCCAGGAATTTCAGCGGGCTTGATTCATGGTGCCAAGTGCTGATGGTGCAGAACTCAATCTACCAGAAAGGGTGGAGGGACCTTTTGTCCCCCACTGCCAAGGTTAAATTGAGCCACGGTTTCATTACAGCCCAGCACAGCCCAGGGCAGAAAGTCAAGACTGCTTTCTTGAAGAAGTAAATCTGATCACATGGTGTTAAAAGTACAGGGAAAAGTTGGATTACCGAAAGGGCTTCCCATCTGGCCTCCCAGATTCCATTCTCTTCCTTCCCTATTCTGTACCACTCCTTAGCTCAAAAACCTTCCATGGCTCCCTTGATCTCCAGGATAAAATGCAAACTCCTTAACCATGGAATTTAGGACCCCTTTAAAACTTACTCTGGTCTGTCTCCCTTTTCAGACCTTATCCAAGGTCACACTCGACATCTTACCACACTGGCCTTTCAGCTATTCTTCAAACCCAGCTTCACATCTGATTCAACACATTCATGTGAGCTATCTTCCATGCTTCCAATGCATTCCCTCCTCACGTCTACTTCTTACAACCCTCAGTTTCCCTTTAGGGTCATTTGAAGTGTCACTTCATACTCAAAGCCACTGTCACCCCTCAAGTTGTTGGTACTGTTTTCCTCCTCAAATGGGTAGCTAGATGGTACAGTGGATAGAGCAACAGGCCTGGAGTCATCTGGCCTCAGATACATACTAGTTGTGTGACCCTGGTCACCTCACCCTAGTTGCCTCAGTTCCTCATTTGTAAAATGAGCTGGAGAAGGAAACAGCAAACCACTCCGGTATCTGCCAAGAAAACCTCAAATAAGGTCATGAAGAGTTGGACATGACTGAAACAACTGACCACCACCACCACCTCCTCGAACTACTATACTTTCTTATCTGGGTCTATGTCATATTTTCCCCATACGATCCGAGTTCCTTGAGGGTGAGGTTGGTTTTGTTTTATTATTGCTTTGCATCCCCACCGCCTAGCCCTGGGCCTTGCACACAGTGTCACTCGATAAATATCCATTGAGTTTGGGTTGAGGTCAAGCCCGAGTACTTTCATCTGCCTTTGATCTTTTTAAAACCCACAAGAAGGCAACAGGAATAAGACCTAGGAATTCAGGGAGATAAGATAGCTGTCTTCAAAAATTTGAACGACTCTTATGTGAAAAAAGGAATCTGATTTATTCTGCTTGGCCCTGGTGGGCAAAAATAGGAGAAAGGGGTAGAAGTCACAGAGAGGCAAAGTCAGGTTAATTGTAGGACTGACTATAAGCTTCCCATAGTCTGAAGCCCAAGATGGGGGTGTTTGAATAAGGCCAGAAAAGAAAGAGTTTTTCCTCATCCTGGGGCCAAGGAGGCAAAGACTGGGTTTCCCCTGGCCTATGACCAATGGGTAAAGAAACCCTCTCATGCAAGAGGCAGATAGGGAAGGATAATATAATATGGGATGTGTGCTAAGGGCTGGGGGAGCAGAGTCTAGAAGATATTTGGTACTGAGTTGGACCAATCAGAATCATTGGCTTAAAAATGGAATCGATAGACTACCCAGCTCAAGCAGAAGACTGACTGACTGAGGACCAGGCTAAATGAAAACCGTAGACCAGGAAGTCGAAAGAAGGTGACCTTTAAAAGAGGCATGGCCCTATTTCCCATCAGTAACAGAAGGATGTCCTGCTAAGATTAGTGTAAGCTTGTCAACTTTCCTCTTTGACCCGTTACTCTACAACCCCATGTTTCCCAGTGGTATTTACTAATAAAACTCTTTGAACACCTCCAGAGAAGGATCACAGACTGTTTCAGGGGAACTGAAGAACAGAAAACCTTCCATGTGCACCCACAGGCTTAGCTCAGAGTTGAAAGGACATAGTCCCCAAAATGGTAGTGGCAGCCAATGGGATCAATCACTGAGTTCACTTCCAGAGTTTTCAGGGAGCAGTGATGGGCTGGAGATAGAGGGCAGGGGGCCCAACACATCAGAAAAGCACGTACGTTTAAGAAAGAATAAATATCCACACCCAAACAAATCGCTCTCTGTTGAGTTGGGAGGGGTAATGGTCCCTTTTCGATCATTTGGTAGCTTTCACATTTTTATTTCCTGCAGAACACTTATTAATAATCAAAACTGACATTTAGATAGTGCTTTAAATTTTTCAAAATGCCTTGCTATCTCATTTGAGCCTCAGAGAGACCCTAGGAGACAGGTGCCATAGGTATTATGATTCCCATGCCCCAGTGGAGGCAGCTAAGTCTCAGAGATGTTAACTAACTTGTCCATGTTCACAGAGGAAGTAAGCATCAGGCAGGATGTGAACTTGGCCCCACGTACAGCATTCTACCCAGTATGCCTTGCTATCTCTCAAAGTTTTGTGGGTCAGGGGATAAGTCCCTTCCAGCCATGAAATCCTATGTTCTAATTATGAGGATAATGAAGATGAGCCAACTAGATGGTATAGTAGACAGAAAAACAGATCTGAAGTTAGAAGACCTGAATTCAAATCTAACCTCAGACACTAGCTAGCTGTGTGACTCCAGGGGAAGTCACTTAACTTCTGTTTGCCTTAATTTCTTCATCTGTAAAGTGGGAATAATAATAGCACCTACCTTCCAGGATTGTTAGGAAGATCAAATGAGATAAACCTTAATACTATATAAATGCAAACTTCTTTTATTATGATTATTAATCTTGATTCTTAGACCCTGAGGTTTGCTCTCACTCAAATCACTGCTGCTTTCATCGAGTGACATCTTGATTCCTCCAGACTCAAACAACAGTTCAAAGATGTCTAGGGCAATCACAGTCACAAAGGGATGATTTTAATTGAGTGAACTGCCACACCGCACTCAGAAGTTTGAAAAGTTCAAGAGAATTTCTTATTGTGTTCCCAAAGACCTCACACGACAGCTAACGTATTTGGACAGAAAGGCAGAAGGTCTCAGAAGCAAATGACAACAGTCTAAGTGGAAATATACACGTGCTGACAATTCAAAAGGCCTCGTTACCATAGAACTAGCTGGCTCAGTTACAAGGTCATAAGAGAAAGCCACTGAAAAGAAACAGAGACATCCCATACAGGACAGAACCAACTGCTTGACTACCTACATGATGAGGAAAAGGCCTGGTCCCTATCCTAATGGCACATCAAGGAAACCCAGGAATTATTTAAGATGCGTCTCAGAGTCCTGGAAACAAGCTAGGGTCTTACACAGTTATGTGCACTACCAGGACACATATTGTGTCACTCAGTCCACCCACATTCCAAATGAAGAGGACCCCTGAAGAACAGGAGTAGTTCCCAGAAGACTAGAAATCAGCAAATGCCTTATTTTTTCAGAAGGTAAACGGGAAACTACATGCTGGTGAGCTTGATATCAAATTTCTGGCAAAATTCTAAAACATTCTTAAACAGATGACTTGGGAAAACTTTGAAAGGAAAGTGGTGATCACTAGAAATTAGTATAGGTTCACTAAAAACAAGTCAAGGCATACTAGTTTTATCTCATTCTTAAGAGAGGAAGGCAACAAACAATTTTAAGTGTCTATTGTATGCTAGGTAATGGGTTAAGGGCTTTAAAAATATCTCATTTTATCCTCACAACAATCCTGGGAGGTAGATGCTATTATTATCCCCATTTTACAGCTGAGAAAACAGAGGCAGAGAGAGGTTAAGCAACTTGCCAATGGTCATAGAGTTAGGAAGTGTCTGGGGCCAAATTTGAACTCAGGTCTTCCTGACTCCAAAAGCAGCTAAGTGGCACAGTGGATAAAGTGTTGGGCCTGGAGTCAGGAAGACTCATCTTCCTGAGTTCAAATCTGGCCTCAGACACTTACTAGCTGTGTGACCCTGGACAAGTCACTTAAACCCATTTGCCTGAGTTTCCTCATCTGTAAAATGAATTAGAGAAGGAAATGGCAAACCACTTTGGTATCTTTGCCAAGACAACCCCAAATGGGATCATGAAGAGTCAGACACAACTGAAAATGAATGAACTTCCTGACTCCAAATCCAGTGCCCTATCCACCACACTAAACATTCTATTAATCAAACAACCTTGTTAAGTTCCTACCACGTGCTAGGCACTGAGGTTAAAAAGACAAATATTACTCAGTCCCTGTATTCAGAGAACTTACATTCATAGTAGAGACAACATGCATAGGCAGATAGATGTGTGTTTGTGATACATATACATGTATGTTGGGACAGTGTTAGAAGCTGGGGAAATAAAGAAAGACTTCATGTAGAAGGTAGATTTGAACTGGGCTTTGAAGGAAACGAGAGATCCTAAGAGGCAAAGGTCAAAAGAAAGTATATTCCTACAATAATCCAAGACAACTCTAAAGGACTTATGATGAAAGATGCTATCCATCCCAAGAGAAAGAACCATTGGTGTCTGAATACAGATTAAAGCATTTTTTTACTCTCTTTATTTTTCTTGAGGTTTTTTTTGGTATATGTTTTCTTTCACAACATGACTATTATAGAAATGTTTTGCATGACTATACGTGTATAACCTATATCGTACTGCTTGCCTTCTCAAGGGGGGGCAAGGTTGAGGAGGAAGGAAGGGAGAGAATCTGGAACTCAAAGTTTTAAAAAGAAACGTTAAAAATTGTTTTTATGTGTAACCGGGGAAAAATAAAATCCTAAATAAATTTTTAAAAAAGGAAATCCCAAGAGACAGAGAGAGGGAGAAAGTGCTTTCCACAAATAGAGGGTAGCCATTTGAAGGTTGTGGGATGGAAGAGGAGGTGCTATGTGTGAGGCTCAGCAAGGCAATGTGACTAGACCATAGCCATGTGAAAGGCAGTAACGTATAATAAGTCTGGGGAGTAGGTTGTAAAGAGTAGGTTGGCTCTAAAGGCCAAAGAGAGAAATTGGTATATGACTCTTCAGGTAATAGGGAGCCAGTGGAGTTTATTGAGTGGAGGAAGAAGGTAGTCAGATCCAAGTTTTAAGAAAATCCCCTTGGAAGGTGCGTGGAATATGAATTGGTAAAGAAAATGACTGGACTACAGCAGACCCACTTGGGAGGCTATAAGCAAGAAGAAGTGAAGGCCTGAGCCAGGGTGTTGGCCATGTGAATGAAGAGAAGGGGACAGATATAAGAAATGTTACTGAGAGATGAATGACAGGATTTAGCAAATGATCGGATGTATAAGAAAAGGGACAGTGAGGAATTGAGAATTACACAAAGGTTGTGAAATTGGGGGGACTAGCTAGATGTGCTCAAAAGAAATTGGGAAATTTGGAAGAGAAGTTGACTTGGGAGGGGAGAAGTAAAGATAATGATTTCTCTTTTGGACACGCTGACCTTGAGATGTCTCCAGGACACAACGTATGAAATGTCCAATAAGTAATTGGTGATGTGTTATTTATTGTATGGAATAAGGGCTGAGAAGAGGTATTGGGACTGGATAAATGGAGACTGGGAGTCATCTCCATAAAGATGGTAATTAATCTTTAGAAGATGGTAAGGTCTTCAAGTGGGAGCATATGAAGACAGAAAAAGCATATAGATAAAGAAGATAAGACTCCAGAGACAGAGACTTAGGAGACATTCACGATAAGGGAGCATAAAATGGATAAAAATCTGGCAAAAGAGATGGAGTAGAAGCACTCAGACAGGTAGGAAAACCAAGAAAGGAGTATCATGAAAACCCAGAGAGAAGATTGTCCCCAGTAGGAATGCAGTCAATAATTTCAGCTGATGCAGGTAGGTTATGTGCAGTGATGAATGAGGAAATGGTGAGATTACTAATAACTTTGGAGTGAGTAGTTTCAGTTGAGTGAGAGGTCAGAAGCCAGATATCAGAGGATTCAGAAGAGAGTGATAAGAGAACATATGGAGGCAATAAAGACTGACGACTTTTTTAAAGAGTTTGACTGACAGAGAGAGGAAAAGTTTGGGATAAGATCTAGTGGAGAAGGTTGGGTCTTGTGAAGATTAAAACAAAAACAACTTGGACATGTTTGGGTGTATTACGGAAAAAACCAGTAGTTAGGGAGGGATTGAGAATTAGTTCTGAAGCAAGAAGAGGAAGGTGATAGTGAGGGCAATCTGCTGGAGAGAAGACCCTAGACTGACAGAGCCCTAGAACTGCATAGACAGAGTAAATCAAGATTTCATTGAGGCATCTGATAAAATAGCTTAGTATATTTTGGAGTCAAGATGAAGAAATGTGGACTGAATGTATTCGTGGTTGGCTAAAGAACCCAACCCAAAGAGTCAGTTAAGAGAAGGAAAACAAGTTGGGATCAAGAGAAAGTCCTTTCATAATGTGGCCAAAGATCCAGCAAAAGATTGAAAAGAAAAGACCAGCCAGGTAGGAGGAGAACCACGAGAAAGCGGTGCCACAACTAGAGAGGAGAAAGTGTCCAGGAGCAGAAGGTGGTCAGCAGTGTCCAATGTCACAGAACTGAATTCTATTCAATTTAAGGAACACTTGGGACCCTAGCCTTGAATCCAACCTATTTAAAACTTTTAATACTTGACAAGTAAAAACAATGAATAATAATATTAGGCTTGCTATATTTGGCCTCATGGCTCAGATTACAGCAAAGACCCAGATTTAAAGATTTACGTGATATTAGTACTCAGGCAGAAGTACAAGCATGAGCTTTATTGCTAGGTGGAGCAGAAAGCAGGTAAAAACTGAAACTTACATAAACACATACTATAAGGCGATACAGAAGAGATTCAGTCACACGAACACGGCCAGAGTCACTCACTTAAGGGAGACATCTATGCTGGCAAAGATTTCAGTGTGAGTACACACTTGGAGGGAGGTCTGAGCAAGAGATTTTACATATGAAATACGGGCTTTGTTGAGAACGGGTAACCAATCTAGATGTAAGAGGGGACATTCCTAGTCAGACCCACAGGCGGTGGGGAAATTTCCCAAGTCATATAGATACCAGACTTAGGTAAAAGAGTTTCCTAATAAAGACTAGAAATTGGGTGAGGGTTTGAGCTGCTAATAGAGACCCCAAGAATGGGTGCTGGCACTGCAGCCACTGTAGTTGGCCAGGACCCTTACCCAATTAGGAGCTAAGGTCTTTCAGATTGTTTCTTATTGCTTATATGTTTATGGCTATTAGGACCACTTAGCCTAAGTGACACCATATTTAAATTTAATTTAAATTTAAATTTATTGTATGGAATTTAAAACCTTAACATCAAACTATGTATTTCAAAAATCACAATTAGCTATAATAATACAAGCCAGCACTCCAACAGAACTCTAAGATTTGTAATGTAAAATTATTTACATTAGTTTTCTCATTTGACCTTCACAACTCTGTAAGGTAGGTAGTATTATTAACCCCATTTTACATAAGAGGAAACTGAGGCTGAGAGAGGTTAAGCGGCTTGCTCAGGGTCATACAGCTAGTAAGGTTCTCAGGCCAAATTCAAAGCCAGGTCTTGCTGATTCCAGGCCCAGCACTCTGTCTACTGTGCTAACTGGCTGCCACATGATGAGAAGACATGCTTATCACATTTTCAGATGGTGCAGAGCTAGGAGGAAATTGATAATGCATCAGATGGCAGAATTAGGATTCAAAGGGACTTTGACAAGCTCAAAAGATGGGCCAAAACTAATAGGGCAAAATTTCACAGGGATCAGTGGGAAAATCCTGCACTTAGGCTCAAAATAGCAGCTGTGCAAATACAAAACGAGGAAGAACTGTCTTAACAACAGCTCGAGTGAAAAAAGACATGGAGGTTGCAGTTGCTTTCGCATTCAATATGAGTCAACTGTGTGATGTGACAATGGGAAAAGGCTAATTCGGGCCTGAACTGGATTACTCATATGTGGCATCCAGAACAAGGTTAGTAGCAGGTCTATGAGACTCTTCCCATTGCTCGGACTTCCTAGCGACACTTAAGAGTGACACTGGATGGGTCCAGAGAAGAGTGAGCTGGCTGGTGAATCAGGGTCCAGAAACCATATTCTATATGGAGCATTGAAAGAGCTGTGGGTGCTAAATCTGGAAAACGCGAAATCAACCTATCACTTTGTGCCTTCATCTTACTTTGTAATCTTTTGTTACAGTTAACCAAACCTGTTTACAAGATATTGACTTCTCATTCCCCAATTCCTGCCCTTTCCTTTGTAGGTCAATAGCTCTCCATTTTTCAACTAGTCTAAAAAAAGAGAAGACTAATTACTGAATCCAATATATCGCTACCTCATAGCGGGCTAGAGTCTAAAAGGACCTTAGAGGTCACTTAATCTAACTCACACTGCCCCCCAAAGTAGAAATCCCCCCAGGATACCCCTAACAGCTCATCATCCAGCCTGTGATTGGAATATTTCCACTAAATGGGATTTCATTACTTCACAAAGCTTCCAGTCAATCCATTGACCCTTCTTGTAACTTTATGCTATTGGTCCTAATCTGAAACATTCTCTGCCTCCCATTTGTCTTTCAGAATTTTCATATCCCTTCAAGGTAGCCAGCACAGAATACAGTTCCAGGTATACAGTCAGCATTTAATAAATATGTGCTGGTTGAATGAAGGCATGCAAAACTCAGTTCATGTGCTAAGTCCTTTATGATACAAGGGAAAAGAATATTGACTGGGATCAGATCCCGTGGGCAAATCCTTCTCTATCTATATCTCTGTTTCCTCATTTGCAAAATGAAGGGCTTTGACCAGTTGGCCCCCGAGATCCCTTCAGCTCTAGAGCTATGATCCGATGACATCTCTCCCAATAACTAATGTTCTCTTTCTCCTCCAATTTCCTTTTATTTAACTCACTGTGTACATGCCATGTCCTCCTAAAAGACTGTAAGCTCTTTGAGGACAGGGAATGTTTCATTTTGCCTTGTGCTTCCAGTACTTAGTATGAAGCTTTGCACATAGTCAATGTGCCAAAGATCGTCCCTGACCTCAAAGAGCTCATATTAGAAGAGTAGAAAAGCAACATGAAAATAATTATTTACAAACAAAATATATACAGGGAAAATCGGGGGTAATCTCAGAGAGAGGTATGTAAGTAGGTGCTTAATAGATGCTTGTTGAAGTAAATTGAAAACTTTTCCCCCCAGACCTGTATGCCATGACTTCAGGGTTAGATGTGGTCCTGGTGGCTCCTTCTATCCGATTACATAAAGGAGAACAGGGGTTCTGAACCATTTTTGTATCACAGACCCCTTTGGCACCCTGGTGAAGTCTAGGAATTCCTCAGAAGAATGTTTTTAAATAATTAAGGAAATGCTAAATTTTAGTTAGAGATTAGTGAAAATAAAGAGGCAATTATTTTCCCATTCAAGCTCATGAATCTCCTGAAATCTATTCATGGACTCCCTGAACCCCAGGTTTAAGGGAAACCCATTGATATCATCCCATATGCAGGGAAGGGAAATAGAATGAATTTACCCACTTTGGAAAATGAGAGGGAAGAGACAGAGGTGGGGTTATTTTTAAATACTATTCAGAACTGAGTGACGGATGATAGAAAGTTTGTAGAGAGATCACATCCACTTGAAAGGTCCCCCCCCCCCATCTGTACACTGTGGAAGCTAGGTGGTGAAGTAGATAGAGCACTGGGATGAGAATCAGAATGACTCATCTTCACAAGTTCAAATCTGGTCTCAGACACTTACTAGTCATGTGATCCTGGGCAAGTCACTTAACCCTGTTTACCTCTGTTCCTCATCTGTAAAATGAGCTGGAGAAGGAAATAGCAAACCACTCCAGTATCTCTGCCAAGAAAACCCCGAAGTGGGGTCACAGAGAGTCAGACATGACTGAACTACCACCACCACCACTACAATCTGTACACTGTATTAGGATTAGTAACATCACCATTTCAACAGCAGCAGCAGCAGCAGTGAAATCCTAATGGTTGGTGTTCTCCTTTCCCTCTGTTGGATATATGTCAGAGGCCCATTATCCTAAAGACCGAAACTGTGGGGCTGGCGGCTTCACTGTGATTTACTGCAGACAACTGCCAAAGAGAGGGAGTCATTTTCAGCCTGGCTGTTTAAACTCTGGGAGATTTGTGTAGGTTTAAAAGGGAAAAAAAAGCTGATTTGGATTTTTTCCCCCAAAAGACTACGTGAGAATCCCAAATCTCACAGCCCAAAAAGCAGTTGCACTCTTCCCAGGTGATAAAAATGCCTACATCCATTTTGGGACACAAATTCTAAAAACAAAAGGGTAAGAACAAGCCTGGCATGTCCACAAGGTACTCACACTAATTAGAACACATGGAAATGAAGTGTGATCCAATCAGGAGACAGTTCATGATCACTGCAGACAGGCTGACCCATACAGCTACAGAGGGCACTGTTCAATGAGTCAGGCCATCCAGCAGGTCCACATTTGGCAGAAACCATGCCCAGTTCTATTTGGGACAAGTAAGCCAAACTTAATATGAAAATTCAGGGGACGGGCTTCCTGGGAATACTGATGATGGCTTCTCTAAGACCTACTTTGTTCAACTTACTTAGTAAATCTTGTCCCTTTGCCAGCAACCATACCACCTGTACCACTATCTGTGTGACATTGGGAAAGTCACTTAATTTCTTGGGCCTCAGTTTCCTTCCTGTAAAATAAAGATAAAAATGCTTGCCCTTCCCTACCCCTGCAAAGATATTGTGAAAAAACCTGGACTAACAGCATTTGTTCAAAGAAAATTCCAGTAGAATAGCTATTATTCTCTACATTAGCCCTTTGATTCCACAGATGAAGCAGTGGCTAGCCATATAAATTCAATGACTTGTCCCAGGTCATGCCCTTAGCTAAGGGCAGAACTCAAACCAGAATCCAGATCTCCTGCCTCTCCATAAGCCTGGTTACAGTAAACAAAGAATATTGTAAAACCAATGACAAAGAAGAGATGATGTGCTCCTTTCAAACCTTTGGTAAAAATGCAGAGATATCTAGACTTTTTTAAAAAAAAATCCATAAAAAGTAAGACTTGGATCTTTGGGAAAAGAGAAGGAAAAGAACTCTTAACCCTAGAACCAATGAGCAAAATTTAAATTCTTAAATGCCTAAGCAAAAAGAAAAAATAGAGAGAGAGCTCCCACACCTTCCTTTGCACTCAGTGCCTTAAACTTGGACCTTTAAGGTGACTCTCTCCTGATGGGCTCCCCAGACTCTAGAGGGAATGCATGGACAGGAGTTCCATGTATGGCTGGATGAAGAATCAATTAATAAGCATTTATTAAGCACCTTCTATATACTAGCTAGTGAGAACACAAATACAAAAAAAAGTGAGATAGCGCCTGCCCTCAAGAAGCTTACATTCTAAGGAAGCAGAATAGCTCATTGTATGACCCTGAGAGGTCACTGAGCCTCTCTCAACCTCAATTTTCACACCTGTAAAATGGAGGTAAATTTTCAATTAGCAGTAATCACATCTCAGATAAATCTCATTAGTTACAATGCTGCCTGTATCACTTTCCTTATGTGGCTGATCTGAAGATTAAATGAGAAAATATATTTAAAACATTTTACAAGCTTTAACGCGCAAATCAAAGTAAATAAGCCACTTCCATTCTCCAGGCCTCAATTTCCCCATCTATAAATACTAGGAGTTGTCATTGATATAACGCTTTTTCTAAAGTCTAAAAAGTGACTCCCACTCAGAACCTCATTTGGACCTCACACTGACCTTGGGAGGAAGGTAAAACAGGCATTCATTTGCTCTGTAAAGTCCCTCCCTCCCTAGAGATAGCTGGGCCTGGAGTCAAGAAGACCTGAGTTCAAATCTGATCTCAGACATTTACCAGACGTGTGACCCTGCACAAGCTAAAAAATTGTAAAATTGTAAACCGTACAATTCAGATAACAATAACACCTACCTCCTGGGGTCGTTGTGAGGATCCAATGAGAAAGTACCTGGCACACAGGAGATGCCTAAAAATGTTTGTCTGTTTCCTTCCAGATTTAAATCCTGAAATCCTTGGGGACAAGAAGATATGTCCAAAGATAATTGCCTCAAGGTAGTGTTATAATTCTAGCAGGAATGCTTCAGACAAGTAATTGAAATGAATGTTGCTCAGAATGTTGGTGTAGATGAGGGCCCTTGAGTCCCAATCCCCTTATGTTGGCCAAAGAAACCTCACATACCAGCTCACCTCTTGCTCTGAAAGGAAGCACAGCCTTGTGGTCCAGACAAAAGGGACAATTCAGAAGGCAAGATGAAAGGGAGCTCTGGGTAATGAGTCCTGAGGTCCTGAAGAAACAGGCCTGACTGAACACTGAAGACACCACAGACATCAAACAACATGGAGGTGACTCACAGAAACATGGCAGAGCTGCCGAGGTCAGAGCTGTGAGATTTATAATCAAAATCAATAAGGGAAAAATCACAGTAATATGATTTAGAGAAGAATGGCATTCAAACGCTGGGCCGTGGATGTACTTTGGGATGTCACTGTAACTGAAGGGAAATTTTAATGATGGGTCTTCAGAAGCAGCCTCTTGTCTCTGACTGCTCTTCTCCAAGGGACATTCTCTGCTGCTGAACATAGGCAGAGAAGCAGAAGTGGGGGGGAGGGGAGAGAGATGAGGGCTGAAAAAGGCCAGAGAAATTTCAAAAATGTCTCCCCCAACCCTGCTGACCCACTCCCTGGGGTCGATGGCAACGTTTATTTGATTCAGGTTTCAGAACTGGAAAGGAAGCCAGAATAGACAGTTCACTTGTGGAAGTGGCCAAGGGGTTAACGGAGCATGGATTGAGCTAGTCCTAGATATGTGTGTATGTGTGTGTATAAATAGACATATGTGTGTGTGTGTGTATACACATATATCTAGACAGATACCTAGATAGATATCTAGATAGATTTAGACATACATCTGGATAGATATAGACATATTGGTATTCAGTTATGTAGGACTGTCACTCAATAGAAAGATTAGGGCTGTCTATCTATCTATATCTAACTAACAATATCTATCTACAGACATCTAGATAGATATATCTATATCTATAGATAAATATAGATATCTAGATAGAGATATCTATCTATAGACATATCTATTTAGATAGATACATCTAGCTCATACTTCAACATGTCCAAAATGGAATCTATTATCTTTTCCCTAAAACCCATTCTTCCACTAAACTCCCTACCTTTGTCTAGGGCACCACCATCTTTCCAGCCTTGCATATTTATAACCTTGCTGTCATCCTTCTCATTTTCACAGCCCACTGCCTACACTCCATCCATGGTCCCATCTCCCTCCCAGAGGAATTCTTGACTCTGCCCCCTAGAAAGCCAGGTCCTCAAAGTCAACAAGCATTTATTATGACAAATGAAGTGAGTGTTTTTCAGGCCACTTCCGAGCCATTTTCACATCATACTGCATATGTACTCCACACTTTTCCATTCCTCTTTATGTGTTGTCTTACTCTTCCCCACCCCCAACACACACCCATTAGAATGTAAAGTGTGGAGGGTAGGAACCGCATTTGTATCCCTAGCACTTAGGACAGTGCCTGACACAAAGTAATTGCTTAATAAAAGTTTTATCTATCTTTTTATCTACATCTACTTGATTCCTAACTGTCCATTGTGTGTATCTAATCAGTTTCTAAATCCTGACATTTTCATCTGCACAGTATCTTAAACCTAGCCCCCTTTATTTACATAGTCACTACTTTAATTCAATACCTCATCACTTCTCACCTGGACTCCTGCAATGACTTTCTAATGGGTGTCCCAGCCTTAAGTCCCTCCCCATTGAAATCCATTCTCCACACAGATGCCAAACTAATATTCCATAAGACAGAACTGACCTTGTCACCCCCTACTTAAGTCCAGTGGCTCCCTATTGCCTCTAGGACAAAGAATAATCTTCTCTGTTTAGTTTCTAATGTCCATCTTTGCAGCTTCTTTGTGAACTACTCCCATCCCCACAGTCTACAGTCCAGCCAAGAGTCTTCTCTCTTCTTTATATGTTGCTCCATCTCCTAACTCCATTCCTTCTCTAAAGAACTTTGGAATTGATTGCATGACCTGGGAGATGTTAGCAAATGGCTGCTCAGCCTGGCATACCTGAATAAAAGAAGGTGCAGTGCTCTATGAGCAAAGCAGAATTGCAATAGCTCAAAAGAAACATGAGATGTGCAGATGTAGAGAATCCATCCCAAATGTCCTGTGGACTATTTGTGTCTGATAGGTGGTAGAGCATTCCGAGCTCATTTCCATCAGATCAGGCACAGTTGGACACACTACAATTTGTATCTAACATAGCAATGTCATTTTGGTCCTCTTCGAGAATGAAGGACAACCACCAACCACTCCATGCCTTTATACTGGCTATCTCCCACACCAAGAATGCAGTCCTTCCTCATTTCCACCTCATAGAATTACCCCCCCCAACCTTGACTTCTTTCAAAATCCAGCTGAAGCACAACTTCCTACAAGAAGTTTTTCCTGATCGCCCCCAATCCCAACTGCTAATGCCACCCTTCCCTGGCTCCTGTGCATTCATTTTGTATTGTTCTATGCGTGATGATGATGATGATATAGATAAATAGATAGGTGAGTGTATGTGTTGTTTCCACGATAAAATTAAGCTCCTTGGGAACAGAGACAATTTTTTTCTAATTTTTGCATCCCCAGAATTTAGCAGAGTGCCTGGCACAAAGTAGACATTCAATAACCATTGTGGATTCACTGATGGACATATCATATCCTAAATATTCCTAATTTCCCTTAATAACTCCCTATTCTCTAGCACCCGTTAATGTATCTAAATTTATCTTAAATCATTTCTATTTTCACCAGTGAGTTCCCTAAGCTAACTGGCTTTTGGGTAAAGTAGACCATTCCTTGGGTCTAAAATAAGTAAAATAACTCCCTTTGAGGGTTCAAGGGTTACCACACCTAGCGCTCATTCCTTCCCACCCAGAGTTTGTCACCTCTTACCTGTGTGACCTTGAACAATTCACCACTACCACCACCACCCGCCCTCAAGCCTCAACTTCCTCATCAGTAAAACGAAGGGGTTGAACTGGATGATCTCCAAGAATTGATCCTTTAATGTCCAAATCCAAAAGCCTGGGAAGTATTCCTAAACCATGCAAGCAGGTTGGGCTCTCTCTCCAACTGGGTCCATGAAGGTAGGAGTTCTTGCCTTCTGATTTTTGTTTCTTCTCCCATCCCCTCTGACAATATTCTGCACAGAGTGGGCACTCCCTACCTCTGACTCCCTTTCCAGCCCACCTGTGCTTCAGAGGATGGTGACTCTGAAGAGGGAAAGGATATCTAATTATATGGAAGCAACGACAGCAAAGGTACTTGCAATTTTCTCTTCATCTTCCTTATATCAGTTTGCCCTTTGCAGTGCCTGAGTAACTCATACATCAGTTCCAACATGTTTGTCTCATTAGCTGCTATTATTTCTTGTTAGCTTTTTTATTCCATCTTTCTTTTTTTTTTTTAACAGAGAGATCACTCTGACATAAGCAAAATGTTTTAGCTTACTTTTCTGTCAGAATGCTTGGCACAGGTACGATTTATCTCTACAATAACTCAAAATTAAATTTTTAATTAAAAATGATGAGAGAGGCAAGAGGTTCTAATAATCTTTCCCATGTTGCCCTCACTTGGCTATCTGTAGGTGCTGCCCTTTATAATTAATATTCTGGACTGCCCCCAGACCAGGATACTTTGGGAACTTGGCAATTTCTCATTAAGGTGGATTCAGCAGTATAGTTCACTGGAGCAGGAAGGAAAAAACTGTGTACTGTGCAAGTCAGTAGAATGTGGGGGTGGGGAGATGGATGACCTGTGTGTTTCACAAGCTCATAGGTCTAGAGTGGGATGGAAGCTTAGATGTCATCTACTCCAACCCCTCCATTTTGCTGATGAGAAAACTGAGACCCAGAGAGGTTAAGGGACTTGCTTGAGGTCACCCATGTCATAGTAGCAGAGCTAGATTTCCAAGCCAGATCCAGTGACACCAAATGCAGCCCTCCAAGCTGAGAATTCAGTCGTTTGTCACCATTAGAGTTTGGTGAGAAATTGGTAAGAGGAGAGAGTTACTTCTTCTTTGAGTAATTCTTTAATCAAGATGAACCTTCTCTGGTACTGCCTTGTCCTTTTCTCTTAACCCATTATTGTGAAGTCTTTGGAGACAAAGACTAAAAGGACTGGAATATTTTACTCATCTGTAAAATGATGTGATTGGATCAAATGATTCAATCATCCAAAGAACCCATGACTTGGATTTGAACTCCAGCTCTTTTTGCTTCCTAGACCTCATTTCCTCATCTATAATATGAATGAGAGTATTAGACTAGATGGCCTTGAAGGGCTCTTCCCAAGACTGACTGTTATGCCCTTCTGATTCTTTTCTACATCTACATAGCTCCTAGCCTTATGTACTGTACAAAATTAAGTGATTGTTGTTATTCAGTCATGTCTATCTCTTTGTGACCTTATTTTTTGGCATTTTTGGGCAAAAATACTGGAGTGATTTGCCATTTCCTTCTCCAGATCATTCTGCAGATGAGGAAACTGAGGCAGACAGGGTAAAATAACTTGCCCAGGGTCATACATCTAGGGAGTGTCTGAGGCTGGACTTTACCTCATGAAGATGAGTCTTCCTGACTCCAGCCCTGACACTGCATCCACTGCTCCACCTAGCTACTCACACAGTTAAATAAACTTGCTCTCGACGGTGACGGTGCACAGACCAAGAGGCAATGAATGGGAGTTACATTTCAGCTCAATATTTAATTTTTTTCCCAAAACCAGATATATAGTTATCAATGGGCTGGATTATAAACTGGCTAACTCTTGGTTGTCGAAAAACTGTTTGGACCAAAGTGAATGACCATTTATTAGGAATACTGTAGGGAAAAAAATTCCTACATCAGGTAAGAGATTAGATTGGGTAGCCTCTGCTGTCTCTCCAAACCTATGATTCTGTGACACTGGTTGGGATATTGGTGGGTCTCCAAGAAAATAAGGTCCAAAGGGTAGCGATTCCGACTCATATCAAATGGGTGTTAAGGATGGCATCACAAAGTACCTCCATCAGTTATATTGCAGGTAGGAGCACCACTAAAGGACAAATCCAGAAGCCTCCTGTTGCAGGTGACCACTAAGAATACCTACTGTTTGTAAATCATTACCCTACATCCTAGGCTGGGTGCACCCTCCATTCATTGTAAGAAGGAAGTGGGGAGTAGAGCCACAGAGGAATAGGCTGACATGTCCATTCTAGGGAACACTGAAAGGGTTGATTGATTATGGTTTCAGAAGAGGAAATTAATGTATCACTAAGTATTTATTAAGTACCTAATTAGCACCAGATAGTAGATTTGAGTTCCTTGAGGGCAGGCATTGTCATGCCACTTTTTTTATCCTTACTGCTTAGCACAGGGCCTGATACGTAATAGTTACTTCATAAATGATTATTGCCTGATTGCCCAGGTAACCTGCTAGGCAGTAAGAATACAAGCATAAAGAATAAAATAATATTTACTTGAGCTGCAAGGTGGCACAATGCCTGGCATTAGGAACACCTGAGTTCAAATCCAACCTCAGACACTTAGTAGTTATATGATCCTGGACAAGTCACTTAACATCTGTCTTCCTCAGTTTCCTCATCTGCAAAAAGGGGGTGATAATAGCACCTACCTCCCAGGTGAGGATCGGATGAGATAATTATAAAGTACTCAACACAGTATCTGCCATACACACACACACACATACATGTGTATATATAATATATATGTACATATATCTGTGTATTATATAAACTGAGGAAGAAGAGAATAGATGAGTAGAGTTAGGAAGACCTGCCTTTAAGTTCTACCTCTATTCCATACTGGCTGTGTGACCCTAGGCAAGTCACTTCACTTCTCAATGTTCTATCACCTGCTTAGGGAGAGGATATTTCCTCTACAGATAGGTGCAGTTAGGCGGTACAGTAGATAAAGTGCCAGGCTTGGAGTCAGGAAGACTTCCAGAGTTCAGATCTGGCCTCAGACACTTACTGGTTATGTGACCCTGGACAAGTCATTTAACCCTGTTTGCCTCAGTTTCTTCATCTGTAAAATGAGCTGGAGAAGGAAATAGCAAACCACTCCAGTATCTTTGCCAAGAAAATGCCAAAATGGGGTCACAAAGGGTCAGGCATGACTGAAAAACTATTGAAAAATGGGGATAACTATTGTTCTTAGCTATCTCATAGGACTGTGTGACCCTCAAGTGAGATACTATATCTAAGCACAAAACAGTATATAAATATCATTGTTATCATAGTCCCCAAACCACGTATGTATACGATGAGAAAAGAGAAATTAGTGAAAAAGAAGGGAGAATTCCATTTCTTTATTAAAGTTATATTTAAGACCTCCTGTACTCCACAGAGTGTTTATATTATAAACAGAGATCAAAAATGAGATTTGAGAAGTTTTTTCTTTATCCCAGATTATGCCTCTGGGAAATATACCCAACATGCTAAAAGCATCTCCCTTGGTGGATGTGAAGTTGGTAAAAAAAAAAAAATTATATATATATATATATATATATATATATATGTGTGTGTGTGTGTGTGTGTGTGCATGTGAATGTGTGTGTGTGTGTATATATATATGTGTGTATGTATATATATATAGTCCAAATGAAGGCTCTATAATCATTTGGTAAAAAATGGTCTTACTATAGCCAATATTCTCTCTGGTCTGACATGATCCCTGGAGCTCTAAACATGACAAATTCCCCAAGCAGGGCTGGCTAACTGCATGACTAATCAGACCATTTTAAATCAGGGCTGCTTTGTCTAACAGAAAGTAAACATGTATAGGAGGAACAAATTCAGCCCCCTGTGACCATTTTTTCCTCTTCTAAATGAGTAGATAGCATTAATGGGAACAGGGGACGCTGATACTGTCTGTCTGGTATTCAGTGGAGGAACATTAAGCCCCAGAAAGAAGAGAGTCCCAGCTGGCATGAAACAGAGGACGCTTCCTGACTCATGGGATTCAAAGGGATGGTCCACGGAGGTGGCTCAGATGGAGAAAATGGAAGCAGGATCTGGCACTACTAACAGTGGAGCATATCTGTGTTCAGAATAAAAATTTCTCTAAGAAAAGTCTTATGTCTGAAGTGAATCAGACACGGAAGGGCCCCCAAAGGTTCAATCCATACCTTGCTTACATGCCTCTTTACAACATCCAAAACAAGTAGTCAATTCAGCCTTCTGTTGAAGCCCTGTTGCAAGTGGGGACCCACTACCTCTAATTATTAGGAAGGTCTCCCTTACATGGAGATGAAATTGGCCTCTATGCACTTCAGGGTTATAGAAGTTGGAAAGGATGTCAGAGGCCACCTAGTCCAAGCCCTTCATTTTACAAATGAGGAACCTGATGATCAGAGCAGTGAAGCGATTTGTGCCCAAAGTCCCACAGGAAGGAAGGGGCAGAGCCAGGATTCGCACTCGGATCTAGTGGCTCTGAGTTTAACAATCCAAGTGCAGTCCTCTTTCCATCACACTCTGTGTCATTTCTACTTCTGTCTTCTAGGACCAAGAAAAAATAATCGACCCTTCTTACACAGGTGAACTTTGAAATATCTGTCAGTCACCAGGCATTTATTTTAAGACAGTTATCATGTCCACCAAGCTAAAACTTTTTTTACACAGGCCAAGCATCCCCAGTTCTTTTCATCAACTCTCATGGGGCTCTCAAGGGCCTCCTGGGTCACCCTCCTCTGGACACCCTACAGCTAGTCCTTCCCAAAATGTGAGGAAGCAGCATGATACAGGGAAAGGGGGCTACGTTGAGATTCACAGTTCCCAGGAACCCATACTGCATCTGGATTCCAATCCCAATTCTACTGTCCATCACTTGTTCACTTTATAGAAGTCACTTAAATTCTCTGGTCCTCACTTTCCTCTTCTGTACAATGAGGGAGCTGGGTTTGACACCTCTGGCTCCACATCCTGCAATCTTTGATTCCGAGAGGCAGACATTAGATGAGCAGGGATTTAGAACTAGAAGGAACTTGGAGGTCACCTCCTCTAAACCCTTCTCTTCACTGATGAGGAAATGAAAGCTCAGAAAAATGTCCAAGGTCCAAAGTGGCAAGGAAAAGGTCCTCTGACTCCCCACTGAGGGATCCTTACCCCACACAAAGCTATCCTCAATGAGGGAGAAGTACATTCCAGGGATGGGGCCCATCTGTGCAGGGGAACAGGTCACAGAGCGTCAAGTTCAGGGATCTGGTCTCATGGGGCTAGAATATGGAATTCATAAAGGCAGCAGTCTGAGATAAGGTTGTAAACAGAAGGTAGGGAGCAGGTTTGGAGGGTCCCTGATTATCTAAATATCCCAGGGCAGGATAACAAACAGGGAATCCATTTTTTCCTGCCAAATTCAAGATGGGTTTCAGAGAAATCAGATGCTTTGTACAGCATTTTAGGATTCCCAAGAATTGGGGAGGAATTGCATGTGTTACATATCTTTATTACCTGGAGAGGATAAAGACATCAAAATCACTTCTATTTTTTTTCAAAATAAATTGGCCTAGAGATCTTACCCAACAATGATGCCCCATGATAACTTCATCAATTTGGGGAAGGGGGAGATGGGGGAAGGGGGCACAGGGAGTCTCTGCATACAGTGCAGGGATTCTTCTGTAACATTACCCCAACTGTGCTAAATGTGTTATCCCAAATAACAGTGCTAACCAATGGCTTTGGATAACCATGGCAACTACACAGGCAGTGGAGATTCCAAACGGGTAAACAGACCAGAGAGGGGTTGGCATCAAGCAAGGCTGTCAGTGCTAGAAGGTAGCCCCTAGAGATGTCCAGCAGATTTTTCACTTTGGGAATAGAAATGCCCTCCCCACTCCCTATCCCCTCTTCTAGTCTAGATAGAGCTTTTAGTTCTCAGTTCTTCTTCCTACCTTTATGATTATTATTAAATCCCCCCAAAGGGGGATTAAACTAACCTTCCACTTCCTCTTCCCTTGCCTGGCATTTATACTGGCAGCTTCCCAGCCTCCCCTTGAGGTGGCATGCACAGGTCCAGGGATGATGACACAGGAGTTACTGCTGCTTGAAAGTAGAGGCAGCTAAGAAAAGCAGGGTATCCAGAGGGCCCCCCCAAGGGCCCCTCTGCTTCCTACTTCTAATGAGGAAAATGCCAACTCAGATGAGAACTGAAGCAGGGAGGGAGAAGTAGAGGGAAGAGGATGAGGAAGGAAGGAAGGAAGGAAGGAAGGAAGGAAGGAAGGAAGGAAGGAAGGAAGGAAGGAAGGAAGGAAGGAAGGAAGGAAGGAAGGAAGGAAGGAAGGAAGGAAGGAAGGAAGGAAGGAAGGAAGGAGGAGGGAGGAGGGAGGGAGGAGGGAGGGAGGGAGGGAGGGAGGAAAAGGAGAGATAAAATGGGAAAAAGAGGAAGAGGGAAAAGGAGAAAGAAAGAGAAAAAAGATAGGGGTAAGGGGAAGAAGAAGGGAACTGGGAACACCCCAAGTGCTGGGCTAGCCTCCTTTCATGCTGTCAGTAGCTCCAAAATCTTGCCATTTCTTTTCCCATTAGCTCCAGATGGAGCACATAGGTCCAGAATTTTTTTTTCCAGAATGAAAAGAACTTCAGTAGCTGGTTTGACAATCTTTGGATCAAAGAACTGTGATTGATTGGGTCTCCAAACACTTGGAAAACCCTCTCCTGACAAATACTGCCCATGTTCTGCCCCAATTGAACTAATGGTTTCCTCAAATCCTGAGAAAGAAACGAGAAAACCTAACTGAAGCCTCTAATGGCAAAGTTAAGGAGTAACCAAGCAAGCCTGCAAAACAGATTAAAAACAAAAAACAAAAAGCTGAAGAGCCAGAAATAAACTGTTTTCAAAGAAGCCGGCTTGCCACCTGAGGCAAGAAGCCTCTTTTTTTGAAGGCTTGGGAGCACTCCTAGAAGTTCAGTGCATGCAGCTGCCTGAGGGAACGACTTCCACTATTTTGGTAGCCTTTTGCCTGAAATGCCTATCTTTGTAAAAGAACACCCTGATAGGAACAACAAAGGCTGCTTTCCCTTGAGATATTTGGCTTGTGTGGCATTTGGCATTCAGGAGATTAGTGGAGGGGCTGGAAGGAAAGAGGAGAGAGACAGGGAGGGAGGAGAGGTACCCACATGCAGAGAAGAGAGAGAATTAGAAAGAAGGGAACAGGGAGGAAGAGGGAGGGGAAGAAGATGCTCTTCTGTATTACCTCCGAAATAATCAACTAAATGAAGCCAGATCATGTCTCATTTGAGACACCAGGACATCAGAAAGAGAAGGTAATTATGGGGAGGTACAGTCCAGGCAAATCATTTGGTTATGAAATGGCTAGTTAAGGATTTGGCAATGGCCTTCTGAACTTCCGAAAGGAACAGATAGACACTGAAAGAGGAACAAGGTGGTTTTTAAAAATTAATTGATGATTAATTGGTACCCAAGAGAAAACCTCTATCATTCTCCCTAAGTATGTCGGTTATTGTTAGTGACAACTTAAGACCTGCTTGGGAGTAGGGATAGCTCATATGTATACAATGTTGCTGGAATATCATGGCAGCCCTGCGAGGTCTGGGCCCCATCATTCCATCTTACAAGTTAAGAAACTGAAAACAAAAGAGGCAAAATAGTTTGCCCAAAGTTAAGTGGTGGACAATCGGCAGAGCCAAGATTCAAACCCAGATTTCCTTCCTGGACCCAGAGTCAGGGCTCCTTCTTATGTACCACACCAGCTCCTATCTGGAGTCAATCTGGAAATGACACTATGCCAGCACTTAGCACAGGGTCTGGCACAGGAGGCACTTAATAAATGTTTATTGAATTTTTTAAAAAGGTGTGAGAGGGGCAGAGCATTGTGGGAGAAGAGGTTTTAATCACTTCTGTGACATGAGTTCAGCAAAGAGAAGAAAAATGGCATTTACTTCCTAAGCAGTGTTTGTTTCAACAAAGTACTGTGAGTAAGTCTAAGTATACAGGGTGTTCTTAACCTGGGATCCATGAACTTTAAAAAAAAATTGATAACTACATTTCAATATAATTGGGTTTTTTTGTATTTTAATGCATTTAAAAACATGATTTTGAGAAGGCATCCTGAGGCTTCACCAGACTTCCAAATGGGGTTGAAAGAGGACATAAAAAAGGTTAAAAACTCAAGGATTAAAATTAAGTCACCAACATGGGGAGGAAAGAAAGACTCCACGTTGAGAGTTTGCTATGTCCACAAAATCACAAGTTTGGAGTACCGTGAGCAAACCAGGAGATTAAAAAATGGTAACAAATACTTACCAAAATGGGCTAGAGTACTTGGAAAACAAGATGACATCATAATTTTGCACTAATGACTACCAATGCAAATCATGCAGCATGACATAATGAATACAGCAACAAACTTCAGAGTCAGGAAAACCTAAATTCAAATCCTGCCTCACACATTCCCTAGCTGTGTGACCCTAGGCAAGTCACTTAACCCTGTTTACCTCAGTTTCCTCATCTGTAAAAAAGAACTGGAGAAGGAAACAGCAAACCACTCCTCTTTGTCAACTAAATTCCACATGGGATCACAAAGAATTAGACATGACTGAAACAAATGAACAACAACAAAAACCCGTGTGATCCTGGGCAAGTCAGTGGCACAAGTCTCTGTGCCTCAGTTTCCCTCGCTGTGAAATTAGCCAACTGGACTTGATGAACTATAAGGTCCCTTCTAGATCTAAATCTATGTTCCTATTGTCTGCGATGCCAGCTTAGGTTGACAATGGGCAATTCCAGAATCAACAAACTTTGGGCCGCTGGAAAGAGTCCCGAGAGAGGAGAGCTCACTTCAGATCAGCCCCTGAATGTAGGATCGGTTGATTGGTAGTGAGGGCTGGGGTCTGTTCTTCAAGAGCGATCTAGAGAAAATAGATGTGCACCAATGAAGTGCCAATGCCATCACTGTTCAATTGGACCAGAATGCAAAGAGTGAGAAATAAGGTTGGAAGGTTATGCTGGGGACAGATTACAAAAACACTTTTGTGCGTGGGTAAGAAGCCACTGTGATTTCACGCTGCCAGGATTTCAACACCTTGGGCTTATCTAGGGGTAGCCCGTCAGAACTATTCAAAAGCCCAAGTCATACAGTATTACAAGACGATAGCTTTCAAGTCGGCCACGAGGGGGCGCAGCAGAGAGAGAGCTGAACTTGGAGTGAAGGAGACCTGATCTCATGGCTTACTTTGGATGTCTAATAGCTATGTGATCCTGGGCAAGATGACTGACCCTTTCTCAGTCTCAGTTTCTTCATCTGTAAAATGGGGATAATAGCATCTACTTCACAGGATTCTCGTGAGGATCAAATAAGAGAACACATGTAAAGGCTTTGCAGACCTTACTGCACTGTACAAATGCTAGCTACTATTATTTTATTATAAAATATACAAACAGATAAATGGGAAAATAAAATAAGTTAATGAGAGAGCCACAATCCATAATTGCTCTGATATAAAACTACAACACGAATTCACAAAGACAATACACTGAACTCCATAAAAATATCAGAAATGAGGATACATGATACAGCCAAATGATGGCTGGATTCAAAGCCAAAGCTTTTGTTGTTGCTGCTGGTAAGTTGTTTCCAGTCATTTCCAACTCTCTGTATCCCCACTTGGAGTTTTCTTGGCAAAAACAATGGAGGGGTTTGCCATTTCCTTCTCCAGCTCATTTTACAGATGAGGAAACTGAGGCAGACAGAGTGAAGTGACTTGCCCAGGGTTGCATAGCTAGTGTGTGGGGCCAGATTTGAACTCAAGTCTTCTTGACTCCAGGCCTGGCTCTCTATCCACTGCTCCCCATCTAGCTGCCCCAAAGTCAAAGGAGCTGTGCTCAAATTGCATTTCAGCCATTTATTACCTGTATGACCTAGAGAAAGCCACAACATTTCTGAGCCTTAGAGCTCTCCTCTTTTAAATGAAACAGTTGGACCAGATGATTTATCTCTCAGGTCTAAATCTACGCTTTAACATTCCCATCATCATCATTATATTAATTATATTATATATAATAGCAATTGTAATATGATTATTCATGTACTTGTAGTATACAGAAGTTGAAATCTTATTTAAAGCATTTTTTTTGACTAAGCAATGGGGTTAAGTGACTTGCCCAGGGTCACACAGCTAGTAAGTGTTATGTTTCTGAGGCCAGATTTGAACTCGGGGCCTCCTGAATCCAGGGCCAGTGCTCTATCCACTGCACTACCTAGCTGCCCCCTGAAGCATTTCTTAAACTCTTAGTTTGGAAATGCTACTGGTACTTGGAGGAAAGAAAATTTGCCACTTTTTGCCAGATAAGAAACAAATGAAAGAAAATAAAATGTATATCAGTAAGTTTTACTGTGTGTCCATATCACAAGCTGGATCCTGCTTCTTTCTAAGCCCAGAAAGTCCAATATGAGAATTACTCATCGGACCGACACTCATGACAGTAGCCATGAGTCCAATCCAATGAAAGCAAACTGAGGCATTCACCTATTTTCAACCTCCCAAATAGCTGAGAGACTTTGGACGAGTCTATTAGCCTCTCTGGGCTTCAGGCGTCTCACCTATAATCTGGTTTACACATTCTTACTGAAAGAGAAACCAAAGGAAGGAGGCCCTACACCTAAACCAATGTGTGATCGATTCCTGATTTTAAGTCTATTATTCCAGCAGCATCTGCCTGTGCTCCCCTTTGTGAATGGTGCCATGCACTGGCCCATACCCTGGCAGGTCCACCAAAGCTACGTGAGGGTTTTGTTTCATAAAAGAATCACAGACTTAGAGCCAGAAGCAACTTGCAGGTCATCTGGTTTAACCCCCATACTTCACAGGTGAGGAAACTGAGGAAACAGAGATGAAGTGACTTGTCTAAGGTCACAAAAGTAGTGCTGGCAGAACCAGGATTCAGCCCAGGTCCTCTGAATGGCTTTTGTTGAGAGAAGGGGGAAGGGCTGTGCAAAGAACAAACACGCACTTAGGAAGCAACAATTCCAGCTGCCTCAGCGTTTTAACGGAAAATTCTCTCCCTGTAGCGACTGTCCTGTTTCTTCTCATGACAACTGTTCTATTTTAATGATACAGATCTCAGATGATGCTTTGAATAGGTCTTTGATACTTTGCTAAATAGGGCAGCTAGGTGGCACAGGAAATAGAGCCCTGGGCCTAGAGTCAGGAAGACTCCTCTTCGTGAGTTACAAGTCCAGCTAGCTGTGTGACCCTGGGCAAGTCACTTCACTCTGTCTGCCTCAGTTTCCTCATCTGTAAAATGAGCTGGAGAAGGAAATAGCAAACCACTCCAGGATCTTTGCCAAGAAAACCCCAAATGGAGTCACAAAGAGTCAGACATGGCTTAATGACACAACAACACTTTACTAAATTAATAACTTCCATGTTAAACCCAGTGAATATCCAAGAGCTGCCCTCTGGCATGAGTTAAAGCGTGCCTTGTTTGATCCCATGAGGTTTGGGATGAGAGTGGATGGGGGAGCCACTCAAGGGCAAGGGATGCCCAGCTTTGTCTCTATGTCCCTAGTACAATGTCTAGTGAATACATGGCCCTTAATACATACACAATGCCTGACTGTCCCTGAAACAGAGGCCCATCTTTTAACACCAATGCTCTCCAGTGATGGTGGATAATTTTTGAATCATGGGATGCTACAGATTCAGGCTACTGAAGCTGAAAGTCATTCAAAAGCCAATAGAGAGGTAAAAAGCAGGGACACAAAGCAGGTCGCAACATATTACAATCTAGAAATGATGCAGAAGCACAGGAAAGGGTCTCATCAGAGAAACATGACTGAGAAGAAAAAACCACAAGGGCCAATAAAAGAATCATCTACACAATGTCAAAAGAATAAGAGGAAGGTCCACCAGGGAACTAATTGGATCCCGTATGGAAGATTTACATGCATCAGTCAACAGGCAATTATTAAGCATCTACACTGTGCCAGGCACTGTGCTAAATGCCAGGGATACAAAGAAAGGCAAAAAAACACGGTCCTGCCCTCCAAAAGCTCACATTCTAATGGGAGAGGCAACATGCAAACAACTACGTACATACAAGAGACAGACAGTAGAAACGGGAGGAAAGTGTGGACAAGAGTAATGGATGGTGAAGCATGGATGGGTAGCTATCTAAAACGTGGGCAGAGTGCTCATATTATTAAGATTCCAGGCCTATTGCTGTACTGTATTTGAATAAAAGGCTACTGAGATCTAGATAGACAAAGAGACACACTACACATACATAGATATAAATACACACACACACACATACCAATTTTACAGAAATAGCAAATGGCTTAGTATGGTAATATAGCTGAAAAGATAATAAAAGCATCATTAAGCACTCACGTGAACCAGGAAAGGGATTCACTTTTAGGCCATGTTACATTGAACCCATTTGACTGACCAGCTGTTCTGTCAGTATATTGAACTTTTATTTTGGGGGGTTTTTTAAAGAGCTGCAAACATGGCCCTTCCATGAGCAATAAAGAAGCTTATGCTATGCAAGTTAAGCTAATATACAACATTTACAGGTTAGAAACTCTTTAAAAATTCATATACAAGAAACACTTTGGAGTCAAAATTTGAATCTTTCCAGTCTTTGGCCTAAGAATTTTCTTAGACCCAATTTGCTCTAATAGTTCAAAAATGATCACTCTCTTGTCTGAGGCATTGATCCATCCATTCAACAAGAACTTAATTGTTGTCTGTTATGTGCAGAGCACTGAGCTGGGCACTGTGAGAGATACGAAGTTTAAGTAAGACACAGTCCTAGACCTCAGTTTATAGTCCAGAACAGTAGATAGTTTATAACTACAGGGCTAAGGGAAATATTTTTTAGTTGATGAATATTTGACCTTTGATTCTTTGGTAAGGAAGAATTGTTCTGATATGGGAATCAATAATAATCTGACCACTTAATCCATTTTTAGTGATACTAAATTCTAATCGGAGGCAACCCAGCATAGCAGAGAGGAAGCTGGGTTTAAAGCCAGGAAGACAGGAGCACTGCCTCTAACACTCACGATAACCTTTTAAGCATGTCACCAACTCTGACTAAAAAATCTTATATCTAACAAAAAAAATTCCATTTTTGTAATGAAATTATATCAAAGTAGCTCATCACAGTGATTTTTAAGCTGAAATAAACATTTAACTTTACATAACAGAGATTGATATAAAATCAGTAGCACTGAGGGGAAAACCAGTGTATATACATACATATACATGCACAAACCATACATATATACATATATAAATACATACACACATATATGTACTTGGTTTTATAGGCATATGATTAGAGAGGCATATATACATATATATCTATATCTATATTAAAAAGTGTTTTTCCCTCAGTGTAGCTGTATGGATATATAGATATATAGGCTCTCTGTAAATATACACACACACATATAACATATATATATATATATATGTATATATATACATATATATATGCTTTCTTTTCTAGTTTTTTTCTTTTATGATATGACCTTTAATATTTAAGTATTTGTTTGAAATTTATTGTGGCATATGGTAGAAGATACTGGTCTAAATCTAATTTCTACAATATTGCTTTCTAGTTTCAGGGGATTTTTTAGTAGTTTTTGTCAAAAAAGGAGTCCTTCCCCCAGCAATTGAGTGCTCACATGGAGGTCAGAAGTCATATAAGGACACTCTCAAGATCTCTCTGGAGAACTTTGGAACTGATTGTGAGACATGGGAGACACTGGCATAGGACCGCCCAGCATGGTGCGCCCACCTCCAAGAAAGTGCTATGCTTTGTGGGGAAACCAGAATCGCAATAGCTCAAAAGAAATGCGATGTGCAATTTTAGAAACATCTCCACTCCAAACGCTTATATAGGCTATTTGTGCTGGACCTGTGGTAGAACTTTCTGAGCTCATATTGGTCTGAGCAGCCACAGTTAGACACACTGCACCTTCGCGCCAACATAGTGATGTCATTTTGGTCATCTTTGAGAATGAAGGACAACAACCAAGCCCAGGACTTAGCGTTCTTAAGTTGATGAAACACTATCCTGCCATATTGACTTATCTCTAGGTATTGTTAACCTAATCGGTTCCATTGACCAACTTTTCTATTTCTTAACCTGTACCAAATAGTTTTGATAACAACCACTTCATAGTTTAGTTTGATATCTAGTACTACTAGACCCTTTTTACTCATCTTTTTTTTTCATTATTTCCCTTGAAATTCTTGACATTTTGTGAATTACCACCAAAGTCACTAAACTGCAAATGTTATTTGACCTAGAGATGCTATTAGTAGACATGTATCCCAAAAAGGTCAGGGTTAGAGGAAAAGGCACATTTGTACCAGAATGTTTATAGCTGCACTTCTTATATTAGCAAAGAATTAGAAACAAAATGGGTGTCCATCAATCACATATTTTGGCACGTGAATGTAATGTAATAATATTGCTCCTTGAAAAATAATAAATATGATGGATTCAGAGGAACAAGGAAAGACTTACATGAACTGATATAGAAGGAAATGAATAGGACCAAAACAATTAAAGCAATGACAAGCACAATCATATGAAGAAAGTCCACTGCAAAATGTCTCAGAACTCTGATCAAAACAGCAAACAGACGAGGAAAACATATCTCCCACCTCTTGTTAGAAGGGCAATATACTTGAGAGACAGAATGAGATTTGTATCCTTAGACATGGTCAATACGTTTGTTATCTGGACTATACATACTGTTATAAGGGAGGGCTTTTACTCACGGTGAGGTTAGTGGGTAGTAATAGATATGGGGAAAAAAAAGGATATGAATAAAGCATTATTTTAAATGTACCAAAAAAACCCAAAAATTCAGGAAAGAACACAGAAGGAGCTGTTCTGTTACTATGTTTTATACATACACACACATACATATACAAATCTATACATATATAGCATATACAAAAAGGTATACATATATAGATGTAGATACATACACATATATTGCTAAGTTAAGAGTAAAGGAGATCTAGCAATACCAAATATCAAACTAAATTACAAAGTAGTTATTATTAAAAGTATTTGGTACTGGTTAAAATATAGAAAAGCTGACCAGTGGAGCAGATTAAATTAACAACACCCAGAGAAAACTCTACATGGTAATGTCATGTTTCATAAGCCCAGTAACCAATTCCTGGGGTAAGGACTCTTTATTCGACCAAAACTGCTGAACAAAGAAATGGAAAGCAGTCCAGCAGAAATCAGGACCAACACCTTCCACCATCCACCACAACAAACTCCAAATGAACTGAAGGAACGAGACCTGTCATTTCATTGTTGCAGGGAGCCCTCATAAGGAGGAAACGCCCTATTCCAACACAGGCAGCCATTTTCTCATATCTTATAAGCCTAGAGAGCTGTCTAGAGCACCAAGAAAGAAAGTGACTTGCGTAGGGTCACATGGCTGGTCTGTGTCAGACCTAGATCTCCCTCTATCTCTTATGCAATTCGCATGTTATATGGCGATATTTCTTTTTGAAACAAACTATACACAACAGAAGTTCAAAGTTTCTTTTTTTTTTCCAAGAAAGAGACTAGTGAGAACAACGTATCTTCTTAATAACAGAAGCTTCAGACAACATGTCAGGCTTTGACTACTAAGTCATACACAGAGGGAACTTGCTTAGCCTGGGTTTGCCTCATGCTGACAAATCCTTTGCTGGTCATTAAATGAGAGAGTACGTATGTAAAAGTGGTGGACTCCCTGGACTTGACAAGCAATCCTACTTGATTTATCTAAGGAGAAGGAAGGGCAGGGCTACTTAAACATTCAGCATTGAAACTTTTCTCAACATATGCTGCATAAAGAACATGTTCTACAGTAAGATGTGGACACCGAGCCTCAGTTTTCTCATCTATAAAGTGGGAATAAGAATAGCACTTCTTTCACAGGGTTGATATATCAGATGAGATAATGTATGTGTGTAAAGTGTTTCGTAAATCTTAAAGTGCTAAATAACTGTGATCTATTATTACAGTGATGGCAAAAGGAGGAAGAGGGGGTGGAATTTCACACCCCCCAGGGAATCTTGCTTTGGTAGTTTAAATGGCCAGTCTGAGAAATAATAACCATTATCCCTCACACGGATTGGGGAGTTAAGTGGTCAGAAGGAGACTTGGATCCCGGAAAATTTCCTGGCCCCTCCATAGTTAGGGCTGGCAAGGTATGCCCATATTCACATATAAGGATATATATATATATATATATATATATATATATATATATATATATATATATATATATATATATATATATATATACATATATATATATATACATATATATATATATAAATTTTGTGTTAGGTCCCATGATTTTGGTGGTCTGGGGAACTCCATCCTTCAGGGCAGGTCACCAACTGTTCTGTAATTTAATACTCTTAGAGAGTTGCCTAAAGCACAGAGGAGGTAAGTGACTTGCCCTGGGTCACACAGTATCAAGGGTAACACTTGAACCCAGGTTTTCTTCACTCCAAGGACAGCTCTCTTTGCCCTGTGCCATGCTGCCTCGCAAGGCTTTTAGAGACACATGTTCATGTTATTCATGCCACTATACTCCGCCTTTGCATAAGTACAGAGAAACCTGTTGGCAAAATCCCTTATACATAAGAACTAGGACCACGTGCCTAAACAAATAAATTTGAAGAGTATCAGTTTCTTGGAGTAATGCATTCAGAAGGTCCACCTGCCCAAGTCTTTCTAGGGAGCCCATAGTGAACCAAGTAATGAAAATAACATCTCTGAGGACAGCAAGATGGCCAAATGCATTCTAGTATTTGGGGAGGGAAAACAGCCCTCGGAAGACATCTGAGATTCAAAATCGGCACAGGTTAACAGAGTCCCTGCAGGAATTTCATGACGTCTCTCTTGCTGCTTATAGAGAGCTCACTAAGAGCCAGCTTGGGGAGCAGAGTCAAAAATACTGCTGCAGAATACAAAACATGGACTTCCCCTCAAACTTCATAGGCTACCATGGCTTTGGTTGCAAACAGCGGAGCCTAGATTAGAACGAACCTGCATTCAAAGACCACCTGCCATATGGTTGGCGCTAGGATTCTGGGCTGGTTCATTCTGCTTATCAAAGATGCAGGCAGAATAATGAGGCTTGCTTCCTTTTCACTTCCTGGTTACAAAGCAGTGATCTATACAACTATGAGGCAATAACCCACTGGATTCAACTCCAGCTATAATCAAGCTTTCTCCCAAAAGAGAATATCAGCAGGTTTTGCTTTGGGCGGTTATCAGTTGATCAGAAACCATTTATTATGCACCTACTAGATACCAGGCACTGTGCTCAGGGCTGGGGATACAGAGACAAAAATGCAGCAGTTCCTGACCTCAAGGAGCTTCCAATCAATCAGAGGAGACAAGTACATCAATCTTCCCCTCTCTGTGACTCCATTTCCCTTATCTGAAAAATGGGAGGGCTGGACTACAGCAGGAGTGTTTAGGCAGCTGAGTGGTACAGTGGATAAAGTGCTAAAACCTAGAGTCAGGAAATATGGAGTCAGATACTTATTTCGTGACCCTAGGCAAAGGTCTGCAAAATGACTGTAAAAATTCTGTAAAATTAGCATAATAATAGCACCCAGCCAGCAGGTTTGTTGTAAACACAAAATGAAATATCTGTAACAAAAAAAAATTTGTCAACCTTAAAGTACTTCAGAAATGCTAACTGTTATTATTATTGTTATTATTGAATCTTTTTATATGTCACGGACTCATCTGATAAGTGTGCTGAAGTCTATGGACTCCTTCTCAGAATGATGTTTTTAAATGCAGAAAACACATATATTATTACAAAGGACCAATGAAATTGAAATATAGTTATCAATGAAAAAAAAATACAAGCTCGTGGACCCCCAATTAAGAACCCCTAAAAGAGATCTTCTAGTTGTAACTTTCTATGAACCAAGGAGTCTATTTTTGGATGGAGGAGGAGTGAACTTTTTGTTATGAATATTCAAAGCAAATCTTGTTCCCTGCTGTTTTACTCTTTTGTTATTTCCCCAACAATCATATGGCTTGAATTGAAGAATAGCAAATGGATTAGCACCTTAACAATTGCATTATGTACACCTCCTCCAAGCTCAGTTATGAAAAGAGCTCTCAATATTTAAATTACAGCTTCCTCTATTGTACTTGGATTTCTAGATTAAGCAGAGAGTATACATGTGTGGTCCTCCACTACTGAATAGCCTTGTGCCAATATCTCGTCAACGTGGGGAGATGGCCCAAGAGTTTCCTAGGCTAAGCCAATGGCATACAAGCTCTGGCAAGCTCTACTGAGCTAGAAAAACTTGGAGTATCATAACAGCAGCCTTGCTCAACATGGAGAAGGTGGTCGTCAGAAAGGTGATGACTCAACAAAATTTTGTCCATGACAGCCATGAAGCTAAGATACAAAATGGTCCTCAATTCTTTGTAGCAGCCCTTCCTTCTCTTCCTCTCCCCTTATACTCCTGTAGTACATGGTGGCAGAGAACCAAGGAGGGAGCAGAGATTATAAAGAATCCTATACCTTCCAGACTACTTATACCTTTTGACATCAAGGATTACATCATTTTTATTTTTGCATACCCAAAGCCTTACTTTGGAATAGGTTAGAGAAAGATACCTTTTTCAGGTCCGGGGTTGGTCAAGAAGGCCACTGAGATTTCTTCCAATTCTAAAATTCTGTATTTCTATGAAATAATTATTTGTTGCACTGAAAGTATTTGACATAAATATACTAAATGTCAGCTCTTTGACCAATGGCTAACAAAGTGATAGAACACCAGAGGATCTGAA
Organism: Phascolarctos cinereus; assembly: GCF_003287225.1. NCBI lineage: Eukaryota > Metazoa > Chordata > Mammalia > Diprotodontia > Phascolarctidae > Phascolarctos > Phascolarctos cinereus. Next base: position 39,979,874 of record NW_027555514.1, read on the forward strand.
CCACATCTATACTGACATTCTCATGACAGAAACCAGAAACCGCAAGGAAGTTGTAGCATTAAAGCTAGCAGTATTTACATAGTGCCTTAAGATTTGCAAAGCACTTTACCTATAAGGTATCAAACAGCAGTCCTGTGATGTAGGTGCTTTTATTATCATCCCCATTTCACAGATGAGGAAATCAAGAATGAAAGAGATTAGGTGACTTGCCCTAGTCACAAAGCTAGTAAATATCTGAGACAGGATTTGAACTCAGGTCTTCCAGTCTCCAAGTCTAGTACTCTCATCCACTGTGCCACTTAGCTGTCTGGTAAATGTTTCACTTCACATACATATTTATAGAATAATGGTTCACAGATAGTCTTCCAAGAGGTAAACAAATCATTTGGAAGAGTTATTTCCACTAGGAATCCAAAAGCAACAGGGAATTTGGCCACCTTCCTTGATGATACTTACAATGATCATGGGCAAAGGGACCACCATGAAAGATAGCTGTACCTTAAATGTCCACATATGTTGCAGAGAAGGAGTAGAGAGATTCTATAATGAACTTGAAAAAAATTCTCCAGATCCAGTCAATATAAACTTTAGTACTCAATGCAACCACAGATGATGAAAAATATATTGGAAAACAGGGTTTGTGTTTAGGAAATTCAATCAAAGACTAAAGATTTGTCGATTACTCATAAGCCTCACACCTGTATATCATGAATAACTTCTTCATGAAGACAGTTGGTAGATATCATGAGAACTGAACAACATTGCAAAAAAAAATAGAATTCATAATCATCAAATCACAGAATCTCAGAGAAGGAAAGTCTATGACAACCGTGGAGATTATCTAGTTTCATTTTTACCCAAAAAGGAATCTCCTCATCCACCATACCTAACAAATGGACATCCATTTCATTTTTTCAAAACTTCTAGTAAGGAACAACCCACTACTTCCCAGGGCAGCCCATTCTACTTTGGGAGAGCTCTAATTATTAGGAAGTCTTTCATTATATTAATTCCACATCTAACTCTCTTCAGCTTCTCTCCTTCCTACTTACCCTCCCCACTCCCAAACATAAAATGCTCCTAGTTCTTCTCTCTTTGGGGCTAAGCAGAATAAATCTAATCCTTCTTCCTCGCAACAGGCTTTTTTTTTTAATACTTGAAGAGAATCCTATTTCCATAGATAGAAAATGACTGGTGTTCGGAGTGAGATCATCAAATGATTAGACCAAAGGGCAAAATCGACACTAAATTAGTAGAGTCAAGATCAGAAGACACTAAGTGCAATTATAACTACAATCCAACTTATTTAAACAAGATGTTGACTGTGAAAAGTGGGAAACAGAAGACATTGATTCTGATGGCCACTTTTTAAAAGAAAAGCTAGACCAATATAAAATAATAGTCACAATGAAAATGAAATGAGCCACAACCACCTCAGGGAGCAAATAATTGACCTCTTTGCTGAGCAGAAAGATACAGAAGCCAAGGGCAATGCTCATTTAGAATGCAAGCTTATTTGCAGAATATGACAGTGAATGATGAAATATCTTTCCAAGTAGCAAAAAAGCAGCAAAGTAGGAAATGAGACTGCAGGAAGTCTGGCTTGAGACCCAAGTAAGCCAAATCACCCCAAAAGTACTCATAGATAAAAATGGAAGGAGGGTAACAACAAATATCAAAGTAAAACATCTACCAGAATCTTTACAGTGAAAAGAACAGTTATCATTTTCATAGCACTTTAAGGCTTTCAAACAGCTATTTGAGCCTAAAAACTCTGAGGTAGGTACTGTACTTATTATCAACCTTACTTCATAGATGAGGAAATTGGGAGTTCAAAGATCTATAATGAGGAAATTCATACTACACAATTATCAAGGCACTCAGAGATCAATTTTGAAGAAATCTCAGAATGGAAAGATTGAAATTAATAAAAAAAATGACTAGCCACATTACTAACCCCCAAAAGAGACTAAAACTTTACCTATATACTTATTTTCTCATCTTTTATGAAATCTTTGTGAGAATGGTGTACACATAGTTTGAAGGTATCCTTGATGAAGATATAAAAAAGGGAATCAAAAAGGCTTTCACAAATTCCTAGCAAATTGGCAAATATATTTGGCAAGCATATGTCTCCTTGTCTTATTCCTAACTTGCTAGAAAATAGTTGAATCACAGATTTCACTAAAGAAGACTATATAGCCACACAAGTGACTGAAAGTTATCAAGAATAGAAGATGCTTCAGTTTGTTCAAAGCTGGGGGGAAAGGGCATTTCACTTATCAAAGTATTACAGCGCCTCAAAGGCCCTGATGCTTGCTACCTGTATGATCTTGGCCAGGTCCTGTAACTTCCCTGGGCCTCAGTTTCCCCATCTATAAAATGAGGAGATTAGACTAAATGGCCTGGGTTACCTTTTAGGTCTTATGGTCTTAGAAATTAAAATACAAGTGGTATGGTGTTGAGAAAAGAGCACTCAACTTAAGAGTTGGGGTGTGTGTGTGTGTGTGTGTGTGTGTGTGTGTGTGTGTGTGTGTGTGTGTGTGTGTGTGTGTGTGTGTATCTTGGGCAAATCATTTAACCCTCTGGGTCTCAGTTCCCTCATCTGTGAAGAGAAAAGGATGGTCAAAGATCCCAAAAACTAAGATAAGGAGTCACTCCTCAACAAAAACTTCTAGTAAAACTAGAAACCAGTCTGGCAGCAATTAGATTTGGATGAACACCTCACAACATATATCAAGAAAAACTCCAAATGGATTCATGGCTTAGATATGAAAGGTCACATCATAAACCAATTAGAAGAACAAGGAAGAAAATACCTTGCAATATGGATAGGGGAATATCTAAACAAGAAATAGAGAGGATCACATAAGATATAATGGGCAATTTTGGTACAGAAAATTAAAAAGTTTTTACACAAACAAAATCAATTAAGTTCAAACTAAAAGGAAATTTTGAATTGAGAAAAAATTTTATAAAGGTATAATATTAAAGACATATTAAGAAATTATTCAAATATTTAAAAACAAGAGTCATTCTCCAATAGAAAAATGGTCAAAGAATAGCAAGTAGATTTCAAAGGAAAAAATACAAACAATAGTCATAAGAAAAAATGTTTCAAATCACTAATAATTAGAGAATTACAAATTCAAATAACTCTGGGGTTCTACTTTGCATTCATCAGATTAATAATGATGACAAAAAATGGCAGTTGTTGGAAAGGCTTTGGGATATAAGAAAATGGTTATTAATGACCAATAATTGGAGTGGGGGATTCAGAGCTCTCCCCTCCTTCCAAAGACCTAAACCCAGTTTTTCTTGAAGGATATCACAGACAACGAGATTACATTGACTGTCCTCATCTTGGTCAGACCCCAACCAACCTTGCAAGGAATTTAACGTAAGGCGGGGAGGGGGTGGAGAAAGCCCATTGTGTTCTACTCAAGCTTGGGTGGAGATAGATCCTTTTGTCAAGCTGGGGGCGCTCTGAGTAGAGATAATTTCTCTTTCCAGGGGTCACTCTCAGACCTCCTTTGAAAAGGATATACATTCTTTGAATGATTAAAGCTATGGGTGGTCTGGTATAGAGATGTTTTCCCTATCTAAGAGACACTCAGCCCACCTAATACAGCCCACCTCAAATCACTTTAACCAATTAAATGACTGCCATTTGATGGAACACCTACTATTTTGAAAGATATGCAAACTGTGAGTTTGTCACCATGATTGTCTTTGGTCTAAGAGGGATGGCCAAATGACCATCCTTTTATTAATAACCTGCTGACCTTATTAATAAAATGATTAAATCACCCAGAAACTATGTCTCTCAAACCTTCTTAAACATCACAGGGAAAACAAGCACGCTGATATATTGTTGGTGGTTGTATGAATTGGTCTAATCATTCTGGAAAGTCATTTGGTATTATATCCAAATAGTCACTAAACTGTGTGTATCATTTGATCCAGCAATACCACTACTAGTCCTATGCCCTCAAAGGGAAAAGGACTCATGTGGACAAAACACATTTATAGCAGCTTTCTGTTTCAATAAAGCAACCAGACCAAAGAAATCCATCAATTGGGAAGTAGCTGCACAAATTGTGAAAAATGAACATAACGCAATATTAATGGAAATGATGAAAGGGATGGTTCCAGAGAAACTTGGGAAGCCTTGTATGAACAAATACAGAATGAAAAGAACCAAGCCCAGTGAACAATCAATACAATATCAACATTGTAAAGTAAAACATCTTTGAAGAACTTCAGAACTCTTATAAATCCAATGACCAATCACAATTCCAAAAGTGCTACCTACCTCCTGACAGGGAGGGAGTGGATGTGAAATGTATGAGGAGACATATTTTCGCACATGGCTAATATATGCATTTGTTTTGCCTATTTGTTACAAGGGTTTCGTATTTCTTTTATCAAGTCAGAGAGTGAGATTTGGAAAGAAAGAGGCTAGTGATAGTGTTGCCTTCTCCCCTTCCCGCCCCCCAAAAAAAGTACCATTGATGCATTTAAAAGAAAATGCACTGAATAGAAAGAAAGTTCAGAAGGAAACGCAGAAAAGCAGGACAGGTATGAAAATAGCACGTAGTGTCTGCCTCTCTCTATATATGTGTATATGTATACATATATATATATACACATGTGTGTTCAATGTGTATTCAAAGATTAACGATGAACCAATAGATTTCAAAGGAAGAAATACAAGATTCCAACAGTCATAAAATATGTCATATATATGATATGCATGTCATATACATATATGCAATCTGTACATAAGGGATTCACAGTTTCATCTGTAATCATCTTTTTTTGGTTCAACTTTGCATATGGAAAACATTCATAGCTTAGTATTTGTTAAGTAAGAACTTTTTTTAATCAAATGTTAAAAAAAAATTTTTTTAAGGCAGTCATTGGACCAAATGGCCTTTGAGGTTTCTCCCGGCTCTAGCTCGATGACCCTGATCCTACTTGGCTTTTGGTCCCAGGTCTACCATTTACTTGCCAAGTAGCCTTTGGAAAGACATTTAACTTCTCAGAATCTTCTTCATCTGTAAAGCAGGGATAACATCACCAGCCTAGCCCATCTTATAGGCTTGTTGTGAGAACCTAATAAGGTTTTTTTTGGAGGTTTTTTTTTTTTTGGCAAACTGTAAAGCATGTAATATAGTGTTATTACTTAAAATAACATACATGTTTGTAATTAAATCTAAGAGTTGGACTTCTTTAACCTCTCCAAATATTGTTCATTGGTGCTTCTTTATTAAAACTATGATTTAATAGGTCAATATGTACTTTTAAGAAGGGAACTGGTCCCTGATTGCAGCACTTCTTTCTCTTGCTGAGAGAGGATAATGTGTAAGTATGGTGGCTCTAATGATCACATTAATACACTTGACCCATTTTCATGGGATAGTGGCTGAAATTGGGTTACCCAATGTTCTGCCAGAAATTAAGTGTTTTCAAAGGATTACATGACCACTGCCCTGCCTTCAGTCCACCCAGTGACCCAAAAGGTCTGGTGATCAATTAACTCTATCAACCTTTCAAACACTTTCTAGAACACTCCGTCTTCCCAGGACTAGAATGAGCACTGGAGAATTTCTGGCTGAGAACTTCTCCCTCTACCCAGACCATGAAGAAGCTCGACTTGTTGGTTTTCCACCGCGCTTACAGAAGAGCTAAATTGATGCTAAAACAGAAACAAATTTCAACATGCTATAAAAATGGGAGTTGTTATCAATAAGACACATTTTATTTAGCCGCAACTTTGATGGTTACTAAAAGTACGGGCCCATCCTGGTGGTCAGAGGAGTGACTCCCTGCTTTGAACAACTGAATGATGAAATAGAGGCCATCGTCTCTAACATCTGATATTCATCAGCGCATTCAATTTTGTTTTTTCAGTGATGACAATTAAACATCTTTCATCCCAGATCAAGTCAAACCTTGGCTTCCTTACCGCTTGAAGTTAATTGGTTGTGACTCACTGATTTACACAGGACACCATAAAATGCTTTCTATATTTTGCAGAAATTAAATGCCTAATTTAATCCATGTGTATTCCTCTGGGTTTTTAATTATTCATTTCTTCATGTTTGCAAAAGGTTGCGGGTCTTTGGGTTATTTATAGATAGGGGATGGGGGAGTAAAGTGGAGGGTAAAAGAGGAGAAAGACAGAAGGAAAGAGACTTCTTTTTCATCTGTTGCATATACTTTTAGTGAATTAATTTTTTAAAAGAAGTGTAAAAGACAGTAAGAATAAGCATTTGTTAAACACCTACTATATGCCAGGCACTGTGCTGTTTTTTTTTCCACAAATATTTGATCCTCACACCTCTCCTAGGAGATAGATGCTATTATTATTCTCATTTTTCAGTTGAGGAAACTGAGGTACACAGCGGGGAACTGACTCTCCCAGACTTCCTCATCTAAAAAGTGTGAGGCCAGATTTGAACTCACATCTTCCTGACTCCAGGCCCGGGGCTCTGATTCACTGTGGTGCCACCAGATGTGGTTAAAAAAATAATAATAATCCAGCAGCTTGGGAGGTGGGGAGGAGGGAAATAAATGTCTTGGATCCAGGCAATCTCTGCCTTGTCATGGGAGTGAGGGAAAGACACAAAGAACAGTGTGGGACCGCGGGGAAGACTAGCTCTGAAGTCAGAAGACTTGGGTTCAAATCCCACCTTTGGCACTTAATCCCTAGGTGACTTCTAACAAGTCATTTCATTTCTTTGGGCCTCAGTTTCCTCATCAGTAAAAAGAGGTGGCTGGATTTGAAGACCTCCGAAGTCCCTTCCAGATCTGAATCTATGCTCCTGAGAAACTCAACAACCTCAGTGTAAAATATGGAAAACAGTCATTTTAAAAAATAAAGTAGGGGGAGGTGGTGCACTGCATTTAGGAAAGGATGACTGTAAGAGGCTGGGATGCTTTTGATGGTGTCTGGGAATTCAGTCATGGCCCTGAGGTCTGATATGAGCCAATATGTATGTAAGCAGCCTCCAAGTGGCCTGTGGCCATAACAGTAAACTAACAGCCTCTCAGGCCGGAGCTGTCATAACTCTATGGAGAAGCAACTATTCTGGTGACAGATGGAAGCTGTCCCTTTGGTAGGAAGATCCTTTCTTATAAAGAGAGAAGCTACGTAGCTTGAAATTGTTTCATATTGTTTTCAAAATGATACAAAACAGAAGGCCAGAAGGGGCAAGAAATTTGGGCCAGTCTTCTTGAATCGGCTGAAATGTTGCCAACATTGGCTGGCTGATCTATGCATATCTACATAGAAGAGGAGAAAGCTAACACGTGTAGGATTAGCATGGCCCTCTTGAGAAAGAGACCAGCCATACAGGGCTTTCCTAAATGACATCCATACTTGTTACGTCTGCTTTCATAGGGTTGGAGCTCGTAGGCCTCAAGTTAGAAGGGCCCTTCAAGAACATCTCATCTACCTCTCTCACTTTATAGACGAAGAACTGAAACTGAGAGGTTGTATCTTGTCCAAGGTCAAAAAGGCAACAGGTGTGGGGGGGGGGAATTTATTTGTCTCCAGAGTAAGTATTCTTTCCACTGTACTATGCACCAGGCATGATGATGGCGATGGGAATACAAAGACCAAGACAAAATATGCCCTACATTCTACCAGCTCTCTTTGCAACAGGGGAGATAACATGCAAAAAAAGGTAAGACACGCTTATTAAGTGTCTACTATAAGCCAGGCACTTGCTGACATAAGTAAACCTATTACAAGACATATGAAATAAATTCAAAGTAACTTGGCTCAGCACTAGCAGCTGAGGGTGAATGAAGTTGGGAAAGGCTTGCTTATTCCAAGGTTTGAAAGAAGCTAAGGATTGGAAGAGGCAGGGATGAAAAGAGCGTATTCCAGGAATGGAGGACAGCCATGCAAAGGCATGGAGATGATGTAGCATGGGAACTAGAAGGTCAGGTCTGAGGAAGAGCCAAAAAACCAACATGGAGGACCCTTAGAGTTCATGAAAGGAAATAATGTGCATGAGTCAGAGAGAGGTTTTGATCTGGGTCAGTGAGAAGATTAGACATACCCCGACGGAATCACAGAACCTTGAAGCACATATAATTAACATATGAATAATTATAATATTATAATAATGAATGCTAATGCAGTGCATTTAGCAACATATGATGGTTACAAATATAAATAATTTTAGGATTTCCTGATCTTTTGGTTATTACTATCTCAGTGTCCCAAAGTTGACTATAACAGCAATAGGCTGCACTAGAATGCACTGGGAGGTGGCGCCCTGGGTCTGAAACCTGGCTGTGCACCTAACAAATTGTGTGACCTTGGGCAAATCACTTCAATTCTCTGTACCTCAGTTTCCTCATCTGAAAAAAAAGAGGGGGGTAGAATCAGATCATCTCTAAAGGACTTTCCAGGTTTATGAGTCTATAAACATTTTTATTCTCAATGGACATTTTCGGTAGTTATTTGACCACATGTATCTGTAATGTATATGTATAAGTGCCTATTGCATTCCATTTTACAGATGAGTAAACAGATGATGAGGAAGGAGGGTCACACAGCAGGTGTGGTTAAATGGTTTATATAATGAGAACTGCAGAAGAAGGAATCCCAGTTCCTGAAAGCCCAGGCTTGATGAACCAGTTAGTATTTCTGACCAAGTCAGTACAGGCATGAGAATGAAAGAGAAACGAGGAAGGTAGAAGGAGGAAGGAAAGAAGAAGAAAGAAAAAGGAAGAAAGGAGGTGAAAGAAGGAAGGAAGAAGAAGAAGGAAGAAAGGAGGAAAGAGGAAAAAAGGATGAAGGAGGAAGGAAAAGCAGTGGTGGGATGGGACTTAAAAATTACAAAATAAATATTTTATTGAGTAATTATTTACATTAAACCATCTTTTTTACTAAAAAATTTACTAGAGGATTCTTTTGACTACAAAGCCCTCCGGATGAATTAAAAATAGAATCTGGTTTACAAAAAGTTGATGTGTGCCTGGCTTTTCAGACACCAATCTGCCGGAAGAAAGAAGGACAAGGATATGGTGCCCAGTGTCATTCAGCAAGGCAGCACTGCCCTGGAAAAGTAACAATCCCACTGATTAGATTTTTCCTGCATTGCCTGGGTCTGACCACAACGACTGCTCATCTGTGCATCTCTGGGGATGATTAGTGGCTCTATGCAATTAGGGCCAGCATCAATGTGGGCTGCCAGGTATTGCTATTGAAAGAAAACAAGGGAGACGCAGGAGTGCGAGAGCTAAAAAGAATAATAATAAAAAAGCTGATCGAAAAAATAAGAGGAGGAAGTGTGTTGGAGGCAATGTCTTTGAAGCAGAGTCAATGAAGCCCTCCAGGTTTCAGGGCAGCAAGACTCCCCCACTGGGCATGTTGCCACATGGCTATGGCTCAGCGACAACCCTTCTACTTGGATACCCCAGAGGTTAGCAAGTCATGAAGGGCAATGTGATACCATGGGTGGAATGCTGTCCTTGGAGTCATGAAGACCTAGATTCCAGTGTCCCGTCGAACACCTTCTAGGCACAGGATCACTTTATTTGGGCTGTAAAATGGAAATAGAGTCTCTTAACTGACCTTCTTTCAATTAGGAGCTCTCCTCTCCAATCCATTCCCTACACAGATGCCAAACTGATGTTCCTAAAGCACCGGTCCAGTCACCTCATTGTCTTCTAGAATCATAGATGGCTTTCTGTTGCCTCTGGGATAAAATATAAACCTTTCTCTGGCACTCAAAGCTTTTGACAAGGTGGCCTTACCATTTCCTCTCTTCTCAGGCTGATTACACATTACTTACCCTCTCATACCCTCGGTGTTCCAGCCAACCTGTTCCACATGCCTTCCTCACCTCTGTCTGCCTCTTACAACTCCTACCTCCCTTCAAGGCTCAGCTGTCCTGTCACCTCCTCCCAGAAGCCTTTCCTGATTCCCCAAGTTGCTAGTGCACCTCCGCCCTGCCCCCAAATTACTATCTATTCTGTGTATGTTGGGTACTCACTTCTCTGTACATGTCTGCCTCAGTAAAGTATAAGCTCCTTGAGGTCAGAGCCTACTTCCTTTTTTGTCTTTATATCCCCAGGACCCAGCGCAGAGCCAGGCATACAAGAGGTGCTTAATAAATGCTTCTTGAATTGAATAGTATCTGTAGTACTTCTTTCATATACTTACTGTAGGGCTCACATGAAACAACATATGTGCTATAGAAACGTCAGCTATTTTCTGCCCCAAGGCCTTCTATCTGGCCTGCCTCACATTCTGGAACCACGTGGCTGAGGCATCATCTTGTTAAATGACACAGGACACTTTGTACTGGAGTTGAGGCAGAACAATGACCAGTCCTTTGTTATTGATCCTACCCACTGCCCACCCTTCACTCATCAAATGCAAAGGAAGAGAAGATTCCAGAATGCCATCCCCCAGGAATGGGCAGCTCTATCTACTCTTTCACACTTACAATGAGGCCATCTAGGTTGGAGAAGGAAAGACCAGGCCATAGACCCAGTTTTCTCTCTCTCTCTCTCTCTCTCTCTCTCTCTCTCTCTCTCTCTCTCTCTCTCTCTCTCTCTCTCTCTCTCTCTCTCTCTCTCTCTCTCTCTCTCACACACACACACACACACACACACACACACACTCTCCCCCTCTCCTTTCCTGGAGCAGCTGGAAGTTCCAGAAAGAGAGAAAGGCCAACTCCTCCAAGACTTCATAGATCACCAGAATACAAAATAGAGCTCACAGAATTCACAAGCAGAAAAGATTCCAGAGATCACCATTATACAGGTGAGAATCCTGCATTCTGGAGAGGTGAACTATCTCACTCCAGATCATATAAGCATTAAGGAGCCAAGCTGGGATCTAAAGCAGGCTCTGGGCTCATCATACCCCCCTGTGGCCTAGGAACTCTACGCTAAGGATTCCCCACCCCACTCCCTATTGCTCAGGCCGTAGAAATCCTAGATGTGCGTCAATGAATCAGCCAAGAAGAGAGTGACTGATTGCCAAGGCTCACTGCGTTTATTAATTATCCCATGAGATAGTTTTCACGTCCCCCACTTAATCAGGACTGCTGCCAGGGACCAGATTCAGAGCAGCACATTTTAGAGATGCTCAGCAACAGGGAAGAACCCAATCTGTTCAGGCGCCAGATTGCAGGTGGGGTCTCTAGCTGACCAGCAGCTGCTTCTGTCTGGACATCCCAGCACAGGGGTCAAGAATTCCCCTTCTGAGGACTCCTATTTAAAATAGACCTGATGCAGCACTAAGTAATCCAAATGACAAATCTTGACCTAGGAAAAGATGTGAGGCAACATTTCTATGCTCCTGGCTTAGAAGTGGAGGACTGCAAGGGAAGGATGTTTCGTACACTGTGGGTATCCATTGGTTTTGCAGAATGTCTTTTCCTTATAAGAATGGAGGTTTCACTTGAGGAAGGATGGGAGCAGGGTATTCAGGATATCAAGAAATGACCAACATAAAAACAAAGCATCAATAAACCTTACCTTTTTTAAAAATGATGCTTAATGCTTGGGGGTTATGCTTGCTGCTTAAAGCAAATAAAAAGGGTATATCCCCACCCCAGCAACATATTTTAAAACTCTTCTGATCAGCCAAGGCACGCACGCACTCACTCACTCACACTCTCTCTCTCCCCCTCCCCCTCCCCTCCTCCCCTCACTCCCTCACTCCCTCTCCCTCTCTCTCCTCTCTCCCTCTCTCTCTCCTCTCTCCCTCTCTCTCTCTCTCTCTCTCTCTCTCTTCTCTCTCTCTCTCTCTCTCTTCTCTCTCTTCTCTCCCCCTCTCTCCCTCTCCTTTCCTGGAGCAGCTGGAAGTTCCAGAAAGAGAGAAAGGCCAAGAGAAGGGATTCAACAAACGTGTAGCTGGCTGAAGGTTGTGCTATTTTCCCTCCATGCAATTGGTAGAAGGGATACTTAATTGATTGGTCACAGATCTAGGACTGGCAGGACCCTAAGAGCTCAGATACCAATCCCTTCATTTTGCAGATGAGGAAACTGAGGCACACTGAGTAACTTGCCTTAGTTCATACAGATTATTTGTTCACAAATCTAGACCTGGAAGGAATCTTCAAAGTCATCTCATAGTTAAGGTTGATGGGGTCCACCCCATTATCTAACAAATGAGGAAATGGAGACCCATTGAGCAACTCAACCAAGATCACACAGATACTAAGCAGCTAAGCCAATATTGAAGCCTAGATTTTCTGACTACAGATCCAGAACTTTGCCCCCATTCTAGAGTCTAATGATGGAGTGATGTTTTATTTGGTGGTGGATAAAATAATTCTCTCAATGTTGATTTATGAATCAATATTTCTTGAGCACTTGAGCTCTATAATTGTGATTAATTTTATTATGTCAGTATGTCAAGGAACCATTACAGTCGTGACCTAAAATTTGTCATCTTAGAAGACATATAGGCTCAGAGAGTTACTAAGTGACTTTCCCATGGTGACATAGAGCTCATATCTTCCTACCTCCAAATCCTTCACTCTATTTTGACAAACCATTTCAGTCACTGATGATGCTATTATTATCTCTGAGATGTGGGGGATGCAAAACTAGATTAAGATATATGACCAAATGAGTTCAGAATACAGATTTGGAGGCAAGACATACATCCCACACAAAACAGTAAGAAAGTAATAAGGGTGGAAAGTAATTGGGTACAAAAAGAGTCAAAACAGGGAGAGACATGGAGGCTTCGGGGAAAGCTTCTCCAAAGGATATTTTTCATTCATCTTAGTCATCTCCCCCAGGTACTTTACACAAAAGGAGGACCAAATAAATGTTCACCCAACCACAGATTTAGAGGCCAAAGAGAATGTAGAGGCTAGTCCAACTCTCTAATTTTACATTTGAGGGAACCAAGACTCTGCGCAGTTAAGGGACTCATGGTCACCTGGGTAAGATGCAGCAGAGCTGGGATTTGAACCTAGGACCCCTGACTCCAAATCCAGGGATCTTTCCATAACACCAGTTGGAACTTATAGGACAGGTAGAATTTTTAAATATAAATTTATTTTAATTTATCAATAATCACTTCCTTGTGTTTTTGAGTTTAAAATTTTTCTCCCCCTCCCTCCCCATCACCCTCACCAAGATGGCACACAATCTGATATAGGATATACATTTACATTCCTATTAAACATATTTTCACATTAGTGATGTTGTAAGTAAAAATTAAAACCCTTCCCAGCAATACAAGGATCTAAGACATCTCTAGAGGCCTCGTGATGGAAAATGCTATCCATATCTAAAGAAAGAACTGTGGAAGTTAAATTGCTATTTTTTTTCTCTTCTGTTGAGTTTCTTTTCCTCTTTCTGATGGTTCCTCCTATTGGTTTTAATTTTTACTTACGACAGGTAGAATTTTTATAGGTGATAGTGTCTGATTAAGTGGTGAAGAAGAGAGAGAGCCTCCAAGTCATGAGGACAGCATGAACAAAAGCATAGGAATAAGAGTGAAGGTGATGTGGACAGTAATGAGACCATCCCCACTCAAGTGGAGGAATGTGCTTGGGAGCAGTGAGAAACGAAACTGGATAGGGGTATTAGGAGTCACCGCTTGGGAGAGTCAAGATTATGAATGAAGAGTAATGAGGTCTGCATCCAATCTCATAATAATAATATGAGGAATGGCTCACATTTATGGAATGTTTTACCATTTACAAAGCACTTTTCTCACAACCAACCATTCAACAGATGTGCAAACTGAGGCTCAGAGAGGTTAAATAACTTGCCTGCCTATGATCATACAGCTAGCAGGCAGTCAGGCCAGAACTTAAATCTAGATTTTTCTGACTCCAAGCCACACCTTCTTCTAGTATACCACACTGTAGATTCATAGGGAGAAGGACACCAGATTGCATTTACAAGGGGAACTCTTGTATATAGAAACTGTCAACAGGTTGGAACCTTCTCTGTACCTTAGAATATCAGAGACTTGTCTATAGCACTGCAAGGTCAAGTGAGTTCTGGAAGATCACACAGCCAGAATGAGTCAGAAGCAGGACTTCAAGCCCAGTCTTCCTTTTTCCAAACTCTCTTTCCACTATACTATGATATCTCTGAATCAAAGAATGGAAGTTTAGTACTAAGAAGCAGCTTAGATCATCTAATCTAATGGCTCCCAGTCCTTGCTCACCACAGGATCAAAGAATTTGGAGCAAAAGGGACATTAAAAGCCCCCTCACTCAATTCCCTCTTTTAAGAGGGAAGAAAACAGGCCCCAGAGAGACAAAGTGATTTGTCCAAAATGGCGCAGATCTTAAGTGGAGCATTTGAATCCAAGTCCTGTGATCCCAAGTCTACCACTGTTGGCACCCATACTACACTGTCTCCCCATTTGAACAATCAACCTTAATGAATCTGTGATCCAAGACCTAAAGAGAAATATTGAAAGTACTCATTTTTCATCCTGGTGACTTGGTATAAAAATGGCCTTTGAGTTTTTGGACATGAATATGGAATTGCTACCACTTGTCCCATATTCTCCCCACCTGAGAGCTGCATTGGTGAAAAGTACAGCGTCATTTCTGAAGCCAGGGGAGCAAAGCTTCCAGCACAGCAGTAGGTGCCCATTAGAGGCATGTGGACCGAGAAAATGAAAATAACAACAATTACAATGACTGCTATCCCACAGCTGACACAAACATTTCCATAGTATTTAAAGCTTGCCAAGCGCTTCATCTTTGTTACCTCATTTCAGCCCCATAACAATCTTTATTTTCCTGTTTCTGATTTATTTTTGATCGAGGTACTACCCTTCTTTTGGTGTGCCAAGTTCACGATCTCAGTAATACCCTTGACCTCTCATTCTCCTTCACCCCATCTGTCTAACAGTTGACAAATTTTGCCATTTCTACCTTTGCAACATGTTTCACATTCAGCTCCTTTCTACCCACACTAACCCTATCTTCATTCAGGCTTTTATGACCTCTTGCCAAGATTACTGCAATGAACTCCTCATTGGCATCCCTTCCTTAAGTCTCTCCCAACTTGGGTCCATCTTCCACTTAACTACAAAAGTGATCTTTGACACTTACTAGCTGTGTGACGCTGGGCAAGTCACTTAACCCCAACTGCCTAAAAAAAAAAGTGATCTTCCTGAAGTATAGATTTAACCCATCACTCCCCTACTCAATGAACTCTAGTGACTCCCCTCTATGATCAAATATGGAGTGTCTCAAAAGTCTTAGTGCAGACTTGAATTCCATGCCTGGAATGCCCTCCCTCAACTCCGCTTCCTCACAGAATCCCACTCTTCCTTTGAGGCCCAATTCAAACACCACCTTCTACAGGAAGCCTTTTGATTTCCCCCTCCCTGCCGTTGTATTTATTCTGCATATACTTATATGTGCACATGTACTCTCCTGTGACAGAATGCATGCTACTTGAGAGTTGCATTGGTTCCAGTGTGAGTGTGTATGTGCACATGCGTGAGCTCATCTGATACCTGACACACAGTAGGTTCTTAAATGATTTTTGATGGATTGACCTCTATAAAATAGGATCTACAGGTATTGTTATCCCCACTTTACAGATGTGGAAACAGAAAGGTCACATAGCTAATTAGAACTCAGATCATCCTGACTCCAAGTCTCTTGCTCTCTCCACTGTGTCATCTAGCTGCTTATATCTACCTTGGAGTTAAGAGGCACTTCAGGAGCATCCGGTTCAACTCTCTCATTTTACTGATGAAGGAACTGAGTCTTAGGGAGGTTAAATCACACAGCCATTGCAAGACTCACAAGCATCAGAGGAGAGATTTGAACCCAAGTCTTCTCCAGATTCGGCGCCTTTTCTACTGACTACACTTCCATGCTTTATGAAGGCAACAAGGTCAGGTTATTCTCCACAAATGCTGTTGCATATATTTACCAGGAATCCTTAAATTTGTAACCTAGTTGAATTAGAAAAGTGAATTTAATTGACTTCTGGTCACCATGGGTTACATCAAGGAAAAGATGACCAAATTTTTTTTTTAAGTCAACTACATTGATCCTAAGGTTACATAATTAGAGCTGATAGGAAGTGATGTAAATATTAATTTAGATAAATGAAAATAAATCAATTTCATGAGAAGACATGGGAAAATCATAGACAAGCATTTTGAGGAGATAACTTCATCCATATGGTTGCTTCAATCAATGCCCTGCCAAATAGAGGAGAAAGGCTATTAGGTCCCAAATGGAAAATGTAAGGCTATCACAAATAGACACCACTAGAGTTTCAAGTGGAAAAATCAAAGCACAATAGCCTGGAACAAGAAATGATTCCCTGGCTGTGAACAAGGGGGACCTATATTTGTACCACTCTTCCTTTGAAAGGGCAATGTCATCATTTGGGAATTTGGGAGGCTTTTAAGGCACTGAGTTCACAAACAAGGTCTTTCAAATCTGTATGAAGGACATGGAACTGGCCTTTTTACTCCCTCTTTGTCTTGCTCACCTTCTTCTTTTCCCTTTCCTCTCCCCTACCTTCATTAACTCTGCCACCCCTGCCCCCACCTCCACCCCATACATTCACTTCAACCTTCATAGAATTGGAATTAGGCCCAGAGAATTTATTTGACATTGGGAAAGATACTTCCCCTCTCTTTGAGACTCAGTATCTTCATCTGCACAGCAAGGGAGAAGGGGATTAGACTGCCAAATGGAATGCCAAAGTCCATTCCACCTCTAAATCTATGGCCCTATGAAATTATAATGGTTGGGGAAAGTAGCACTTTGTGATAGAAAGAACTGGGAAAAAAGTACAAGGCCAATAGCTGAGCCATGACTAAATAAGTTGGGAACCATGAATGTAAGGTGATGTTTCTATGCTATAGGAGCGGGTAAGTAACCCATGATTTATTAAGTGTCTTCTATGTTCTAGGTACTGTGCTAAGGGCTTTATAAATATTATCTTATTTGATTCTCAGAGGAACAATCCCTGTGAGTTAAGTGTTATTATTATGCCCTATTTTACAGTTGAGGAAACTGAGGCAGACAGTGATGAAGTGAATTGCCTGGGTCACATAATTAGAAAGGGTCTATGGCAGGATTTGAACTCAGTCTTCCTGAATCCAGGCCCTGTACTCTTTCCACCATGCCACTTAGCTAAGTAAAAAATGATGAGCATAATAAATAAACACAAACACGGGAAGATTTACATGAACTGAGGCAAAGTGAAGGAAGCGAAGTCAGGAAAACAACATATACAGTGACAACAGAGAGAAATGGAAGAAGCACTAACAAACAACTGAAACTGGATTGTATGAAATTAATGGCCAACTTTGGCTCCAAAAGAGATATGAGAATGTGCTCCCTCCCCACCTTTGTTTGAAGAGTTGGAGGACCATGGATGTGGAACATTGTGTGTAATTTGGGGGTTTTATTGATGTTTTGTTTTTGCTGACTTGTATTTTCTTCCTTTTTTATTCTTTGTCAAAAGGAATGGGTCTCTGAGAGGATCAAGGAAGGACAGACTGGGAAACCAAAGAAAGTGTGGTACAGTGGGAAAATTTTAGCATCAAGAGGGTCTGGGTACAATTTTTGCTTCAGAGACTTATGAATTGTAAAATCCTTGGAAATTCACTTTGCCTCCCTACACCCGATTGTCTTCATCTGTAAAATGAGGGGGTTGGAGTGGATGACATCTGAAGTCCTTTTCAGCTCCACATTGTCAATCCTATGAGTCTTGCTAAGGTGGCAATGCAGTGAGATGGGAAGCCAGTGAGACTGAATGAGACTTCATTCATTCATTCATTCATTCATTCATTCATTCATTCATGCATTCTTACTAGCTGTATGTGTATGGGCAAGTGGCATGGCCTATCTGAACCTCAGTTTCCTTATTTATAAAATGGCAACAACAATCCTATAGCCATTAATAAGACTGCTGGGAAGTACAATCGAAGTAACTTAAGCAAGGTGATTCATAAATCTTAAAGTCCTATATAAAGTCATTTGTCTAGACTTGCAACTTCATTGGTGTTGAGAACTCCCTGAAACCAAACTCCCTCTGTCAATACAGGCTACCAAGTATCCTACAACTTTAGAAAGAAAATCTTAGACTGCTGCTTGGGGAAGTTAAGCAATTTGCCCAGGGTCACATAGTTTGGAAATGCCAGAGGTAGGACTTGAATCCAAGGCTTCTTGACTCAAGGCCAATTCTCTTCCCACTGCACCACACTACCTGTCCTTGATAATTATTAGAGAGGTGAAATAACTCATTCAAGGACATTCAAAATAATCCATCCGTAGTAGAGCTCAGATTAGAAGTCAATTCTTGAGGATTTATATGAATTCACTCCTAAAAAAATGGTGGGAAATGTTACTTGGGTGCTACCTGTCTCTCCTCTATATCCCCACTCTTTAACCCCAGCAGGAAAATATTCTTTTTTTTTGGGGGGGGGGCCACCTGGGCCAATGAAGGCTTTTCTACAACCATTGCTGATGAACATATCTCTTCTGTTCCCTGTATCCACAAGGCACTTGGTACTATCTCTGTCCAGAACCTTCATTGTCCTTAACCAGGCAAGCCTGGAGCTCTTTTTCATAAGGATGAAATCATGACAGGCACAGCAGGGTAAGAGAATGAAAATCTATTCACCTTTCCATCTTGCGCTGTCAAGATCTCTGCTTCACCTAGGGACAGATTGTCTTTGATCTACTGGTCTGACTTCCTTTCTCTTCCCCAATTGTTATCCTGGTGTCAGGCCACAAGGTTCTGCCTGTTGAATAAAGTCCCAATACCTTATCTCTTACAAAGGGCCAATGTGGAGAAAGATGGGGAAAATCAAAAGAAACTTGCATACCTGCAGGCAATACTAAATCCTGCAGAAACCAACCTGAGTGAAAGTAGCTAGAAGGGGAAAAGGATAAGGCTCTGCCCCATCCTATTTCCTGCTTACAAACTTATAATTTCTATTTCCTGTTACTACAGATAAGTTCCAGCAGGACATTTGGAAGTATCCCTTATTGTGCTAAATTTACTTGTCTCATTTTCAAATGTGTAAAGAAAAGCATGAAAGCATTTATTAATCACCTATCTGTGCCCAGTTCTGATCCTAGACATCTAGGACCTTACATCCTAAAAATACTCCACTTAAATGAGTATGCATCTATGTGGGAATGTATCTAGCATGTAAATGTCAAGACGGTATAGTCAGTGACCCACTTATATCAACCCATTAAGAAAAATCAATACACTGTCACCATTTTGATATTTCTCAATTTGATGGATTGTTTACTTGACTGAAAACTTTGTTCCATTATGGGTTGTTAGTACAGCAAAAAATGTGATTAAAATGCTTAGCCTGGTAATGAAAAGGTGAGAAGTGTGATATAGAGGATAAAAAAAAAATAGGGCCTTAGTGTCAGGAAGACTTGCGGCCAGTTTGTGTCTAAGAAAAGACTTGAACTCATGAGTTGCCCTGGGCAAGTCATCTAACTCTCGATTCTCCTCAGACAATTCTTCTCTAAAAGTATAAAATTCAAAGAGGTGCCTACCTGCACTGGTTAGGGAGTTTCTTCATGGGGAGAGCCCTATGCCATGAGATCACAGGTTTTGGCTAAAACAAATTTTAAAAATAAGGTAGGCGGGGGTACAAGTCCAGCCAAGTCAAAAAATACTTTTTAAGCACTTACTTATCGTGCACCAAGCAACCAGCAGAAAGGCACGAAATACCAAGAAAGGCGGGGGTTTACATTCTAATGGAGGAGACTCGTTAGCCAAGCTGGACAAAGTAGAATCTCTTACAAAGGCAGTCAGGAGTTGCAGCTTACTTTGTATTCTTAGTTACCAAATCAATACAGACTCCCCCTTTCTTTTTCTGGGTTCTAGATCAAGTACCACCTCACCAGTCTAGATCCCCAGACTAGAAAAGATAAATAGATAGATGGGCAGACAGATTTATGAAGCTCTTACTATATTCCAGGTACCGCTCTAAGTGCTAGATAAAAATACAAACAAAATAAGGTAGTCTTTGCCCTCAAGGAGCTTACCTTCTAAAGGCAGAAAGACATACACAAAAGGGTATAAAAGGGAAAGAAGGGAAGAAGGCTCTGTGTGGTGTAAACAAGGTTAAATGACTTCAAGGGCCCAGACCTGGGCAAGATAAGGTAGAGTTCATCTATCAGAGCCAAAGAACCAGAAGAGGAGTCCAAAATGGGAGGGAGATAGGGATGGTGCCTAGAAGGCAAGTGCCGTGATGTGGAGACGGTGTGCTGGGCCTGGCCCCCTGCAAGAGTTGGCACTCACTCCCAAACTGCCCTCAACACACCACTATAGCACACAGGGATTACCCATGTCAGGGGAGACTCCCTAGAATACTCAGCTAACTGAAGCCACACATTTCCCCGAATCCCAAGCATATGCTGGTTCACTAAACCGATATCGTACAAACCAGAGGTCTGATGGATTTGGCTACGTCATAAGAGGAAACGTTGAACCTCAGCCCTGACCACTCCAGCATAGAGGTGCGGAAATAATAAACAAAGTAGAAAGGCTTTGTGGGGACAGCTTGAACCACCCCAACACTTAACTCCTCAGCATGTCCAACAGCATTTTTTTCTTGATTTAATGCTAATTTCTCAACCAAAATTTCTCTTCCAGTAGCTGCTATGCTTGCTTTCCTCACCTCCTTTAATTTCTTCACTCTGCAGACTCCCTGGTAGCAACCTAGTCTGACTTTTTTTATTTTCCTTATTCATAGACTCATAGCTAGAAGTGGAAGGCACCTCCATAGTCTAGTCCAACTCCTTAATTTTACATGTGAGGAAACTGAGTCCTGGCAATGCTAAGTGACTTGCACAAGATCACACAAACAGGAACATCAAAGGCAAAATTAAAGCCCACGACCTCCAACTTCAGAGCCAATTCTCTTCTATAGTAAGTATCACAGTTTCTTACCAACTTTGACCCTGTCTCTTCTGCTCCAGGTATAATCACACATACCCCAAACCTGGTGGCTTAATAACTCATACCTGTAAGCAGACAATTACTTTGGATGGGATATGACAAATATTGCCCAAAGGCAACAAAGTTCCCATGAGTTTTACAATCTACCAGCCATCCTGTAATTCTTAAATGCCCCGACCAAGTAGGACGTCCAAATGCTGCCTTCTAGCAGTTATCTCCTGATGCTCTTCACCTACAACCTGAAGCTCTTCTACTTTCTCAAATTACAGTATTATCATCCATAGCCTTTTGACGTTAACCATCTTTAATAAAGGGAACTGGCTATTGATTCATAAACAAACAGGTTAAAAATGAAAGTGCCATCAAAGACGAAATTGACAAATCTTTCTATTGTTGAAAAAGATTAGCTAGTATACAGTCTTGCTGTAAATTGTATGAAGATAGCAACTAGGGTCTTGTCAGGGACCCAGTGATTACTGATTGTTTTGGGGAGACTGAGAGAGCATTTTGGCAGCCTATCAAATCTGTGATTACTTGAGGGAAGAAGGTAGGAGGAAGAGGTGTTTTGGTAAGGTGATGGAGTCCCAGAAAACTTCAAGTACCTAGAGGGAATGGCAAATAACAGAGGATCTCATTTTTATCACACACAAAAGGGATTAATGAACTAATTAATTAATTCAGGCTATTCACTGGAAGGCCAAATACTGAAGCTGAAGCTTAAACACTTTAGCCACACAATGAGAAAATGGAACTCATTGGAAAAGAATTTGATGCTGGGAAAGATTGAAGGCAAAAGGGGATAGTGACAAATGAGATGGATAGTATCACTGAAACAAAGAACATGAACTCGGGCAGTCTTCAAGAGATAGTGAAGGACAGAAGGTCCTGGTGTGCTTTGGGGTCCATGGGGTCCCACAAAGAGTGGGAAATGACTGAACAACAACCCAAAGGGGAAGGAAATCTATGGAACTTACGGCCCTTTGTGTTTCTGAAGACAATCGAGTAGGTATGTATTAAGGGCAGATTGGCCTCTCTGACAGAAACCCATCAAGTATTTATTAAAGAAAAAGAGGAAAACATCTCTTCTCTCCAGCTTATCTGGGGGAGGGGAGGGAGAGAGGAAGGATAAAGTGTTTCCCAGCATGATTGGAAGATAAGTCTCAAAAGGGAAAGAAGAAAAGAAGGAAGATAAAAAACAAAAAGGGAATCCCAAACCAAAACTTGAAGACCAAGAAGTTGAGAAGTGGAAGAATATAACACAGAGGAAGAGTAGATGAAGGACCACTGAGCAATTCAAGCCCTCAGACAGGAGCAAGGTTTGACAGTCTGCATTTTCTGAGGGGGGAAAATACCTTCTCACTAGAGAATATAGGCAAGAAGGATTTGTAGGTGCCACCAAGATAGAAGAAACTTGATACTGGCACCAGAGAGAAGAGAAATATCTCCATGGGTAAGGAACCTTTGTTGAGAACCATATGTCAACCTGAAAGGAACAACCACGAAATGGTTATCTTCCCGAGGCATACATCTGGGATGTGACAGGGTTTATCAGACCAGAAAACTGCTACCAAATTCTGATGATTCACATGAGGAAAAGGGGGGGGTGGGGTAGGATTTGGTATATTTGGGGGAGGGCGGAGATGAGAGGTAAAGTGTAGAAACCTACTTTCAAGTCCTTGCAAACTGTAGGATCCTGGGAAAGTCACAATTTCTCTGAGTCTCGATTCCCTTATCTGTAAAGCTGGAGTAGTAACACCACTCACAGGCTTGCTGAAGATCAAATAAGATAATGTATATAAAGAACTTTGTAAACAGAAGAAGCTGCATGGTACAGTAGATGGAAAGCTAGTTGTGGCTTCAAGAAGACCTGCATTCAAGCCTAGTCCCACCTCTGGCAAATACCAGTTGTGACCCTGGCCAAGTCATGTCATTAAGTTCTCAGCATTCCAGGTAGCTGTCTCAGAGTACAAGTTACATATGGTTATTCCTTCTACATGGTGGGGGTTAGGGGCACACACCCCCGTGATTTGGAAAAGTCAGGGAAAAATTCCGGGTACCTTTGGTACCTAACCCTTGGTACCAGAGAAGTCTGATTTTTTTTTTCTTTTTCTTTTATGGTGTGTTTATAGTACCTTACTGTAAAATTTTGGTTGCTATTATGCAATACTATAAATATATTTTATGCACTTCTGAGTTTCTAAACTGTTCCTGTCATCTACAGGTTCTGCAAAACTCCCCAAAATTCCTATTTAATTCCTTATGCTTTAAGACCATCAAATTCAAATTTCTTATCCTACAGATGAGAAAAGGAGTCCCAGCAGGGAAATGACTTGTCCTAGATCACACAGCTAGTCAGTATCAACACCAGGACAAAAATCCAAGATGCTTGACTTTTTTATTAATTCCATGCTCTTTCCCCTACACCACAATACACTGTACCTGGCACACCCTCTACCCGACTCCAGAGCCCTGCTTGGCCATTTCCTTCCTGCTGCTAAAACAGTAGGACACATAGTTCCTTCACACTCTGCTTTGAAGAAAGCAATGGTGAAGCATTTCCTGGATGCTGCAAGTCCTTAGTTTAGCTTCCAAGGAAAGTGGTCTTCATAGCCTTTTGTGCTTGCCTGGCTTTCCCGCTCCAGGTGGGATCCATGGGCAGATTCCTCAGCCGAAGGGCTGCAATCTCAGCAGGAGAGCAGGCACCTGCTGAGCACGTCATTTCAAGGATTGTCTTATCGGTGCTCTCCCAAAGCCATTTTATGGCCATTTGCTTCCCAGGATCTGCCAGCCTGTCTGGACATAAAGTTCACATTTTCCCCCAAAAGCAGATGATTAAATTAAAATGCAATTAGAATTTATCTTTCCCAAGATCAAGTTTATGTGCGCATGGCAAAATGGAAAGCTGCCTGATGGAATGGATACATTCTGATTCTGATTAAATAGCCAAGGCCACCAACAGCCAGAGGCTTAGGAACCACAGATACTGCAATTTGCCAGAGCCAGTATTTACTTTTTTTTTTAAATACAATTTTATTGATAGCTTTTGTTTTTATGTCACTCACAATTCCAAATCTATCTCTACCTTTCTCTTCTCAGAGAGCCATGCTTCTAAGGAAGAACACACACACACACACACACACACACACACACACACACACACACATATAAACAGACTGCAACAAAACTAACCAATGCTTCACACTCACAGTAGCCTCCTCACCTTGGCAAAGAAGTTGGAGAAAGAGGCCTCATATCTCTTCTGACATGATGGTGGTCCCCTATCTTTGCGGCCAAACTTGGTCATAATGTCACAGATTTCCACTTCAATCATTTTGTTCATTTTGTTTTCCTGGTAGTCACAGGGTATAGTTTTCCTGGTTCTCATTACTTCATACTGCATCATTTCAGGTAAGTCTACCCAATGCTTCTCTGTATCATCAAATTCATTGTTTCTAATTGTGCAGTTAATATTCCATTATATTCATGTAACCATCCTCCATTTTTTTTAAATTTTATTAATGTATTTTGATTTATCAACAATCACTTCCATATCCTTTTGAGTTGAAAATTTTTCTCCCCCTTCCTCCTCCCCACCTTCCCCAAGACGGTGCACAATCTGATATAGGCTTTACATTTACATACCCATTAAACATATTTTCACATTAGTGAAGTTGTAAGTAAAAATGAAAACCAATAGGAGGAACTAACAGAGAGATGAAACAAAACTCAACAGAAGGCAAAAATAAGTGATAGCGATTCAACTTCCATAGTTCTTTCTTTGGATGTGGACAGCATTTTTCAACCCGAGGCCTCTGGAGATGTCTTAGATCCTTGTAATGCTGAGAAGGGCTCAGTTTAACAATATTAATCATCGCATAAGGTGGCTGTTATTGTGTACAAAGTCCTCTTGGTTCTGCTCACTTCACTCAGCATCAAACCATATAAGTCTTCCCAGGTTTTTCTGAAGTCAGCCTGTTCATCATTTCTTATAGCACTATAGTATTCCATTACATTCATATACCACAACTTGCTCAGCCATTCACCAATTGATGGACATCCTATCAATTTCCAATTCTTTGCCACCACAAAAAGAGCTGCTATGAATACTTTTGTACATGTGGGTCCTTTTCCCATTTGTTTGATCTCTTTGGGATATAGCCCTAGAAGTGCTATTGCTGGATCAAAGGGTATGCACATTTTTGTAGCCCTTTGGGCATAGTTCCAAATTGTTCTCCAAAATGGTTGGATCATTTCACAACTCCACCAACAATGTATTAGTGTTCCAATTTTCCCATATCTTCTCCAACATTTATCATTTTCCTGTTTTGTCATGTTGGCCAATCTGATAGGTGTGATGTGGTACCTCAGAGTTGTTTTGATTTGCATTTCTCTAATCAATAACGATTTAGAGCATTTTTTCATATGACTATAGATGGCTTTAATTTCTTCATCTGAGAACTGTCTGTTCATATCCTTTGACCATTTATCAATTGGGGAATGGCTTGTGTTCTTATAAATTTGTCTTAATTCTCTATATATTTTAGAAATGAGGCCTTTATCAGAGAGACTGGTTGTAAAAATTCTTTCCCAATTTTCTACCTTCCTTCTAATCTTAGTTGCATGGCTTTGTGCAAAATCTTTCCAATTTAATATAATCAAAATTATCCATTTTGCTTTTCATAATGTTCTCTATCTCCTGTTTGGTCACAAATTCTTCTGTTCTCCATAGATCTGATAGGTAAACTATTCCTTGTTCTCCCAGTTTACTTATGGTATCAGCCTTTATATCTAAGTCATGAACCCATTTTAACTTTCTTTAACCATCCTCCAGTTGAGGGACATCTATTTTGTTTCCACTTCTCTGGAGCCTTTTCTTCGGCCACTGATCTACTTGGGGCATATGCCTAGCTGTACACTCTCTAGGTCAAAGGACATGGACATTTTAGTCACTTTCTTTGCAAAATTCCAAACTGGCCCCAGTCTTTTCATGGCAAGCTGGCACATATTAAGAGGTATGAAATTGACTAGCCCGGATAGGTAGAGGGGCAATTTGGAGGAGAACGGATGCTAACTGAACTTACTGTGTCACAAAAATGACCACCCCCCTCTTCTCTGGACAGCACCCCTGCTTTTCTTCATATGGATCACATTATCATAACCAAGTTATCTCAGAGCCTTAAAAGATTTCAAAAGAAAAAAAGAGAGAACACATGATATCTGGGGTATCTACTACTCTATTCAGTGAGGCAAGGTCCTGCCTCTGAGAGAGGAGCTTTTGACCACTGATAGGAACAGTAAGGCTTCATTTGCAAACTACCAGAGAGAAAAATAAAGCAGAGTCCCGAAGTGGAACCAATACTTTGAGAAGCTTAGATAAAATCCTCTTTGCTGAAAAATAAATACAGTGACTGATCAGTATTAAAATATTACAGTGGGTACGTCCTCTCACAATGGATAATCTCTCCAGCACCGATCACAACCAGTTTCTGCCTGCCCATCCTGTGAGGCTCTCATCCATCACCTTCCATAAGTTCATCACAAGTGGCCCATTCAAGTGCTGGGGGGACAGATCATGAGAGAGGGGAATACCTTTCTATCATTCTCTTAACATAAACAGAATGCCAATGGAGCCCACAAGTTGTCTATCAGTTATCTCCCAATCTCACCATGTTACTGACACATCTTCTTTTTCGTTCATGCTTTTCTTTGATTACATCCTTACATCACTTTTCCTGTGTTATTCTTTGTTTAATATGTTGCAGCCTGCTCAACATGTGTCCAATATATGCTTCTCTGATGCCCTCTGGGTTAATGTTTAAATGCATTGCTTTGAAGGCTATAGTGGCCCATTCATAGTCATGCCCCATTACTGAAAGAGTATTAGTGGTTAAAAACTAGACCTTTGTTTCAAGGAGAAGTTTGGGTTCATTCTAAGAACTCTGTGCTTTCTCAAAGACAATCAATCTGTTTATCTGTTCTTTTCCTGTTCAGTTGTGGGTACAACCAATTGTCCATTTGCAATGTCTAACCATCTGAGGGATAAGTTTTATAGGTTGTCCATCCAGTTGTATATTATAATTTGAATGATTATTGGTTTTGTAAAAAGAAAAGTTGCACATTAGTGTGACCAAACATTCTCAGCTTAGAGTTAATAAGTAGCTAAAGCTATCGAGTGTCTCAGCACACCCCAACTCTATAGGAATAGTAATCCTGTCTCAATACTCTTGAGTAATACACATAAGGATTCCTAGCTTGTCAGGGTAGGTGCCAGACTAGGGTCGCATAAACCACACTAAGGATTTGGAAAGTAGCTCCAGGGACCAAGAAGTCTAACAGACAAGCTGGAGATTCTACCCACCAAAAACAACATTGCATTTGGGGGAGAAATGGAGGGTCCTGTTGAGTACCAAGAGTGACCTGAGAATACAAGGGCTTATCTTTGAAGCATCTGGCTCTTTTTTCCCCCTCAATAGCAGTAGTGAATTTGTGTTGTCCTTCCAGTTAGACAATTATTCGAAAGAGAGAAGAGATAATCATATGACTTTATATGCAGATAATATTGTAGAAGGGACAATTATTCCCAAATGGTGGTCAATGCTATCAGAAAATGAGTCCTTGGGAATGGAGAGAATCCATGTAAGACAAAAAATACTTTGGTCAGGAATCTTGCAGGCCCAATTGTTGATCACAGATCAAAGCTTTAAATTAAAATTTGAGGGTAAGAGAAAAGCAACCTGATACATTTTAAAAGCTAAACGTCAAGAACGATAACTCATGTGACATTGGGGAAGGGCCACCCATTAATATTCAACAGGCAGTTGATTCACAGACTTTTCACAGATTACAGAGGTAAGAGAATTGGGAATGATATTTATGGCCTCAGGCTATAGAATAGTGCTTATATTATATAAGAAATAAAACAAATGAGGTTATAAGACAAGAAAATTAATACAAGAATACTTCTCTCTCTCTCTCTCTCCTTTTCCTCCCTTTCTGTCTCCTATACTCACATAAACACACAGGTCATTTCTATGAAAACACAATGTTAGATGAAATAATGTTACTGAGGGCAGCTGGTTCCATAGGAACAATTTCATAAAAATGGCAATTTGCCAAGGCTACATTGGGATGTTATGACTATTTAGTAGGATTTAGTTATGATCTTACTGCAAAATAACATTAGTCAGGACAAACTCACTTGAGGACATACTGAATGGGCATGACAGGCGTGTGACCCTGGGGAAGTAAAATAGCCTCAAGGCCTTTATATTACCATGTAAAATAAATAGCTTGAACTACCTGATCTTGGAAAGTTTCTAATTCTATGATTCTATGACTTTCTATGAAGTCTTTTATGAAAGATTTCTACTTTCTTATAAATCCATTTTCATAGATTTATTTTCTGACTATTTATGCAAATAGAAGAATGTTTTTCAAGAGAGATGTTTGCAGGGACCTGTGTTTAGTGTTGGTGCCACATAAAGAGAGGGACATTAATTGACCCATAAGAAAATTAAACTCGTGTTCTTGGCCTCAACAGCCCCAAGTTCTAGGTAACTAAGTCAACCAGCCAACTCTTACAGAATGACACATCTCCATATTCCAGCAGGCCTTCCTTTGGACAAGCAGGTTTGGCTGTGAGCACATGGACCTTTGACCAATTTCAACATGTACAATGGTATTAGAAAAGGTGAAATAAATGAATTCATTACAGAGGATGTCCTGATTATATTCTTACACTTCAGGAACTACAAGGTTTTGAATGCCCTTTGATGAGGGGAAGGGTCATTAACTCACTCTCCAGTCATGATAACACACTAAAAGGTGACATGAAGAAAGTAGTCCACTCCTTAAAATATCCAAGTTTTGCCTCAGGCCAAAAAGATTTAACCTGCTGACATATTCTTAGTGAATTACCCAATAATATATGGAACCCCCACCCATTAAAACAGATTTCATGGTTTATCTCCACTCTCAAAATGCACTTTATTTAAAGTATAAAGATTGACATGGAACATCTAAACAACTGTGAGATGATTATTGCCCATGAAACAAAATTCATAAATGAAACTTAATGAGTCCATGGCTGGTGCTCTGCCCTTTCCCCCCACCACATACATCCCCACACAGATCCATAACTCAGAACTCTTTTTCCTGATATTTCACAAGAATGTTCAAAGGCTACACACAGTGTCTTTTGCCACTTTTCATCTTCCCTCTGTCTTTTGCAGCTCTCAGTTGTAAATTATTGTGTTAAAATGTTGATCACAAAATAAATTGACTTCACAAGCAATCAACCAAACGTCTCGACTGTGGGCCCTCAAAAACACAGCTGGAGCCTCAAAGGCTAGGGCTGTTGAAGGAAGAAGGAAAGAGATAAAAATGTCATCTCATAACCAGATCAAGACCAGGTGGCACAGCGTGTAGAGTGCTGGATTTGAAGTCAGAAAGACTCAAGTTGGAATTCTTCTTTAAAAACAACGTTTGCTATCTTCAGGAACAAAAAATGACTAGAGTGTGACCGATGACTTATGGGTGTGGTATTCCAGTGAGCCTGCTTTTACAGAAATAGGAACCATCTAAGGTTATTCACCAATAGAATGTCAGCTTGCTGAGGGCAGGTCTTATTTCATTTTTGTTTTTCTATCTTCAGTTCTAAGCATAATTCTTTGCTCACAGTACATATTTAATAGTTAACAGGTAGCATAATATGAAGGCCAGAGAGCTGATCTTAAAGATAGAAAGGCCTGGGTTTAAGGCCTACCTCAGAGCCATATTGCTTGGGACCTTGGGCAAAGTATTTAACATCTCAGTGTCCCCCGGTTACTTTCTAAGACTAAGTTGCTGATCTACACTGGTGGAAAGAGATTCCTCAGTGGGGTCTAGCATGTACTGAAGAATCACATGTCTAGACCCCCCCCCAAAGAAAAAAACCCTTTCCATATTTGAGTTGAATGTTTTAGCCCTTCGGCATTCAGGGTTCCTAAACAGCCAATATCCTAGGTTGCCTGTTGACACAGAACTTTGGATGTTGTGATTTCTACTCAGCAGCTAATGCTTCACAAGTTATCATAGGAGCTCATTAAGCTAAATGCACCCTGTCCCTCATCCCCACATCCTCTCTTGGGTTGTTCCATTGCAGCTGGAAGAATCCAAACTTAAAAGCATGTAGGAGCTAGGGCTAGAGGGGTGGTCAGAAGGCCTAGGACACTGGTTCTTTATGAGCTTTCCTAAATAGTCCACATCAGCTATGCTCTCATCTACTTCCCCAAGCAGAGGAAGGAGGCCCTCCCATTCGCTGTGGAATTGTCGGTGTCTTTATTAAAATCTAGAAGCAACATGGTATGGTGACTAGACAGTTTGCCAATCAAGCTACACATATTTGTAGGTTTTATTCAGCAATAAAGAATATTAAGCAGCAACACAATTTAAAGAGATAGCTTGGCATAGTGGAGAGAGAGCCTGCCTCAAAACCAGGAAGACCTGGGTTCAAGTCCTGCTTGGCACATCCTGGCTGTATGACCCTGGGTCAGTCATGTAACCTTGTCAGTATCTACACTATTCTCCAAATTTCACAGAATTTGGCTACCTACAGTGGTAGAAGGAGTTTCCTTACCTGGCAGATACCTACATCAAATAAATCGTAGGTCAACTAACTACCTATCGCTGTCTCTTTGTTGAAATAAAATTCAGTTGTTTCACAGAGTCAGGCAATTCCTCTCCCCTTTAAGACAGCTCACAGCTGGTGGTGGCATATACATCAGAGCAGGACTTTTTGCCATGTGTGTCCATCCCTGTCCCCCATAAAAAAGTGCCGATTTCTATTAAGAGCAGGAAGGTCTTGTGCTCTGAACATCTGGAGCTCAGGATGTCCTTCCTGGCCCTCTCCAGTGTTAAAAGTGCTGCACGCTTGTTAAAGCTTTACATGCCATCTGCTCCCCAAATGAAGTCTTTTATAGCATGAACAGATTCACTCACCATGGGGAGCAGCACAGTTCATTTTTTTATTGCTCCTTTTGCTCTTAAAATGCTGCCCTATTGGGCACAATGCATAGATGCTGAGGGCTATGGCTTCCTGTTCAGTCCTTCTGGAACTCTGGGGAAGGAAGGCCCCAGCAATGTCGGGGGTCCCCGAGGATACATTCTGCCGGTAGATTAGGATGTTGCCAAGGGAGAAGCCTTCAGCCCTCTTCCCTTGGATGGTATTGTGGCATTGGGTCGATGCCCAATCATGGGTTGCTGTCTCATCTTGTTACTGAGCTCCCACCTACACAAGTGTGTACCCAGGGAGAGAACAAGAAATGAGGCCTAATATCAAAACCACTCTATCTGAAGCATGCCAGCCAACCTTGCTTCCCATTACCAGAGGATATAACTCAGAGGCAAAACAGGACAATTAACATGTTCAAGGTTCCCAGTAACCAACATCGTGAATCCCACACCTTAAGAGTCAAAAAGAATGTGCATGGGGAGAACAGAAGGTAATAGATCATCAGATCATAGGCTTAGGATATATGTGAATGGGAAGTTTATTAAATGGTGGTCATGACCTTGGACAAATAAACTTTCTACTGACATCCCACTGGCTCAGGTATTAAATCTGGTGAAATAAAAATACTTTGGGGTTTGGGAGAATAAATAAATTGGAACTTATCTTACATGAGATCTCATAGGGTTTGTCATATAGTAGAATCATCAAATTTAGATAGAAGAGATCTTTAGTGATCATCCCATCCAATCACCTTAGTTTTATAGAAACATTTATCAACAGAAAGGCTATTGAATTGGTTAAGGTCACAAAGCTAGCCAGTGGCAGAATGGGTCAAGAATCTAGTTCTCCCCATTCCAATTTCTATATTCTTTCCACCAACTCACACAGCTCTGGAAAAGCCATGTGCTGTACTGGACAGTGGAAGTCTTACTGGTCTTGGGGTCAAGAGGACCCGGGTTCCATTTCACCTCAGATACTCACTAGCTATTTGACCCTGGGCAAGTCATTTTGTTTCTCTAGGCCTCAGTTTCCCCATCAGTAAACTTAGTAGGTTAGAATAAGTGGCCTCTTAGATTTCTTCCAGCTCTTAAGATTCCAAGATCCCTTTCTTCAGGGCACTGGACTGCAGCAGGCAGGGCAAGCCTTATCACGTGGCACCACACCAAAGGTGCTATGTACTCCGTGTACACCTTCAACACAAATTCA
This sequence comes from Phascolarctos cinereus, assembly GCF_003287225.1. Lineage (NCBI taxonomy): Eukaryota > Metazoa > Chordata > Mammalia > Diprotodontia > Phascolarctidae > Phascolarctos > Phascolarctos cinereus. The sequence goes on from NW_027555514.1 coordinate 40,012,011, forward strand.
CCAAATTTAGGAGGAGAAGGACCAACAGAAGCTCCATTCTGTTGTACTTTGTGCCAGCTCTCATAACATCTTCTAATGAGGAAGGCATGTGCCCAAATCTAGGAGTGGCTGAAACTGCTGAGTCACCTTCCTTCAAAGAAGCCATGCTCACTACCCTCTACTTCTTCCCTTCTCATGCCAAGCACTAATAGCCAAAGGTCATTTCCAAACCCAATACCAGCATTGGCTTGTTTCAGGAATTTTTTCCAGATTCATCAACACAGATATATAAAAGGAAGACACAAGTCACCCTCCTCCTTTTATTCCTACTGAAGTGGTACAGGGGTGGATGGTCCAGAATTCATCTGTTGGAATCCAATAGAGCTCAGTACCATCAGGAAAACAACAACATAATCATGTCTCCTTCATTAGGATGTAAGCTCCTTGAAGTCAGGACTGTTTATCTTTGTACCTCCAGAAGCTAGCACAGTGCCTAGGACATGACAGGTGCTTAATAATTATTTGTTGATTTATTGTTTGTTTTCAAGGTATAATAGATACGGACTCAACAAATGCAAGTGGATGCTTTCTCTGCAATTCATAGTTGTAGAGCATTTCCTAGAGCCGGGGGAAGGAACATGGAGCCTCGAGGGTACATGTGGCCCTCCAGGTCCTCAAGTGCAGCCCTTCGACTGAATCCAAACTTCACAGAACAAACCCTTCAGACCACTGAGGAAGTGAAATGAGTTGCCCAGGGTCAAATAGCCACTAACTGTCAGAGGCAAGACTGGAACTCAGGTCCTCCTATGGCCCAGGCTATCCATTATGTCATGTTGCCTCTAAGCAATGGGATTACAAAGACAAAAATCAAACAGTCCCGCCCATGAGGAGATTATATCTGTGAAATAACTTGCATCCTTTAAAACAATGTAAGTCAGAGATTCATAACCTGAGATCTGTGAAATAAATATCATACATGTAAGCAATAATGCGTGTGTAAGAGAGCATGTGAGAGAGAGAGAGAGAGAGAGAGAGAGAGAGAGAGAGAGAGAGAGAGAGAGAGAGAGAGAGAGAGAGAGAGAACCCCTCATGTGGGGTTTTCTTGGCAAAGATACTGGACTGGTTCACCATTTCCTTCTCTAGCTCATTTTACAGAGGAGGAAACTAAGGCAAACAGGGTGACTTGCCCAGGGTCACACAGCTCGTAAGTGTCCGAGGCCAGATTTGAACTCTGGAAGATGATTCTTCCTGATTCCAGGCCTGGCACTCTATCCACTGAGCCACCTAGGCTGCCTATACGTGTATGTGTGTATATATACAAAAATATATGCACATATCACGTGCATGTATACATATAGTATGTATATTGAAAACGATTCCAAAATAATCAGTTTTCATAGCAATCCTCTGTATTTTATTTTATACATTTCTAAGGAAAGGTCTATAGGTTTCATCAAATTGTCAAAAGGGGTCTATGTCAGAAAAAAGGATTAAGAACCCTTGCTCCGAATATATATGAAATCCGTATAAATAAGTGAAAGGTATTAGGGTGCAGACAAGTCACTAACTCACCTATGTCCCATCTTTCCTGCCGTTTATCCAGAAGGTCACCCCCTCTGCCATCCTGCCATCATTTCAAGCATTTGACTAGGTTATACAGTTGTAATGGTTCCCTGGAGCCCTGTCCTCAGAGTAATCCAGGATTCCTTTTTCCTCTGGTCCTTGGGAATCTCCTGGGCATATATTGCTCCCTGTGGGAGTCAAAAGACTGTCCCTGGGTCAAGAAATGCAAACCTCCAAGAAGAACCCTCATCTAGCCCTTAGTCACTGCCTAGTCCATAAGGTTAGAAAGCAAACAATGTGCTCCAGGGCTGTTAATCCTTGTTGAAAACTGAATAATTCTCAGTACATAATGCTCACATTCTGCCATTCACAATCACTGAATCTGGAACATTTCCTTGGATACTTGAATATTTCAAGGATTCACAATTTCATGCATACAAGGGTTTCCTCCACCCATGGGGATATTGACCACTTGGTGGATGGTCTTTGAGGAGGCAATAATGATACAGTGGAAAGAGTAATGTATTTGGGGTCAGGGACTCAAGTGCAAATCCCAGCTGGTGCCGACTCCCTTTTGAGGTTGAACAAGTCCCATAACCTCCTTTAGTCTACATTTCTTAATCTAGAAAAATAAGGAGGTTGGATGAGACACCCTCTGAAGGTCTGTCAGCCCTAGAACAATGATCCTGACTGAAGGGCATCTGGTGACTTCTTTCTTTCTTTCTTTCTTTCTCTCTTTCTTTCTTTCTTTCTTTCAATTAATTGTGGCTAAGAACTAGAATCTAGATTTAGAGCTGGATGGGACCTCTGAGATCTCCCAAGCTTGTTTGTGTCATGGACCCCTTTGCAGTTGGGTAAAGCCTATGGAGCCCCTTTCAGAATAATGTTTTTAAGTAAATAAAACAATAAAAAACAAAAAAAAACCCCAATAAAACAAAACACAGAGGAGATATATATATATATATATATATATGTATATATATATATGTATATATGTATGTATATATATATGTACACACACATATTTGTATGTATATATGTATATATACACATGTGTATATATACATATATATATACACATGTATATATATCCAGTATTTTCACATTGATGAAAAGAAAATCAATCTCCATTCATTCAACCATGACGTATTATTAATCATCTCCAACAGTTTCACAGCATTTTAGGAGTTGTGAAGCCCTTTTGTCTTCTCATTGGATCCCTGCAGTAACTCTATGAGGTAGGTGTTATTATTATGCCCATTTTTCTGATGAGGAAACTGAGCTTGAGAGGTTAAATGACCCAGAGAGTCAGAGTCTGAGGCAAGATTTGAATGAAGTTCTTCCTGACTCCAAGACCAGGGCTCTAGCTATCATACCACCTAGGTGTCTTAGGTTTTTGTTTAGGGCTTCCAAGCAAGGTTCAATTCAATAAATATTTATTAAGTGCCTACTATGTCCTAGGCATCTATTAAGCACTAGAGATGCAAGTGAGAAAAAGAAAGACAATTCCTGCTGTCAAGGAGCTTACAATTTGGTTTAGGAAGACAAGAAGAATCACTGCCAGTGTAGAGCGGAGGAAGGAGCACCGATTTGTAGTCAGAGGCTCTGGGTTCAAATTCTGAATTGTCACTTAACTGCAGATATGACCTTGGGCAGGTCTTTTCTCCCTGGGCCTAGGTTCCCCAGCATGTAAATGAAGGGGCTGGATTTGATGACTTCAGAGGTTCCTTCCTACTTTAAGTCTATGATTCTAAGGCCCCAATCTTTATAATCTATTAAGAGATAAACAGACTTACATCCATAGCAAGGAGGCAAATAGCTACAAGACAAGGTGGTGAGCAAAGCCACAGTAAGAGGGTGGGAATTCAGAAAAGGCTGAAATACCTTCACAGTGCCCAGAGGTGAGAACTTGTCACTTCCTAGAATAAAAGGGGTAGGGGAGGACCAGATGAACAAACTGTGAGATAAGGAAGAAGCTGTCAAAGTTACACTGAAAAACTGGGGGGGAAATGTTCCTCTTCCATGACATAAGCCATGAAGCCAAAGTCAGTGGGAGCTGAAAGAAGGCCATTACCACTCTCAAGGGCTAGGCAGGGTCCTTATTCTGCTTGCTTTTCTTTCTCCCCACCCCCTACATCCAAGTCACCCTTCGGTTCTCTGCTCACAAATCCAATCAGGATTTCACCAGCAGTTTCTTTTCCCCACCTCTCCCTTTCCTTTTCACATGCAAAGCATCAGAGGATAAAAGACTAGGGCTGGATGGGGCCTGAGGGGCCATCTCTTCCAACCCCCTCATTTTACAGATGAGGAAACTGAGAAACCGAGATGAAACATTTGTTTAAGGACACAAAGGTAGTTAGAGGCAGAGCCAGGACCTTAGTCCTCAGCATTCTAAGACTGGTCCCCTTTCCACAATACAATGCTACCTCCCCAGAACATGTATTTGGAGCAGCACAAATTCCCTGTAATTAATTCAGGAATTACGTATCTTCAAAAAAAAAATCTCGGTGAAGAGCCTTTTTTGGTTTCTTTCAGTAAGAGAAAGAAACTCAGTACCACAACCATGGCCCTGCTCTGCCCCATCCCAACTCCAAAACAAATATTTTAGAAAGATTCTCTTTTCCTTTCATTACCCTCAAAATCCAAAGGTGCGCAGTAGTACTCCTTCTGTAATTCCCAGCAATATCTCGTGAGTGATTTGCAGGTTTATGATGACATGCGGTCAATATTTCAGGGATCCATGATTTCTTAAGCATGAATACTCCTATGACTCAGACCACAATCCCTTCACGCCTTATTGGATAATTTAATGAGTTGCTGTGATGCTGTTGTGTTCCCCAAAAATATTATAACCTATTGGCCAACCCCTGTCAGACTTAGCCAAGGACTTAGAAAACAGACATGCAATATCTTACCTGCCCACATTTGAAGTTTTACCAGCTGGGACCAAAGCTTTTCTCCACTGGTAGCTTCATGTCATGGTAAGGCTCATCAGAAGTATGGAAAATTTGTTTTGCATGACTATACATATTTATAAATAGTCAATTTGTAATGTTTTTTTTTCCATCTCAATGGAAGAGAGAGGGTGAGAGGACAGAGAACAAATTTGGAACTGATAATGAATTAAAATTGAATAAGGCTCATCAGGAAATGTACTCCCAGGAAAACTGAGGGGGCCAGGCGGGGCAGAGAATTCAATCATAAGAAAATGCCAATCTCCACGGGGATAAGATAATTCTCAATGTTTGACACCCAGTAGTTATCTGAGTCCATATGATTTAAAACCACTCTTGGCCAACGAGATCCAGTAACTAGTTTCTGGGACTGTTCATAACTCCTTCCAGGGTCTGGACTCCAAGCAATCCAAATTTGGGTGGGTTTATAAAACATAGACCCCCACAATGCCTCTAAGGACATGCATTAAATACAAACACAAACAAGAATGAAGGGCTTCAATGCTTCCTTTTCTTCAGGTAGGATTCAAGGGTATCACCTGCAAAGCCGGTCTTAGCCACATGCTGGGCATTATGTCCCAGACCCAAAGCTCCCCCGCTGAGCCAGCCAAAGCAGGAATTCCAAACCAAATCCCTGGCTTTCCAATCTCCCCAAGATTTCCAAGCATCTGAGCTGACAGCTTAAATGCTTTGCCTGAGCTCACCTGAGCTTGAAACAAGACCCGAAAGCTTAGTTTTCAGCCACAAAGCAGGGAACTTTTTCGTTAGGATATCCTTGCTTTTCTGTCTGCTCCCCACTACCGAAGTAACTCTTTCCTTCCCCCTCCTACCCTCATAAAATAAAGAGATTTCAGATGGGTGAATGTAAGATAGAACAAACCAGGTGCTTGTGCTACTTAGAGCTAAGAGTCAGAAGCCCTCGGGGCTATTCACCTGCAGTGAATGAAGTGATTGAAGTGGGAGCCGAGGACAGATAATGAAGCGCACCTTTCCCATCTCTGATCAAAGGCCCCGGGGGCTATGGGGGCAGATGGCTGTACAGTACAGTTAAAATTGGTCACTGTTTCAGGTGTTTCTGATTATTCTTTAATTGTTTTTGTTCCAAGGATGGGTTTAGTTGGGGGAGCAAGGGAGGGAGGGTCCGGAAGGAGCTATGATGTAAAAATAAAAACATCAAGAATTTTTAAAAAGATGTTATAAAGGAAAATTAAAAAAAAAGAAAAAGAAACCCAGAAAATAAAATCATACCGGATAATCATAAGACCTGTGATTTCATTGGCAGAAGGAACTTCCAGGTGAGGAAACTCCTTTTACAAAACTGGTAGGCACCTTCTTTGCAATTATAGTCTTAGAGTGGCCTCAAGCAGTGGTGTCAAATTCAGTTAGAAGCAGGGCCTGCTGGCTACTTGCTGACTTAATTTAAAATGTACTGTTATCTATGTTTTCTTGTATTTTATTTATTTTGTTAAATATTTCCTAATTATAATTTCATACGGTTCTGTCTGCACTTGGGTGTGTTGATGGCAACATGTTTGACACCTCTGGTCTAGAGCCCTGAGAAGGTAAGTGACTTTCCCAGCATCACACAGCTAGTATGTCAGAGGAAGGACTTGAACCCAGGTCTTCTTGTCTTGGATGCCAACTATGTACTCAATAAACTTGCCAAAGATCTTCCAGGAGATGAAATAAAATGTTCTTTTTCTTTTAAGTTTCAGTTTACAGGACCATGGGATGGTCCAATAATAAGTAACTGGATAAAAGATGTACCTAAGTCAGAGAGGGATCTCACCCATCAAACAAGGGATACCGGATCAGCCATGTCATTCCCCTGGAAGGTGAAAATACAACAAATAAAATACAAGTCCAGTCTTTTTTCAATTGTGTTCTACTCTCCCTGACCCTATTTGGAGTTTTCTTGGCAATGATACTGGAGTAGTTTGCCATTTCTTTCTCCAGCTTATTTTACAGATGAGGAAACTGAGGCAAACAGGGTTAAGTGACTCAACCAGAGTCACACAGCTAGTAAGTGTCTAAGGCTGGATTTGAACTCAGGAAGATGAGTCTTCCTGATTCCAGGCCTCTATCCACTGCATCACGTAGCTGCCCTCTAAAAATACAAACCTTGATGAACTAGAAAAGGGAAGGAAAAAAAGACAAGTCTGCTCCCTTTCCCTTCAAAAGCCTTTCTGCTTTCTACACTCCAGGCTTTTATGTACATGTCCTTCCCTACTCCTGTCCTAACTCCAAGATTCCCTGCCCACTGGCTTCCATCTAAATCTCCCTGGGGCTAAGTCAAGGTGTAAGGTCCATCTTCATCTAGAAGCTTTCATAGGCTCCTCTGTCCCACCTCTTACTCCTCTACCCTCATGGTTCTTGCTACATTTTATCACTGATTCCTAACACAAGTTATGCTACTTTCTGATCATTCTTGTATTGTTATCTTTCTTCAACATCCAACATTATCTCTCCAAATAGATTGTAAACTGCTTGAGAATAGGGATTACCTTATACTTCTTTGTGTCCCTCCAGAGTGCCTGCCACATGTAAACCTGAGTTCTATAGCTGACAACAAACAGTTAAGAAAGAAGAGAGTGATCCAGAGAGGTGGGGGACTATAGGTATGGAAGCCTGTGTATATTGTCAGGTGTGCTCAATATGTTGGTTGATTTCACAGAATTGCTTTTTTTTCTCTTTATTTTTAAATTTTATTCCAAGGGATGTCTCTCTGAGTGGGGGAGAGGAAAAGAGATATTTTTTAAATAAATCACCAATTAAATTTTTTTAAATCATCAATTTTTTTAAAAGTTTTTAAAAGTGTAGAGACCATTGAAGGCCAAAATATGTCAATGATGGACATTATGAGGAACACTGTATGGATGACAGGAAGCCAAAATACGCTATAGATTTTGCTTGGCTAATGGCTAATGCATCATAATTGGTCACTTTTTCCAAATACCTTGGGATCTTACATCCTTATTCTCGTTGATAATAAAAATAGCTAGCATTTTTATAGTGCTTAAAGGTTTGTAAAGCACTTTACAAAAATGATCTCATTTGATCCTCACAACAACTCTGGGAGGTACTATTATTATCACTATTTTACAGATGAGAAAATTGAAGCAAATATAGATTAAGTGACTTGCTCAGAATCATACAGCTAGGAAATGTATGAGATGGATTGGAATTTTGTTCAGGACTTCCTGACTCCAGGTCCAGCATTCTAACCCCTAAGCCAGCTATCTGCCACATAATTTATTGATTCAAATGAAAATTATCTTTAAAAAATTGATAAAGCACCTACTATGTGCAAAGTACCTCTCTGGATTCTAGGGATACAAAGACAAAACAGTTCATACCCTCAGGTGTCTTACATTCTACTGGCTGATATACCATGTAAACAGCAAAGGAAACAGAGAGTAATCTGGGAAGAGATAATGGGGCGTGGAACAGAAGAGGGAAAGAAAAGGCAGGAATCATGGAATGTTTCCAAGAGATAGAGAATCATTTCTGAATTGCACCTTGACTGCCTCTAGAAGGACTTTAAGCAGCTTGGAGACTCAAACACAGGATGTCCTGAAGTCTGTTTATAAACATGCACAAGAAGCCTTTAGGTCAGACTTGAATCAGGGCTGTGCTGAAGCAGCTTGAACAGACTCTGAGAGCCAATTACTAAATTTTCAGTGTGAGCAACTAAACCTTGGAAATTGGAATATGCTCCAAATCAGGGTTTGTTTTATTGATTGTCCAGATGTAAGAAAGTGATGGAGAAAATATTGATTACACAGATTAAATTTAAAAGGATGTTACTAGTACATTTTTTTTGGATAGCTGGTTGTTAAATATTTATCAGCAGCACACCCCTGAATATGATGTTTCCCTGTCATCATACACATACACACACACATACACAGACACATGCATGCATATGCATACATCCTAAACACAAAGTCACACTGCATGAAAAGTTGCACTTTCTTCCTAGCCCAGAGTTTGGAAGTTCTCCACTTATTTGAATGGAAGACAGCAAGAGTTCTGATTTTCTGCCTGAAGAAAAGTTCGTGTGATTCTAAGCATTCTGTGAAAAGTCCTCATCAACAGGCTTCTACTTTTGCCCTGTGCTAATCGATTACATGCTAGTCAATATGTAAACAGCCTCCCCAGGTAGCCTACTTTGGGAATAAGCATTTAAGTTCTCCAGGGGCCAAAGGCCTGTTGAGATTCCTATCAGTATGCTGCAGTTCATATGATGATTCCCCATCTGGAGGAAGGTAGGGGGTTGGTCATTTTAGGTTAGAAAATCACATCTCTTCTTTCCTCCAAAACAATCCCATTATTTCCCTTGAAGAGGAATACACCACACCAAGGGATAGAGATACACAGGGTAGGGCTGGGGCTGATCCCTGTATTAGAGCAAGCTAAGCATAGATTCATAGAATATAACAGCCAGAAGCAGAGTTATAACTAGAATCTGTTTACCTGATCTTTGTCCCAGGGCACCAACATTGGATGAGTGGGTACCCTCCATACCTAGAAGGGCTCACTTCCTCCTTAAGACCACTGCTGTCCCAGTACCTCATCTTCCAGGTTCTTCATTGGCCTATAATGCCATATGATGTCAACACTCCAGGTCATCATCCTTAGCATCCTCTCACTATAACATCACTATCTTCACCCACCTTGTCTCCCAGTCCCTAGAGAATGGGAGACTGAAAACTGGATACTTTCCTGGCTGGCCCGAATCTATGTTTGGCCCCAGGATTCTGTTCCTGAGGCCTGGGCGGGAACAGGGAGGGTAGGGAAGAGAGAGACCAAGAAAGACAAAGAAGAGGGAGAGAGACACAGACACACAAAAGAGAAAGAAGGAGAGAGAAGGTGAGAGGGAGGGAGATGGGGGGGAGAGAGAGAGACAGAGACAGAGACAGAGACAGAGACAGAGAGACAGACACAGTGTTTGCCCCAGGAGTTACATCTTTGGCTGGAAGGGATATGAGTCGTCAACTAGTCCATTGATCCAGCCCCATTTTACTGGTTTCCTCAGTCCCCTAGGGGAAAAAAAAAAACAGCTCCAGCCCCCTTAGTCCCACCTAAATTCACACATAATTTCTGCTTCTTTCTTCCTCTTGCCAATCCCTCAGAGCTGCCATGGGGCTCTGGACAAGGGCACTTGTACATTCCTCTATACAACATGCTTTCAGGCTCTTACCTTTATTTACCCTGCCATCCACAGAGCAGATACTGTACCTCCTTCTACATCAGAGCTTATTAACCTAAACACCATCAACTGTAGGGTTGGGTTTTTTTTTTCCCAAACTGATAACTGTAATTCAGTGTAATCAGTTTCCTTTGTTATCCTATACATGTAAAAACCTTACTCCATGAAGGGGTCCATAGGTTTCATCAGACTGCCAAAAGGGTCCATGACACAGGAACCCTGTCCTAAAATGCAGGTGAGGAGGTAGTGAGAGCTCAGCAAGCCATTCTCGGTAAAGAAAGAGAAGTTCCCCCCACCCCAGGTCATAGGAAAGTATAGGATCTGAAGCTAGAAGGTAACTTCGAGATGATTTAGCCCAATACCTTTAATTTACAAAAAATGAAAGTGAAGCTGAGACAAGCCAAGAGACTGAGCAGCAGTGCAGGTGTTTATTCTAGATGTGGTGCTCTGGCCACTACCCCCCACAGAACAGTCAGCTGTGGCTCAGATCAGGAAAAACCTCAGTTTTAGCCTGTCTGTCTGTCTGTCTGTCTGTCTCTCTCTCTGTCTCACACTGTGTGTGCGTGTGTGTGTCTGTCTGTCTGTCTGTGGGTCTCTGTTTCTGTGTTTCTGTCTCTATCTGTGTCTCTCTCTATCTCTCTGTCTCATCTCCCTCTCTCTAATCTCTGTCTCATCTCCTTCTCTCTCATATCTTCCTCTCTCCTTCTCCCTCCTTTAACTTGGGCTCTTGGTGAGGGAAAGAAGGTACAGTAACAGCAGCTCAGAACACACCCTTCAGCACATTCCCTCCCCAGTCTCCAGCTTCCCAATTAAAGTCAACTACACCAGACTGAGCAAGCCCTGGAAAGCCTCTTTTCACATCTTTTCATCCAAACTCTAATTCTACAAAAATAACATGAGTGGCTTAAGAGGAGAGTATGCTTTCAATTCACCCCACTGTTGTTTTTAAATTTGCACTCGGGCTTAAAAAATGATGCAGCCTGTAAGGATACAACTAAACCCAAATAAATCATTGCAAGGACATGAAGTTTAATTCACCTGCCACAAAAAAAGACCGAGCACAGAAAAATAAATATGATCCAGCTGACTGAGCATCAAACCCTACAGGATGGGGTAAATCTGCCTTATCACTTTGTTTTTGAAAAGCTGTTTGCAGCAAGTACGGCTGTTAATCACAATACAAATACAGAAGGACTGTCTCCTATTGGAATCATGTCTTATCTTGAATGGATTTTTCTCTATTACCTCCTTCTTTATAAGTTCATAAAAATTTGCTAAACCTGAAAATGGGAGGGGAAAAAAAAGAGCTCTGCCATCCTGGCAAACATCAGTATTTTCGAGGCAAAGGCACATGAGTACCGCTTCATGATTTCCCGCAAGCTCCAATTGCAAGAAAGAAAATATCTCACCAGCAAACCACTTCCAGTTTTACCAGAATTTCTTGTGACATGTTCCAGGACTTTTTCCCTAACAAATGGCAGAAATAGTCATTTTATTGCTGTTTCATTAGAGGATTTTAGATGATACCGAGAAGGAAAATAGTTGGAGTCCTGGATCAGCCTTCAGCAAGATCAATCTGAGAAAGGAGTTTGGAGACAGACAGTAATCTACACACACTGAGGTACATTCCAAGAGGTAAACATATCCTCACACATACATAGACATGTCATTTGATTTAAAAATGAGCCGAGTAAAGAGCCAAGATGAGGAACATTTCTCCTATGTTCAAGGAAAATTGCCATGAATGTTTCTACTTGACATTAAAATTACACCCCTCTACCACCCAGTCACATTAGCCAAAAAGATAGGATTTAAAAAAAAAAAGTTTCTAACATTAGTTCCAGGTCTCAGAAACTAAACACCCATATCATAAGAGACTTCCCTGAGAAGAAGCAGGTATAATCACTACCAGCTGCACGTGCTAGGTGAATGCATATTTAAAAATATACCTTCCTTCGGCGGAACTCTGCGGAGCAAGGACTTTAAAACACACATCACGCATTTTATTTCAGGATTAAGAATATTCCCTATAACCAGGACAGGGAAATTGCTATGGGTCTCTAAGACAGAAGTCCTTGCACATAGCAAGTATTTGATAAATAGTTGTTGAATTCATTGGCTAGGAATTAAACAAGGAACTATCGAGGAACAGTGTCCTCTCCCCAAACCCAACCTCAGGCACCAGCATAATCCTCTTGCTTGGTAACTTACCATGGAGAGCAGCTCCAGACAGAACCTCAACACCTCAACGGCTGCACTCCCAATTCTGAAGAGGCTGAGAGGAGAAGGACTCGTCACAGTCCTGGAATGGGATGAGCAAACCGTCTCTGGGCTTCACATCTCAGCAGTGGTGAAGCACCCTCCCAAATGACTGAATTAATAAATGATCACCCCCTGGTCAAAGCTGTGGGTGCTTAGCATATGGAAATTCCCACTGCCTGCAGCAAATGGGACATGGTCAAGGCCAGTTTCTCAAGGGGAATAAGGCAGAAGCTCCAGAGGGAAAGTGCTTATACCAAATCACTTGGAACAGACAGGGTCTTCATCCCATGATCACAGTCATCATGTTTTCTCCACCCAACCCCTATCAAGCATATGAAAAGGGTATTGGACATTTCATTCCAATTGTCCATCACAATTCCCATTGAAATACATTTCTTTTTTCTGGAAGTTAATCAGGTGTATGATTCAGACCCATCAACATTTATAGATGTTATTTCCCCTACTAGACTAAGTTTCTTGAAGGCCAGGGATGAGATTAACTTAATCAACAAGCATTTGTTGAATCCCTACTGTGTGTGTGGGAGTACAGACAAAATAAGACAATCTCATCCCTCATGGCCAGTAAATTCTAGGGAACATAATATTATTTGCAGCCCTCTCAGTGTTTAGCACCATGCCTTGCAACAGCAAGTGCTTAATTCATGTGTGCTGCTGAATTGGATTGAGTTTAGACTTTGAGGTACCTGCATCAGAGCTAGACATAGAGTAACCCTAGAACTGCCCATCTGGAGTTTGCCCAATGTAACAATTACATTCTGAAAAAGAAAAAAAAAACAAATTGTACAACACAAATATTCAGACTGAACTGATTATTTCAGCTCTCATCTCCAGAGAGGAAACTCCAGAAAGGCATCAGATGGAATAGGGATCAATCCACTCTTCATGAGTACCACAGTCTAATGATTGTTTTGAACCTAAGTATGTTGATCTTCCACTAAAGTCTTTGGCTCAACATGGTGTGGAAATGACTCTGGATTCTCAAGGGATATGCCAGTGAAGGGTCTGTCCAACCAGACTATAAGCCTGGAGATGGATTATGTCTGTCAGAAGAGCCCAGCCTCGGTAGGTTTACAAAGGCTCATCAAAGTATCCAGTCCAGTTACCTCATTCTTCAGATGACTTGTTCAAGGTCACCTAGGTACTAAGTGGCAGAGCTCTGATTCAAAACCAGGTGCTCTAATTTCCAGTTCAGCTCTTTGTCCATCACATTGTGCTACAAGCTGATGGTTTACTTGGAGGGGGTGAAACAATTTATAAAAACAATGTATTGAGCTGTGGAAGGGCTGAGATGCACATCAATGAAAGGAGTGCTGTTGTTGAAATGCTGTTGTTGTCACTGTTGTGGTTACTGTTGTTATTCAGTCATTTCAGTCATGTCCAACTCTTCATAACCCCATTTGGGGTTTTCTTGGTAAAGATGCTAGAGTCGTTTGCTATTTCCTTCTTCAGCTCACTTTACAGAAGAGGAAACTTGGGCAAACAGGGTTAAGGGACTTGCCCAGGGTCACACAGATAATGTCTGAAGATAGATTTGAACTCGGGAAGATGTCTTCCTAACGCCAGACCCAGTGCTCTACTGACTAGCTGCCCAATGAAATCATAGATCATTTCTATTCAACAAAAATTGATCAGTCATATACTATGTGCCAAGCACTGAGATAAGCACTGGAGTGAAAGAGACAAAAATAAAATAACCTCTGCCTCCAATAAGCTTACATTCTATGAAAAACATGTACACAGATAGGAGATAAAGACTAGGATTGTAATGTCATTGGTAGAGGAAATACTCTCTACCAGTTCAGATCAGTGCCTTCTCCTGTATCTATTATCTTAGAGAATGGCCTTCAGCACTGGCAGGTTATGATGCTTGCCTACAATCAGACAGCCAATATGTAACAGAGGCACGGGGGTTATGCTGGTAAATGTTTAATGACCAGCTGTCTGAAAAAAAAACCAATGCTCACATGACACACTTTTAAGTGTAATTGCATTGCCAACATTTTATCCATCACTTTCTTGATAATCAACAAAACAATACATCAGGATCCAGTCTGCAGCATTTGCCAATTTCCAAAGTTTAAGTGCTCATGCTGAAAATTTAACAATTGGCTCTCCCCCACCAGAGCAGCAAAACTTGAACTCAGGTCTTCCCAGCTCCAAGGCCAGCTCTCTATACACTCTGCCATACTGCCTCTGTGTGTAGACAAGTAAATACAAAATACATTCCAAGGAAATCCAAAGTTACTGGGGGACAAGAGTATTAGCAACTGAAAGTAATTAGGGGTGATTGTGTACAGAGGTGTGAAATTCATGGCCAGCCAGCCAAGAAAATTTTAACAAAATAAATAAAAATGCATAGATATTATTTTGACATAGAGAATGTTATTTTGTGGTTGACTCAGAAGTCAACATGCAGCCTGCAGGGATCCATTCTTATTTGAATTTGATAGCACTGGTGTAAGAGATAGCACTTGGGCTAAACCTTGAAATCAGCTGGGAATTCCAAGAGGGAAAAGGGAAAAAAGAAAGCATTCTGGAAATTCAGAACAGACTATGCAAAGACAAAGAAGCTAGAGATAGAAGTTCTAAAAGAGAAAAGGTCAAGGAAGCCAGTTTAGCTAGAATGTAGAATACCTGAGGTGGAATAATGCGAAATCTGTCTGGAAATCTAGGTGGAAGGATTAAAGCAATTCACAGAATGTCAGAACTTCAAGAGACTTTAGAAGTCATCTGGTCCAACCCTTCACGAGGAGGAGAAAGAACAGGAAGAAGCAGGAGGAGGAGGAGGAGGAGAAGAAACTAAGAGCCAGAAATCACCTTGATAGAAAATGAATTAAACTGATTCAGAACACTGTGTGTTGACATGATTGTCACTCTTGTAGCCACCGGCTCCATTCCATCAAAAGATGTTCTTCCATGTGTAAAGCTATATCTAGTATATCATAGAATCGTGACATTTTAAAAACTATTTTAGATATTAAAGATCTCCCTAGTCCAATCCATTTTGCAGATGAGAAAATGGAGGCCCAGAGACATGCCCCAGCTCACACAGCTAGTTACCAGCCAAGCTCTTCTAGCACACAAATAATTGGACTTCCCAGATGCTGCTTTCCACCATATCACACTCCATCTGTATTAGTGATATGATCGTACCAGGATAATTGGACAACAAGGTCTCGTTCAGCTCTTAGAAGCTTTGACTGAGACATTCTACCTAGAGATGCTGGTCTAAGAATAGCCACTCAATGTGTATGTCACTTCTTTAGAAATGAGCAAAGGCCGAGATCTGAGGTTGCTTCCAGTTCTGAACTTCTGTGACAGGTGTGGCTTAAGAAAACACAGACTGCCCAGTACAAGCCCATAACTTCCCCTTTCTAGGGCACTTTGTAACTGATCAGGATTTGAAGGACATCAACGCCAATAAGGATGTTAGCCCGTTGCTTATAATCATAGCTGAGCATTTGAAATCACCCAAGAAAAGCGGAGTAAGAAGTAACAGTGTTGGAGTGTGCAAAAGCACTGGATTTGGACTCAGAGGACCTGGGTTTGAATCCAGCTCTGCCATTTACTACCTGTGTGACATGGGCAAGTCACTTACCATTTCTGTTCCTCAGATTTCTCATATATAAAATGAAGGGGTTGGAACTGACCTCTGAGATCCCTTCTGTCTCTCAGTCTCTGAAATAATAATGTTTTGTTCCCCTTTGCACAGGAAAATGGGGTTCTATTTCTATAGTTCAGCACAGTATCACCCTTGGGTAGCATGAAAAATGTCCACAAGACATTCTGGTAAGTTGATTTGTCTCTAATCTCTTTGTCAGTGCAACTCAGATAAATATTTCTGTGTAATAGTTTTAGGTTTGGGAGGGGGGGAAAATTATGATGGGGGGGAGACCTGTGATGTTTTGGTAACACTGAACTCCCTCTACAATGCAGATCAATAACTGTTCTTTAAATTATAGTCTTGAGGGCAGCTAGGTGGCGCAGTGGAGAGAACACTGGTCCTGAAGGCAAGAGGACCTGAGTTCAAATCCAGCCTCAGACCAAACATTTGACACTTACTAACTGTGTGACCCTGGGCAAGTCACTTAACCCCAATTGCCTAAAAAAAATAAATAAATTACAGTCTTGAAATTTGCCTGCAGCTCTAAAAAGAGGGGAAGTGACTTAACCAGGGCCTCTCAGCCAATAAGTATCAGATTTGGGGCTTAAATACAGGGCTCTCTGACACATTTTGTTAAGTCATTTCAGTCACTTCTAACTGTGACCCCTTTTGAAGTTTTTTTTTTTTATCAAAGATACTGGAGTGGTTTGCCATTTTCCTCTCTAGCTTATTTTGCAAATGAGGAAACTGAGGCAAACAAGGTTAAGTGACTTGTCCAGGGTCACACAGTTAGTAAGTGTCTGAGGCCAGATTTGAACTCAGGAAGATGAGTCTTCCTGACTCCAGTCTAGGCATTCTATCCCCTATAGCACTTAGCTGCCCATAGGCCAGCTATATTTTTTATAGTTTTGCTGCCTTTATGTATATTGTGTATGTGTGTCTATCGATAGATATATAGACACATATGTATGTGTCTATAAACAGCTATATCTATATCAATATATATATATATATACACACACACATATGTGTATGTATATGTGTGTATATATACACACATCTATGACCCAAAAGTCTGAACAAGCAAATGAATATCTTTTGTCTGGTATAATGTAGTTAAACCAAAAAGCCAGCCGATTAACTGTACATACAGATGGTAAAATTTAGAGTTGGAAGGAAGTTGAAATGATTAGTACATTATCTTTTTTTTTTTCTGGAGGAAGAAAATGAGGCCCAGAGAGGTCCAGGATTTACTTAGGGTCACACAGCTATTGAGTGGCAGAGATGAGGATGAGGCACACGCCCTCTAACTCCACCACTGCCACCCTGCCCTGTGGGCTGCTGCCTGTTTGCTGCAGCATCGACACAGTGGTAATCACAAGGATGCAGAGATCAGCTGCACCTACACCCCCTCTGGAGCCCTCAAAACTGGACCTGGCCACACTGTTCCCTTCTCATTCATTGGTTTCTATGTACAAATACATTTTTTCATCACGCATCAAATGAAAACCAGCTTGAGTTATGCCCAGAGAAACTACGTTTGACTTTACTCCCTGAAACTTAATGACCTTATAAAGCTTCTCCAGTACAGTTCCCAAAGGCATAAAAGTGCCCATGGAACAATTACCAGCTGCCCAGGCGGGATCACGAGCTCCCTGAGACCTTTGCATTCCCCTTAAATGATGAATGCAAGCAATAATAAAGGGCAGTATTTGGGAGGAAGGAAGGGAAGGGTGCACAGAATCAAATGAGTTCCAGCTGTCAGTGTTCCTCAAAAGCTGCTAAATTCCAGGTTGGAGCTATTTCTGCCACTTTTACGTAATGTCAAAATGTCACCTAAAGCAGACTTTCTAAAGTTTCCCTTTCAATGCCTTGTAAGTTAAATTAGACCACCTAAGGCAGTAAATAACCAAATGTTTGTAACTCGTTTCTTTTTTTAAAATTTTTTAAAGATATACATTGTGTTTTTCCAGCTGATCCTAACTATCTCTATTAGCATGTCCCTATTCAGTGGGTGATATTTTAATCCTATTTTCTCATTGATTGAATCACAGCATTCACTCAAAGATCTAGAGCCAGATGGAACTTCAGAGAATAACTACTTCAATGCATCATTTTACAGTTGAGGAAACTGAGGCCTCCCTCCCCAAAGTTAAATGAACTGCCTAAGGTCACTCAGGCTATGTTAGAGAAGGATTTGAACCCAGGTCATCTGACTCCAGATGCAGGGTTCTGTCCACTTTAATACACTGTTGCAGTCTGGGGGTATAAAAGATGAGGAGGTCATTGCATTTAAGAATATCACTTTTAAAGCAAAATGTCTTTTTTTTCCAAGAAGTTTTTTTTTTATTTTATCACATAGAAACAGGAAGGATGAAGCAGTAGAAGACAGGGATTCACTCAGGCAAAATCCACTCTCCCCCCAAAATTAGAATTCTTAAGGAAAGCTTTCAAATCTTTATGATAACAAAGGATAACAGCAAACCCCATTCAGGGTTCAAAGACTAGAAAAGAGAAGCTCCCTAAATGCTAATTCTTGGGCATCACTGGACCACAGGGAAACCCCACCAGTATTGGGGGGGGGCGCCCTGACCCTTTCAGGGGCACTGGTTAATACTATGTTAAATGTCTGAATGCCAGTGGTACAGAAGGGACATGGCATTCTGTCTGGTGCTGGGCATCACTTGGCAGAGTAATTGATTTTTGTATTCTTGCTGTGCCCATGACAAAGAGCACCCAATACACCTTGCATCTGAAATAAAGAGTAAAATAACAGGAATGGAAAGCACTTTTTCTTTCCTCAAAGAAACCTCAGGTTTTCAGACAATATCCAGACTAGGATTGTTCCCCAAGCTGTCTAGTAGGATGCAAAAGTTGTAGGCATGTGGGTGGTAGAACAAACAGCTCTTTGTGCTGTTGCCATTTACTCGGTCTTCTGCAGTTAGCTCTGAGACACCTGTATTTAATATCCCATATTTTAATAGCTCTGCCTATCCAAGGATTCTCAAGGCATCACCAATCAAGAAACCAACCCACATGCATCTATCAGGTGCCTGCTGTGTGACAGCCACTCTACTAGGCACTGGGAACACAAAGGCAGAAAAGAAACAGACCTTGCCCTCCATGAGCTTACATTCTATCAGAGAGGTGTGTGTGTGCACGCGCGTGTGTATGTTGTGTGTGTGTGTGTGTGTGTGTGTGTGTGTACATTCTACAGAGAGAGTGGGATTTGACTGAGTACGCACATGTGGACACACCAAATACGAGGTCATTAGGGTTGAGAAGACACTAGCAGCTGTGAGCATGAAGAAAAGTTTTGTCTCAGCAGTCTTTAAAAAAAAAAAACCCTGCAAGATAGGAAATGAAAGAGAAGGTTCACAATCTTCAGGAATAACTGACCCAATCCCATGGCAGTAGGAGGATGCCATCTCCTCATAACCCACTGTCGCAGAATTAGCAGCTCATGAAACTCTCAAGCCCTGTTACCCATCCAGGAGAGTAGAAGACACGAACGGCACAGTCCATTTTATGTATCTTTCTCTCTGTACCCCTGAAACCTCCCTAGTTCAGGTTCTCATCTCTTCGTACTTAGACTGTTACAATGGCTTGCTAAAGCTCTTCTTCATCTGTTCTCCAATCTATGCTTCATGCTGCTTCTGGATCCAACTTACCACTCTTAGTCACTGCTACTCAAAAACTTCTAGTCTCTCTTTTATTGTCTACTAAATAAAGTAAAAACTTCTGATCCTGGCATTCGGTGTCTTATTGATCCAGCTTCAACTTACCCTTCTGGTCTTCTTCCATAAAATAATAAAGGTTCTCTCCCTTTCTTTTTAAAAAATTGTATTTATTTTATTCTGAACTTAAGAAATAAAGCAAGTATTTCCATAACATAGTAGAATAGAAAAAGGAAATGATTTTACATGTAACTGCAAATCTATTATGTACAACTTGCTATTCCTTTTAAATGTATAATAAAGTTAATATGTAACTTTCTTTTTTCCCTTTTTTTCTTCCCTCCCCTCCCCACCCTAGAGATGGCTACTATTACACACATACATATATACACATATATTATACATATGTAAAACATATATACGTGTGTGTATATGTGTGGGTATTTGCGTATCTTTATCAGTATTTTCCCTTTCTTGGACTCTATACTGCCTAGAGTGGATTCTCCCACATTTCTCAGTATGGAAGTCTCTCCTCCAATAAAGCTTTCACTTAAGCCTCTCCTTCCCTACTTGAAAGTTGTGTCTCTTCAAATATCTCACAGGACTTCTACTTAGACTTCTCCTTTTCACTGGTCTCACTCTCCCTTGCATCACAATTATTTATGTAACTACATTTCCACCCCTCCCCCATTAGATGGTAAACTAGTTGAGATCACAGTCTGTATCTTTTCTTTCTCTCCCTATTGCCTTTCACTTGGTAGGTGCTTAATAATTATTTGTTCAACCCGATAACTGAATTGAATGATACAAGACAGTATACCGAATCACAACTGAGTGCTAAATTATGTGGAACTTTCTCTTTATGTTAAAGGCATTCCAAGTAGGGGAAGTTCAGGGGTGGCTTGAGCAGTTGAGGAGGAAGGCTTCTTGGAGGAATAGTCAACTGTCAAAGAAGAAGACAAAGAAGTTGGAAGAGCTTCAGAAAGAAGACAAAGGGAGGAGCAAATTCAAGGACAGGCTATTTAACTTTCTTGGTGGAAAAATAGAAAGTGAGATAGGTGAAAAATGTGGCTCCATCACTGAAAGGTGATAATCACATACAAGGCTTGGAACAAACAAGACTAGATACTTGCCTCTCTCCTAACGTTATCTACAGGAGTAATCAAATCTAAATTAATGTGAGCCTTGAGCAGGAAAAAGTTCTACAACGGTAGCACCAGTGCCATGGGGTTCAAATCATATCTCCAACACCTACTATGTGACAATGGACAGACAGGTCTTTTAGCTTCTCATCTATAAAGTGGGGTTGCTAATATATCATTATATAATAGTAACCTCACACGTTTGTTATAAAGCTTAAGTGAAATAATGTCAGTGCTAAAAAAAAATGACAGCTATTATGTGTTTTTGTACTAAACTTGTGATTTCACCAATGCAGTCAACAAGCATTTATTAAGTATTCATTATGTGGGGGCAGCTAGGTGGGCAGTGGATAGAACACTGGTCCTGGATTCAGGAGAACCTGAGTGCAGATCCGGCCTCAGACACATAACACTTATTAGCTGTGTGACCCCAGGCAATTGTCCATTGCCTAGAGAAAAAAAAGTATTATGTGCTGGCCACTGTGACAGTTGCTGGGGATACAAAGAAAGCAAAACCGGTTTGTGCCCTTAAGGAGCTCACATTCTAACCAGTGTAGAAACTCCTTCCACCAATGCTCCTTCCACCCACCTGCTCTTCCGTTTAATCTTAGAGAGCTACCTGGGGCACTGGGAGGCTGAGCAATCTGCCCAGATTCACACAGCCAGTATTCATCACAGGCAGGAATTGAACCCATATTTGACCCCAAGCCAGCTTCCTATCCAGTATGCCTACATTGTTGTTATTGTTACTATTATCCATTTGTCATTTGGAGATTAAAGGAGGACGTTTAAGAAGTAGTGCATACAGTGATTTGCCACTAACTATGAGCAAGAGAAGAGAAAGAATAGAAAGGAAACAGATTTTGGTGAAGGGGATGCTGGTTGAAAAGTGGAACAAGAAAATATTGGGAGAATTCTGGGAAAAGGAAGAGGGGGAAAGAGAAATAAAGGGAAACCTTAGGAGACGCAGGCTGAGCATCCAAAAGAAAAGTGAAACACAACAGCCAAGCCCCTTAACCTGATGGGGAGAGAGAAACTCAAAACTGGGAAGCCCCCCAACCCAAGATTGAACCCAGCCCCATCCCCACTGCATAAGGAGGCAGCAGCCAGGTCTTGGAGATCTTAGGGAAGTTCCCCAGCCCAGAGTCTCCCGGGCAGAGTGGGACTCACTCCAGGCTGAGTTGCTGGGTGGCTCCAGCCCCCAAAGCCCCCAGCCCAGGCTTAGCCAAGCTCACTGTCCTGACGTCCAGGCTGAGTCCCCAGAGGCCACCACTCTGCCAATGCACCTGTGCCCTCTAGTGCCAGGCCACTGCAATGGCTACCTTAATGCTGCAGAGACTTCCCGGGGTCCTCCCAGCTCCCTCAGCCACCCATTCTATGCAACCAGCTGCCCCTGCTCTCCACTGGCCCTGCACTGGTCTCTTCCCAGCATCCTCCCCCTCCCCTGTCTCTAGTCTTCTATATGTTAGGGGAAGGAGGAGGAGGGGTTGGCAGAGGAGAGGGTCTCCTCACTTACTCTGTGCACCTAAAAAGCCCACCTGCCTCTGATGCTTCCAAGAAAAAAACATTTTGCCTCTGCCCAGGCAAACATCTAGTTCCAAGGAGGAGGTAGAAAGCAAAGTTTATAGGGGTTTTGTCCCTTGTGAAAGAAAAAAAAGGGGAGCAGGGAGAGACATACCCCCCCAAAAAATTATTTGCCCTTAGTTGACAGAGCAACAGTGGTATTTTAAGTGGAAAGCAGACAGTGCATGAAAGATTACTCTTTGCCTAATATTCACATTAATGGGGATGGGTCCAGACCTTGAATTAGTACAAATTTAATAAAAATCTATTGGGTAAATATTGTTCAGGCTCCAAGGGAGAGCAACCTAATAAGCCCCAATCCTTTTTCCAAATCCTCTAAGGTCTATTGGATCAACTCATCAAAAAATATTTACAAAGCTTCCAAGGGTATAGGGCATTTTGACAGGTGCACCTACCCCAGGGTAATCCTCTCTTTATCAAATAAGTAGTAAAATTGGATTTCAAATGACAAATCTGTAATCATTAGCTGTTTGTAGCTTTGGTGAAACCAAACCTAACCAGAGCCATTCAGCTGATCGAAGGTACTAAACGCGCGTGTGCGCGCGTGCACACACACACACACACACACACACAAAACTACAGTACCGGAATAAATCTGAAGAATCCATCCTTTGCTTCCAGAATGATAACTGTTCCCTCACTTCCTTTAAAAATCTCTTCAGAAGAGTCAGAGACTCTGCAGTACTAAAAAGGACACTAAATGTGGAATCAGAGGACCTGGGTAAGAAGTCCAGCTCTCTCACTAAGGTGTGACCTTAGGAAATTCACTTCATTGTCTGTAAAATGAAGAGGTTGTATTAAATGACCTCTAAGGTCTCTCCCAGCTCTAAATTCTATAAACCAAGAGCTCAAATCATGAAATACCCACAAGAGAAGAAACCTGGTGGGAATAGGGGTGGGACAGAAAGAGACAGAGAATGCCTTTTTACATATCAGATGCAGTGGGTAGTTTTCTTATGCTATGGTAGGTCCTAAAATCCTAACTCTAGTATCACCCTGGTATGGAGGTGCCTCCAGACCCTTGAAGGCTATGCCAGATGACTACAAGCTTAAATAGCCCCTACTAAGTTAGAAAGCTTCATGCACAGATCCACTGATAGACTCCTTATCTGTTGACTGAGGGTCAGCCTGGCTAAAAGCAGGAGGCTCATTCCTAGGTTTACCAGAGGATGATGACCCTTTGAGCCACAGAAACTATCAGGGAGTCTTTAAAGGATCATGGATCTTAAGCTTGAAGAGACCTCAGAAGCAACTCGTCCAACCTTGTTATTTTAAAGATGAGGAACCTGAAGCCCCAAAGGTTGAGATTTGCCCAAGATCCAATGGTTGGAGAATTTGAACTCAGGTTCCGTGACTCAAATTTAGCAACCAAGATCATCATTATGCTCACAGCACTATTCTGCCAACCTCTATTATGTCACAGAGGGTGATGATCATCATTGGGGGGGGGGGGTTACCCGTACAGATGCAATCACAAATCCTTTCAAATATTAACCTAAGTATCAGATTATAGAAGGCTCCCTCAAACACTTGCTTTTATTCTAGCATCCATATAAAGGCATGGAGTGTACTTTATGTTGATATTTATCTTTAGTGGGACTTCACCAATCCCGCAAATGCCACCTAAGGCTTTGCTACATATTACTACTTACCCAAAGAAAAAGCAAAAATAAAGAGAAGTAAAATAAAGAGATAAAGAAAATAAAAGTAAAAAATAAGAAATAATAGATCTGAGACATTCTCTTAGTTATATACTTGCTTTGCATTATCTCACATAAAGATCCTGGACTTATGGACACACCCATATACAAATGTATCAGGAAACAATGGATTCAAGGCACTGGTATCATTTATCAGGAACAGAGAACAAACTAATAATGAGAACTTGGAGATCAACTGAAAGGAATGAAAATAATGGGATCAATATTTCATCCTGTATCTTTTTGAAGGAAGAACAGCAAAATGTAATACAATCATTATTAACATGAGTGTTAAGTTTTAATAAATGTCATCTTATCTATCTTGAACCATGTAACATTTTGCGTTAGGATCCTGAAACGTTTTTTAAGCTGATCTTAGAATTCCTTAGATGTGATAATTATTATTAGCTGCCTTGAGATTTTTTGTGTTAATGTGCTAGCTATGGTTGCCAAGGAAAATACAACTTAAGATACTGCAACAATCTGAAGGCATTTCTGCTTATTTGTTTAATATTAACATGAAGAATAGAAAGGCTAAATACACATAGCAAACTTAGCACTTTTCCCACCTGAAAGGACTTTCATTTGTTTAGCTCTCCTGTTGGGCACTAGATATGTCTCATTCTTGCTATATACCTTGGCTTCCTACTCAATACTCCAAAGACCTCTGATATAGTTCCTGCAGGTACTTCTGAAATAAACTGGTATATTGTCTTCCAGGGCTATGTGACTACAAAAGACATCATCACTATGTTGCTAACCTGATGATGAACCTCCTTGAATGGAACTAAATGCACCCTCAGATAATAGGCACTATGCCCAGACATGAATTTGAGAAAGAATCTTACCCAGATTCCCATCAGTCTAGGAAAACCCAGAGCTCTACCAGTGAGATCTTCCTGTTTCTTTGCCCTAGGCTTAGAACACTTACCCAAAATTCTGTTGGGATTGCAGAATGGGGATTGTTCTCATCTGGAGCACACTAGTCTAGATTGGAGATAGTCAAACTTGTTTTGTTTATGTGAATAGAGGTATACATGTTCGTTGTCAGAGGTTTCTAGTATATGATAAAAGGTTGGCAGAAGCATAGCTATGTATAGTCACAGGGCCCACCTTATTAAATTATTAAGATTGAGGGGAGGAGTCATGCAGGTGAGAATGAAGAATCCTTCATTTTCCTATTACCTTGTGATAACTTCCAAAGTCACATCTCTTTAAAAAAAAAACTTGTAGGTACATCACACGGATTAACTATAATAATGATAATAATAAATTATAATAATGGTTGAGAAGAAACAATTCCTCCTATTTGGGTTAACCCAAATCCAACACCTAAAAATCCACAAATAGGCAAAAACCTTGACTTCCTACTCAATAAACCAAAAATCTCTGATATAGTTACTGCAGATACTTCTGAAATAAACTGGTATGCGGCTGCAAAAGGTATCATCACCATGTTGCTAACCTGATGATGAGCCCCCCTGAATGGAGCTAAATGCACCCTCAGATAACAGACACATAGTCCAACACCACACCCATTCATTAAGACTTTACTGCTTCATAAGACCTGCCCAGGATTTATTTCCCAATGGCATAAACTTTGAGAATCAAGGATCACCCCTACACCATAATCATATATTTAGAGCTGGAAGAGACAGAGGACAGCAAGTTTAACTCCCTCATTCTATACATGTGAAAACTTAGACCCAGGGAGCTGAAATTATTTCCCCAAAGTCTGCAGGCAGTAAGTGGCATAATCAGGATTTGAACCTGCTCTCTCCACTGCATTATGTTGCTTCCATATGAGTCATCACAATAGAAATTTAGTAGTTTCCTACTCCAAAATGAGGGCAACCTCACTACAAAGGAAAAGAAACTTGAGATGAGCGGATATTTTTTTCTATAGAAGGCTATTTTAAAAAGTGTTTCCTCAAGACAAGACAATAACACAACATCCCAAGACACATTTTTGCTAATGATCACCTAGATAAAGGCAGAAGCCTCTTTATTTCCTTTCTAACCTCAAAAGAAAGCCAACCTACAAACCCCAAACTAACTATTTTTATGGAAGGAATATTTAGAAGCTCCAACAGAAGTGGCTGCTTCATGCTGTGAAACTTACTGGACCCCATCTGTGCCTGTTCCCTGTAAAGTATTCTGGAAATATGCCTGGAAGAACAGGGAAAAAAGTGACTGATCATTTACAGAATAGCTACAGGTGTCACAGTCCTGGCTTCCTCCAAAATGAAACAGAAGATTAACCATTTGGTGGTAGTTTGGCACCACACCTTTTTCTTCTGTGTCCTTGATAACTGCTTAAGTCAACATACATGAGGAGTCACTCACATGATGAAGCAAAATTTCCTTTTAAGTAGCAAAAACTGTGGAATATAAATATTTGATTAGAATATTGATTAGAATATTCTCTCATCGTGTCACTGTTACAATCTTGTGGTCAAAAAGAATGGTGAGAAGACAGCCTGATCCACCTAACAGAGGTGATTAATTTAGAAGCTCTTCCATCCATTCCTGACCCTCATTTCTCTCTGTCTTAACAAGTGTGAGCACATTCTTCATATTTAGGGCACTGATAGGTTATAGCTTCTTTGTCAGTTTCTACTTGTCTTAAAAAAAAAAAGACAGCCAAAAAAAAAATGTGTTCAACTCAGAAGTAGCAGCTTAGTGAGAAAAATGAAATTCTTAGATGCCAAGTTTCCTGGTCAAGTTCAGAGGTACACAGAAAATTCTCTGTGTCAACTCATGTCATATTTTCTGAGTAATAATTTTTTAAAGGGCCTTTCCTATACATTAAGGTGTGCTGTGATTTTCTTTGTACAGAATGCTCGTTCAGTTTCAAGCACTTTAACTTACATTCAAATTTATGCAAAACCCAAACCCACTATTGCGCTTAGTTGAGCTAGAATTGTGAAATTTAATATTCATTCATTCAACAAATGTTAATTAATGTGTACTTAAATAGCAGAGAATGTCAGTGGTGGAAGGGATAAAGACAAGGTTCCAGGAGGAGCTTTTTAATATAAATGAAGGGAGGATATAATTAATCCTTTTGTAATGTGAAATTACAAAGAAGAGGTCAGCTGAAGGAAATAGAACGTTTCTACTGAAGTCGAAGTAGTTGTGCAAAACCCTTATTTAAGCACTGCATTGATGTGTGTGAGGCTTTAAGACACGGCCGGTACCTTGGACAGCGCAAAGGAGCAGCCGGGGTCTACATCGCTGTTCTTGGCTGAACTACAACAGAGGAAACCGAGTACCAACTGCTCGCCAGAAAGTTGAGCAAAGAGAAACAGAGCCAGAGCAAAACAGTTGTTTTTAGCGTTTTCATCACCAAACTGGGATGAATCCTGTCATCTCTTCAAGTATGCACTTTAATGACTCCCAAAGCATGCGAGACTCCTCCTCACAGATACAAAGGGTTTGTTTACACGTGTTTTGAGAGAACTTTGGTCCTTCAATTTGTTCCCACAGGAGCTCTCCTTGCCGGCCCATCTCACTTCACACTACTATCCATCTCCACAATCGGAGCTTGCCGGTTACGCAAGAGTCCGTTGTCCTACTCTCTGAAACCTATTATTTATAGATGCAGCTCTCGGATGGCGCAAAGGTTGAGCTAAAAGAGAGGGCTTAGAATTCGGAGCTCCCACTGCTTAAGGGGTGAAAGGGCCCAAGACTAGAATAGGGAAGGGTTCTTAGATTATGCCTTAAGGAGCTACACATTCCACAGTGCCTTCCAGAGATGGTTCTCTAAAAGGAAAAGTAGAAGTGAAGGAGGATGCAATGCTATCAACTAAACCCCACTCCGAACTCTCTACTCTGTAACTGTAACATTTGCTGAGCGCCCACAAGGTGCTGGGCACTGTGTAAAACACAGCCAAGACCATGCACCCATCCCGCTTTGCAATTAGAGAGGGCAGAGCCTTTTCCCTATTGCCCTTCCTTCAACCATATAATGGAGCCTGGTTGATGATCTATTCAGCACTCATTTAGACATGGACTCCTGGAACTATGTTCTAGGCAGCTAAGAACGGAACTTGAGCTGTTTTCTAACCTTTCCAGAGTCCCCTACGCCGCGCCCCGCCCTTTGTCACCCAATCACCTCCCTCCTCCTTCAGCCCCTTCCATTTCGTTTTAGCAAAGGCAAAGAGCACAGAGGGGGTTCAGCTCAGGTCTATCAAGAGAGATGCAAAACTATTGACTGGTCTTAATCACGGGAGGCCCAGATGCAATGAAATATTCATCTGGACTTCACGGTAAAGAGAGGGTTTGAGGATGGAGATGGAGATGTGAAAGTGGAGATGGGAGAGTGAAGAGAAGATGGGAGTGGAGGTGGGTGGGGGCAGGGAGAAGACAGAAGCAAACACCAGATACATCAGGATGATGCTGGTTGCCATCGCAATTCCCCACACCCGCCAGTCAGCTGAAGCAGCAGCAACTTTGCCTAGGACTCCTTCCCTCCTCCTACCCCCGGGAGGTTCCCAACAACAACCCCTCTCCGGAAGTCTCTGCTGGTCTGTCCCCTTCTGGCGCGCTCCTGCTTCCGACCTCCTGGTCCCCCAAATCTCCGACAACCTCCGTCTCCCTCCTCCCATCTGTGCTCTCCAGTTCCCAGAGTTAGGAAGCTGGGAAGGAGAGGACGGACGGGCGAATGGGATGCTACAGACTAAAGTTCTAGTCTTACCATATCTTCAAAAGGAGAGATAAACCTTTCAAACACCTTTTCCTACAATCCCCCCCCCAAAGTTAGCTTTTGCTGCGCAGCAGCCGATGGAGACAGACTTTGCAACCAAGGCGTTGTACATACACAGGAATGCAGAGTTTGCATTTACCTACCTGGGTGGCCGAGGGGATGGGTCCAGGAGCAGGCGATAAGGTTCAGCTGCAATGTGTCTGTCCTCTGTCCCAGTCCCCCCCAAAAAAATCACAATCCTGCTAGTTGGGTGGGGGCTTGACTATTGGAGTGGGTGTGGGAACGGATGGAAGGAAGGGGTGGGGGTTGTTGGATGTTTCTTCCCTTTCCCTTCTCGGGTCAGTTTAGCAGAAGCGCAGGGCGCAGGCTCTGGTTGGAGAGTTTGTGGGCTCCGGGTACCCTGCCTCCAACCTCTCCGCGCATCCGCAGGGGGCTGGGGAGTGGAGCGGCCGCGAGTATGGGCTCGGGCAGCTTGCTCTGCTCGGGAGTAGAGAGGAGGTGTGGTACCGAGGGAGGGAGGCAGGGAGGGAGGGAGCGGAGAGGGAGAGGGAAGAGGGGCACGCGAGGGTGGGGAGGCGAGTGGTGTGGCCGGGAAGGAGACGGCAGCTTTCTCCCACTGAGCTTTCCACCTTCTGACGAAGCCCGTGCGCTCGGCTCCGAAGCGAGACACTAGCGGGGAGCTGAGCTCCTCTCGAGCGCCCCCTGGGGGGTTCCGGCAGCCCCGTCCCAGCAAAGGGATTCTGCTCACCCCAAACCTGAGTGTGGCCATCCCCAGGGACATGTCTGTGGGGAGCTCGAATTCAACCTCCCCCTTCCCGTTGCTTACCACCCAAAGTGATGCAAGAGTTCTTATTTTATCCATCCACACACACCTCGATTTTTTTTTAATTAAAAAGGTAATCAAAAAGCACCTGAGTTCTACTCCCACCTCTCTCACTAACTACCTGTATGACCTTGGGCAAATGATTTAACCATTACCATGGTGGACAGAATGCTGGATCTGAGTCAGGAAGACCTGGAAAATCAGATCAGGTCAGGAAATCCTTCCTCACACACTTAGTAGCTGTGGGACCCTGGGCAAGTCACTGAACCCCTCTCCTCTTCAGATTTCTTATCTGTAAAATGGGGCTACAATAAAGCACCTACCTCCCTCGGTTGATGTGAGGATGAACTGAGATCATGCAAGTGAATAGCTTTGTAAACCTTGGAGAACTATATAAATGTTAGCACAATTACAATTACAATATTAGTATAATAATTATCATAATTCTAAGTATAACCTGTCACTGAATCCCCCACCCTTACACCAGGCAACTCTTTAGGATAGGAATTCAAATGTACCTTGAAGGGTACAGTTGCTTCAATTGCCACAGTGCATTTCCTTTTATCTAGAATGCAAAGAATATAGAGATAACAAGAACATCTTTATTTCAAAATAAAATTATATCTGCTTATAATTTTTTTAATTTTTACCACATTTTTATTTAAAGTTTTGAGTTCCAAATTCTATCCCTCCCTCCCCTCCCCAATCCGTGAGATGGTAAGCAATCAGATATAGGTTCTCCATGTGCACTTCTGTAAAACATTTGCCTAGCAGTCATTATATACAAGAAGATTCGAACAAAAGAAAAAAAAATGGAAGAAAGAAAGTGAAAAATAGCATGCTTCAGTCTATATTCAAACAATATCAGTTCTTTCTCCGGAGGCAGTTTCTTTATCATAAGTCCTTTGAGATTGTCTTAGAGTACTGTATTGCTGAAAATAGCCAAGTCATTCATCATACAATATTGCTGTTACTGGGTACAACATTCTCCTAGTTCTGTTTACTTCACTTTGCATCAGAGAATGTAAGTCTTTACAGGTTTTTCTGAAATCATCCTGCTTGTCATTTATTATAGCACTATAATATTCCACTGCTCGTTATTATTTTTACTTAGAATGCATTTACTTAGGAGAATAATAGTAAATTATGGTAAAAAAAATATTTTTAATTGCATCAATTGACACACCTGGCCCTTCTAGTGTATTAAGGCTTAAAAGCTGCAGAACAGTTGCCAATCTACATTGAAAGAGAATTTTCTCACAGGAGTTCCCTATGTCAATGAAATCAACCGTTTGGTCCAAAAAAGGGGTAGGGGTGGAGAGAAATGATGTATTCCTCAAACGTAGAGCTGTGTTCACATCTTACTTGACCCCTTAGGAAGATGTCATATCTAACTTAACCTCTGTGAAAACATGCCCTGGAAACAGATGTGCATCACAATGGGGTCTGTAACACCAGATGAACTAGAGATGGCCCCACCCCACGTTGAACCACAAATATTGGATATCTAGACCTATATAGCACAAATTCCAACTGGAAAACATTCTACTTCCTGAGACTGTATGATGTACCCTGTCTCATGGCTTCCTGTAGTTAAGGCTGTTTTTAAAGGCTGGGGGAGGGAGGTCTATCCCAGTTTCATCCCCTCTTGTTAGTGCTCCATCAAACGAAGCCTCTGCAAACAGGTAAATAATGGAACAGAAGAGAGCCTTCGCAGACCACAGAGTTCCCCATTTCTAAGTCCAACAAGGGAAAAGAGATTCTAATGAGATAAAGATCATCTGTACCACTAGTGCTCTATAGGGGCAATTAGGAAGGCCTCTGCTTTGTGTAGCTGAACTCAGGGAATTAAAGGAAAAGTGATATTCATAGGACCAGAGACCTAGAGTTGGGAGGGCCCTTAGAGATCATTGAGGCCAACTCTCACTCCCATTTTACAGATAAGGAAAGTGAGGCCCAGAGAAATAAGGCAATTTGTCCAAGGTGACGTAACTAATAAATAGTAGAGCCCAGATCTTATTTTTTCAAGTTTAGCACTCTTTCCACTGAACCACAGACTCAAAATTAACCTTAGAATAATTTAAAGCTAAAAGAGGCCTCATACATTCATTTTCCACCTGAGGAAAACTGAGGCATAGATACTGCTAAGGGACCAGAAGGAGGTCACAGAGCTAGGAAATGGAAGAGCAGGAGACCAGAATCCAGTTGGCTTTATAGGAGCACCATGACCAGAAGTATGAGGCGTAGAGAGCTGAGGAGAGTCCTATACTCAGCAGACAAAAATCCCAGCAGTCATCACTGGTCTCCCACATTAAAACTACATACACACACGAAATGCAATAACTTGTAATAAATCTGCATTTCTCTGCCAGCAGGCCTCAGCTCTCTAATTAGAAACAGAAAGTCACTGGCAGACCATTGTCACAGTCTGTGAAACACGTGCCCAGCCCTACACCAGAAACCTGGATTTCTCTCAATGCAAGACACCCAGGTAAACCAAGAGAAGCTTTTGGCTATATACACAATGCAAGCTATCCTTACAAAGCCACTTCTGTCTAAACAGCAAGGACTGGTTATGAATGCAACCAGGCACCTGGTATTCAGTTAACAAATGCTGGTTTCAATTCCAAGTTATAATTCACTTCTAATGTGTGTATCAACATTTCTCCCCCTTCTCCAATAACTGTGCCATAATTAGCAGTCATTTCCCCTTTGTCTCATTCACATACCTCCATGGCTGACTTCCGTGGATGCAAAGCTGATCCCTTCCACAACCACCATTTCAATGATCCAACCCATAACCACGTACCACAGAAGCTACTAGCATTCCCACAATGGCTATATCTCTGTGCAACTGGTTAACGTGGATCGAGGTTGGATAACACAAGGGGAAGCTTCCTCTCAGTATCTCGTGCCAACACTAAAGGCATCTCACATAAGTGACAAGTGAAACTCTGGAACACAGCCAACGAACAAAGAGAAAGAGATGTGGCTCTCTACCAAGGCGATGGATAGTGTTTCTTTGAAATGGCAACTGATGACACAGAAAATAGGAGAAGGGACAAGCAAAGAATTCCTGCCCTGCCCAGAGAACCATGGATCCTGCTTGGAGTGAGTCAGGCTGAGCCGCTAGCTTTTAAATTAGGTTTCTATTTTCTATTGTTTTCATCTTGAGCTGTAGGATGATAACATACTCAACTAGGCAATGGGACTGCTGTAAATAGCCAAATTTATTTTCAAGGATTTGTGTAAAATGAGAACCTTGAATCTCACCCTGCAATTACTGATAATTCACTAATATATTCTCTGCTATTTCATGTGCTTTCTATAATTGACATAAATCTCTCTCTTTCTCTCCCTCCAGTATTTCTGCTAACACCAAAGATGTGCCTAATTACTTGAAAACAAAGAACTGGGTTTTATAAATGCTACAGAATCACTGAAGCAGAACTAACATCCCTATCTTTTACAGGTTTTGTTATGCTCTTATTGTATTTTGATGCTTGTGATTTGACCCATGCTTCATCCAACTTCTGGCTGCCTCTTCATGAAGTTCCATTGCTACCAAGTAACTCCAGCTACCAGTAGATAGTATCCAACTTCCTCTAGTTTTCACAGGCTTCTGTTAAAAACCACAGAAGTAATTTTCTTCCTTGCTTAAAGACTTAGCAACAGAATCTAGCACCTGGCTTTGCTGTTTATAAGCTGTATGATCTTAGTAAAGACATTTAACCACACTAAGCTTCAGTCTCTTCATCTGTAAAATAGGGATAATTATTCAGTATTTGTAGTACATACCTCACACAAAGTTGTGCTGATGAAACTATTTCAAAATCTTAAATGCTTATATAAGTGTTAGTGGGGAAAAGAAACAAGTAGTATTCACTTAAATTCACACTCAAGTATAAATGACTGATTGAACATCCTTTCCTGGGATCAGATTTTAATGGGAGGAAGCACTTTCTGAAAGGGAGGATAATATCATGGAGAGTGAAGAAAGGACAAAAAGGGGAACATGAGGGTCCCAAGATATATTTTGCCTGAGGTTACAGCTAATTTTTCTGAATACCACATTTAACTATCTTATGTTCATAAGCCAATTTGAAAGAGACCCCAGAGTTCATCAAATCCAACCTGCTTAATTTTACAGATAAGGAAACTGAGATACTTCAAAGTAAAGTGACTTGCCCAAGGTCACATGGATAAAATGATAAAGCCAGCATGTGAACCGGATTCTTTTACTCCAAATCCAGCACTTTTTCCACTGCAAGGATAGCACTGTTAAGAGTTTGTGTGGCTCAGGCAACTACTGAGAACAGAACTACCAAGGTGTTTGTGTTGTCCTAGCCAAGGTTTGAAAATTGTGCTCACCATGGAATATTGTCCCGCAGAAGTTTTAAGCCGTCTCTGTTACACATGAGAGTTAAAATGAATGCCATGGAGAATGCAATTTTCTAACATTAAAGACGTGCATTTATGAAAAGCAATACTAAAAAGTACCCTTGTCATGTGTATTGTACCCTGGGCCATCACCTACTTAAACTTCTTCCTTTCCAGCTCTTTCAGGAAATCAGCAATCATTGAAGGCCTCCAGTTTGGGTTTTCTTACTTGAAAATTGCCAACAGCCTTTCAAGCCCACATCCTGAGTGCATAATAAAAAACCACTGATGTCAGTGAAAGGAAGGTCTATGGGTATACGGACAGTGAGCTCAGACCATCTCTCCACTGGAGGGTTATTTCTCTAGGAGTTAATCAGTATTGCACATACACATATGCACATACACTTGCATGCACATACATGCATGCTCACACACAGGATGAAGAAAAGGGCTCTTTGAATGAACAAAAATATCACTTACATTAGATCTCTTTCTTCTGCCATCCTTTGATTTTTCATTCATTCTTCAAACATTTCTCATCTTCTTTTTAAAAATACTGGTTCTATGGACTTTGTTTGAGGAGGGGGTAAGGGAGAAGAAAGCCTAACAGCAATTTTTATTTTAAAATCATGCCATTCTCTTTGTTCAAGTTCTCATCCCAAAGCGCACACATCATACCAGGAGTGGAAAGTGTCTCCATGGTTCTCAGATCAGATCCCAGTGAAGAAGGAGATACCAGATTATGTAGCAAGAAGAAGATGGTTTAAGGGGTAAATGAGGCTGGGTACCCCCAACTATTTAAGGTTTTGTCTTAGGTACTTAGGTACAGCACACCTTTTTCTTCCATTGGTCAAAGAGGAGAGTGAAGTAAAGACACTGGCTTCTGAGTTCTATTCTTTTCTCCAAAGAACCCCACTGGAATTTGACCCAGCATATCACTAATCAAACGCCTCCAACAAGCCCTAGAACCCTTAAGTGACTTCTTTAGAAATTTCATGAGTCATTGGCAAACATGTCAGAAAAAAAAATTACAAATGTTGGAGAGGATAAGGAAAAATAGGGACACCAAGGCACTGTTGGTGGAGCTGTGAACTGATGCAACCATTCTGGAAAACAATATGGAGGTATGCCCAAAGGTATGCTATCTAACTGTATATACCTTTTTACCCAGCAACACCGCTACTAGTTCTGTATCCCAAAGAGATCAAAGGAAAAAGAAAAAGACCCTTATGTACAAAAATATTTATAGCAGCTCTTTTCATAGTGGCAAAGAACTGGAAATAGAGGGGATGCCCCTCAGTTGGGGAATGGCTGAACAAGTCATGGTATGTGATTGTGATGGAATACTATTGTTCTATAAGAAATGATGAGCAGGATAGTTTCAGAAAAACCTGGAAAGACCTATATGAATTGATGCAGAATGAAGTGAGCAGAACCAGGATATTACTGTACATGGTAACACAGTGTTGTAATAATGATCAACTGTGAAGCAGCTAGGTGGTTCAATGGATAGGGCTCAGGGCCTGGAGTTAGGAAGAACTGAGTTCAAATCTAATCTCAGGCATTTACCAGCTGTGTGACCCTGGGAAATCACTTATCCCTATTTGCCTCAGTTTCCCCCACTATAAAATGAGCTGGAGAAGGAAATTACAAAGTACTCCAGCATCTTTAACAAGAAACCCCCCCCAAAAAAAAAGGGGTCACAAAGAGTTGGACATGACTGAAAATGACTAAACAGCAAAATTGAAAGACTTAGCTACTCTGATGAACACAATGATCCAGGACAATTCCAAAGGACTCATGATAAAAAATGTTATCCACCCCCAGAGAGAGAGAATTGATGAGCTCTGAGTGTAAACTGAAGCATAATTTTTTTCACTTTATTTTTCTTGCTTTTTTGCATCATGGTTAATATGGAAATATGTCTTACATGATTTCATATGTATAATTGATATCATATTGCTTGCCTTCTCAATGGGTAGGGGAGAAGAGGGAGTGAGGGAGAGAGTATGGAGCTCAAAACTAAAAAAAAGAGAATGTTAAAAATAAATAAATATAATTAAAAAAAAAACTTCACAAGTCCATAGAAGTCCTGCCCTCCAGAAACTGGTAGCATACCGATTAGAGTGGTACCATGGGAATTATTACAGTTACTAGGTAGAAGAACCTTCAAAATGACACCATACAAGCTGCTCATTTTTTACACACACACACACACACACACACACACACACACACACACACACACACACACACACGCACACTCATTCCCACACAGCTGAGCCGTAGTTGGTTGTCTTCTGCGACTGGAAGTGTCACAGTGGTATGAGTCTTGGTGGAGGATTTGGAAGGCATATCAGTAAATCCATCATCACTCCTCCTCCCCTTTTTAGCTCCTTTCTATGTGTTGACTCTCCTCAGCCCATCAGAATGTAAGCTCGAAGGCTGGCACTGTCTTTTTATTCTTACTTGTATCTGTATTCCCAGCACTGAGAACAGTTCCTGGCAGGTAGGAAGCAGTTGATAAAGGCTTACTGACTGCCTGCCTTCATCTTAGACATCACTATTGCTCCAATTCATCGCCCAACTGTCTACCTTGGTGCCACTCATGGGATCTCTAAGGAGAAAACAGGGTTCCTTGTAAGATAAAAGAAAATCCCTTGGTCTTTTCTTAGCGAAGGCATCATTCTTATGTCTCTTTAAATATCTAATTACTTTTCCTTCATCAGCTACTCTTCTTTTTTTATATTTTATTTTCCCTCCAATTACATATCAAAACAATTGTAAGAATCTTTTAAAAAGCTTTGAGTTCCAAATTCTATCGCTCTCTGAGATGGCAAAGTAATCAAATATAGGTTATACATGTACAATCATGGAAAACATTTCCATATTAGTCATTATGTATAAGAAGACTTGAATAAGTGAAAAAGAAAGAAAGTGAAAATAGCATTCTTCAGTCTGTAGTCAAACAATATCAATTCTTTCTCTGGAGGCAGAGAGCATGCTTCATCACTTATCCTTTGGGATTGTCTTGGATCGTTGTATTGCTTAAAATGACTAAGTCATTCACAGCCCTTCATACAATACTGCTATTACTGTGTACAATGTTCTCCTGGTTCTATTCACTTCATTATGCATCAGTTCATGTAAGTTTTTCCAAGTTTTTTTTAAATCATCCTGCTTGTCATTTCTTATAGCACAATAATATTCCATCACAATTATATACCACAGTTTGTTTAGCTATTCCTCAATTGATGGGTAACCCTTCAATTTCCAGTTCTTAGCCACCACAAAAAACATCAGCTACTCTTCTGGTTCTTCTTTTCCAGCTCCCTCCCTCAGCAACTGTCTCTCTTCTCTCTGGCTCTGAAGAGATTATGCACACAGCACCATTTTCCACTTTTAATGTTAATAAGGAAGCAGGACATCTCTAAACAGCTTAAATATCACCAATATTTACCTTCCCCACAAGCCAATTTGACTTGCTTCTTCTTCGTTCCACCACACAGTTGCTTTCTTCCCTTCCTCATATGAATTATGCCATCTGTTGTTTGTTTTTTTAGGTAAAAACCTAAATTTCCCTAAATCTTATGAAACCTTGGCACCTTCCAATCAAGTTACTCTTCCTTTTCTAACTTGGATATAGAGAGTCAACCAACACAAAGCAGACCAGAGGAGTGGGAAGAGCTAGTCTGATACTTACTGCCTATGCCATCTTGAGCAAATTACTTCCCCTTCTCTGTGCCTTAATTTCCTCAATGCCAAAAAATGAAGCAGTTGGATTGTATTATCTTTATGATCTCCAGCTCTAAATTCTATAATCCTGTGAGCAAAGTATGAATTGGAAATGAATCTCATTTTGCTACTTCTATGGCAGCAAAAAAGGGAAAAAATGCACTTAGTAAGAAAGTTGTTTTTATTTAGTTATATTTAGTGGGCAGCCCAAAGAACATATTAAACTCTATTAATATCATGAATGGTACCTGAGCGTAAACAGTGAACAGGGCCTAGAATTGAGCAAAAAAGAAGAGAGTGGGCAGGATTGCCTTGGGGAAATTAAGCAGAACTTTTAATGATGCCCAAGATTTCCCACAAAGCAAAGGCTCATCTTTTTAACTACATTATTCTCCTAGTATTGCTATATGGCTGCATACCATAGAAAATCAGTTTCCAAATAATTAAAATTAAGAGTCACTCAATAGATGATAGAGAAATGTTCGGTAGGAGCAATTAAGCTGTAACATGTGGCCAATGTTAGCCTAAATAAGAGACTCTAGGAAATGAATGTCATTGGAGAAACAAATGATGGGGAAAGGACATTGAAAGGGAGGGATGGACAGCCCACATGCCCCATTGCTAGATGCTCAATGTCAAGAGATCCAAAGGAAGGCCCCACACCTGGCAGATTGGGGAGAAGGCAGACAGAATGAGAGGCCATAGATAGGTCCCAACACAGAGTGTAGGAGGGAGTCCCTACAACTATATGATTATAAATCCATTGACCTTAGCATGGCTAAATTGAAATAATTCAATCAAAGCCTCTTTCAAACATAAATCTTTCCGATTGCTGCTCTCTTTTGTTCTACTTTCCAGAAGCCTTGCCTATGAATCATTAAAGATCTAAGGCATACCAAAATAAAACATTGTTCTTCCAAGGGGAAGAGGGTGCTGATGGCTTCTCTTTAGTCTATCATGCTGGGGGTTTGGTTTTTGTTTGCTTTTTTCTCCTTTCTTTATGAGCTCATTGCCTACTTTTCTTAAAGCAGGTTCTACAACTTTATTCTTTTGAAAATGCCTTTTAAAAAAAACTCCTGTATTGTTCAAGGTGTGTTGTAAAAAGGGTTCATGTCACTGTCTTTCTAAGCCCCTATGTGTCATCGTGCAGCCTCTGGTCTGATTTTCCTCTGCGTTTTTACCACTGATATGAATTGAAGAGCAAAATGAAGAGAAACGCCAGAAGCATATAACTTCTTACTTGTTCAAATGAGAAAAGGTTATTTTCATGTCCCCAGCTGACCTTGGTGTTAGGTCACTTGTTTTATTGGGGGCTGGGTTGGAATGAAGGGTAGCTAGGTGGTGCAATGGATAAAGTGCCAGCCCTGGAGTCAGGAAAACTCATCTTTGTGAGTTCATATCTGATCTCAGACATTTTCTAGATGTGTGACCCTGGGCAAGTCACTTAACCCTGTTTGCCTCCATTCCTTATCTGTAAAATGAGCTAGAGAAGGAAATAGCAAACCACTTTAGCATCTTTGCCAAGAAAAACCCAAATGGGTCTGACTCACAAAGAGTCAGACATGATTGATTACATGACTAAACAACAAAGGATTGGAATGACTAAAAAAGATAACCCATCCACAAACAAGGAGGAGGTAAAAAAGTATAAGGAGGGATGAATAATGAAGCCTACTTCCATGTTATTGGTAGAAAGCTGGTGAACTCTAAGTGAAAGATGCTGCATACACTGTCAACAAAAGTATAGCTAAGGATTCTGGGGCCTAGGGCAAGCATACATAGGGGAAAACAAAACAAAACAAACAAAACCCTCAAATTAAAATTATAAACTAAAGTTAGTTGATTTGGAGTTTCCATGGAAACCTAGGACAGAGGCCTGAAACTCTTCTGGGCAAAAGGAACCATGGCAGGGATGAGGGATGAGACCCTTGGACACTGTGAGGTGCCTAGTATGGAGACTACCACCAGGTTATGGAGTAGGGAAAGATCAGAGAGTGCTTGGGATGCGCTGGGGTATGGGAAGGCCTGCGGATCCCACCTCAGCCAGTATATCAGCTTTCACCCTCATTGAGGCTGTGCGGTTTCCATGCCTGCCCCTAACATACCATGTTTTAATTTGGGTCAGTCAGTAGTCAATATACCACCGCAAATCCCCAGAACCCCAAGGAAAGCATGGTGTGGATTTCTGGGCCAAGGGCCCAGTATGGTCAGAGCACACTGAGGATAGACTACAGTAGTCTGGTATAGTCATGCCATGGCCCAGAGAGTACACACACACACACACACACACACACACACACACACACACACACACATGAACACACCCATAGTATAACCAACAACTACTAGATTCTCCTAGGCTATGGAAGAAATAGAGGAAAGAGAGGTAGCACGTGGAGGGTATGATGGTTGGGGAAAGCATGATAGCAATGACCTCCCTAGACCCCAGAATGAATATGCCAGTGGCAGGCTGCAGCAGATGGAAGAGATTAGGTCATCAGTCCTAGAAGAGGAAAGCAATTAGGACAGAGCCACCAGGAAGCATGGCCAAGGGCCCAGGCAAGACTGCTTGGCCCGCAGATTAGGCAGGCACTTGTAGCATACAAGGCATAGGAGTGGTGGCATCAGAGGACCACTACAGAGAAGTAGCACACACGCCTTCCCTTGTCCCCAGATCGCACTTCCCATCCCCACTGCTAGTTTCCAATCTGAGCTGTCAACTGTTTCTACTTATTGAAAGAGTTCAGTTGCTATCAGCCCCCTCTAAATGTTAATGTCCTAAGAAAAAGTTACATTCACCCCACCCTGGTTATAGCCCTAGCTGTCAGACATAGTGCCATTCTGTGGGTTGGTTTGGCTTAGCCATTTTTCTAGTTACAAGGCAAGCATCTATGGAGGCAGGGCAGGGAGACCAGTCAATGAATCGATGACTCATATTGAAAAGGGTATCAATAAAAACTTAAAAAGAAAAAGGGTCAAAAGGTAGCAATACCTTGAAATAAATCCTTTTCTTCCATCAAAAGATTTGGTCTAAATCAAAGACCTTAACCTTGCTGTGATTTTATGACTACCTCACAGTAGTCAGCTGTTTGCTTTTGTGCCCCAAACCCAAGTCTGTTTTTCCTAAAAGAGACAACTGGAGTCTCAGTCTTCAAGTTCCCTTCATTCATGTCTTTGTGGATCTTGACTCTAATGTATCTGTTCTGTCTTGGGACATCTTTCTGTTCATTTCTCTTCACTGTCATCTCCTGGATATTCTCTCTCTCTCTCTCTCTCTCTCTCTCTCTCTCTCTCTCTCTCTCTCTCTCTCTCTCTCTCTCTCTCTCTCTCTCTCTCTTTCTCTCTCTCTCTCTCCCTCCCTCCCTCCCTCCCACACCCTCCTCTCTCCAAAGAAAGACTGAAGTCTGTTTCATCTATTTTACTTGAGGAGGCTAAGTGGCACAGTGGATAAGAATCCTGCAATTAGTTCAAACCCTGCCTGAGGTGCATACTCACTGTGTGACCTTGGCTAAGTCACTTAACCTCTCTATGACTCAGTTTCCTCATCTGCAAAATGTGGGGGGGGTGGATAGGACAGTGTCCAAAGTTTCTGCTAACTCTAGATCTATTCTCCTATAATTCTACTTACTCAAGTAAAATATGGATTAGTACACTTAGAAACAATGATTACAGAATGTTTATCACTGAGACGAGGGGCTAGGGCCAGTCAAGAGCTCTAGTAAGGGGGTCATTTTTGGCAAAGCTTTGCCTTCTTAGGCCAGGAGGACCAAAAGGCCACTGCTGACAAGGACATTTCTGTTGGGGAGGAATGGGTCCTGAAGCAGTTGGTGAGTCATGTAGAGCCAGGAATTGGTTACCAGAGGCTTGGGATGCTAAGGTAGGGGGTCAGAGGCAGGTGGGGTCTACAGAGGAACCATGAGGCAGTAGCAGAGGGTCAACAAAATTCAAGGAGCAGGGCTCAAGGGTCAGGTAGAAAATTGTTACCAAAAGAAGAGGGAAGTTCTGAGTGTCATAAAGAGCTGGAGACAAGTTTGCCTCCTTCAGTATCTTGTAGGCTCATCTTTATTTTTTTATACTTCGACATGTGAGGTGAGGCCAGCCCAGGTTTACAGCTTCTCCTAAATGAACTCTATATGAACTACTTCATACCACTGATAGCATTACCCTAAGGAGCTTGGGGAGGGGGCAGAGGGGGTACTTGGGGGAGAATGGCCGTCCCTAAGTGATAGCAGACCAGATGAAACCAGAAGTCCTTAATGATTTTTCTTTTCATGTTGTTCAGTCATTTTTGTCATGTCTGATTCTTTGTGACCCCAAATGGGTTTTTTTTTTTTTGGCAAAGATAGTGGAGTGGTTTGCCATTTCCTCCTCCAGCTCATTTTACAGATGAGGAAACTGAGGAAAACAGGGTAAGTAAACTTGCCCAGGGCCACCCAGCTACTAACTGTCTGAGGCTGGATTTGAACTCAGGTCTTCCTGACTCCAGGCCCAGGCTCTGTGCCATCTAGTCCTCATTTAACAGGAAGAGTCACAAGATCATAGATTTAGAAGTAGAAGAAACCTCAGAGATCATCTGGTACAACCCTCTTAGGTGAAGTCCCTTATGCACAAGATTTGGATCCAAGTCTTCTGATTCTAAATACAACACTTCTCCAAATATTCTTCTCACTAGGGTTTGACAGTGTTTATGCAAATTCCCCATGCTCCCCCAAATTATCATAATGAGGTTTTAACTGAGTCAATATGGCACAGATTGTTGGATTTGGTGTCAGATCTAATTCTGCTACGCACTACCTTAGGCAAGTCCTTTAACTTCTCTTGGCCTCAGTTTCCTGATCTGTAAAGTGAGAAAATAGGACTAGACAACCTCTGAAATCTTTCAGCTCTAAATCTGTGATCTTGTATAATTTTTGGATGATTTAATTCAACTTTGTTTCTCTTTTTTTAGTCATAGGATTTCCAGTCTATAATCTTCTTAAGGTACTTTAAAAAAAGTTAACAGAAATTTATTTTATCTCCTTCAAACTCCTCACCCCATTGAGAGAAACAAAAACCAAAAATAAAATCATTGTAACAAATGTGCATATCATGGTCAAGCAAAACAAATCTCGGTCACGTCCAAAAATGTGCCTATTCCCTCACTTCTCTCTTGGGTGGTGGATGGCCAGCTTCTCATTGGTCAACTAGAATTATAGTGGTCATCGCATTGATCTGAATTCATAAATCTTTCCAATTTGTCTGTTTTTATTATATATGTTGTTATATTATAAATTGTTCTCCTGGTTCTGCTCATTTCATTCTGCATCATTTATAGGAATCATTGAAATTGTCTACTTCGATAAATTGATGTGATAGCATAAATTATTTTCCTGATTTTGGTCCTTTTCCCCCATATCTGCTCATACAAGTCTTTCCATGTCTGTTTGAAATCATCTAATTCCTCATTTCTTACACCACAGTTATATTCTTTAACTACCACAACTTATCTAGCCACTCCCCAATTGATAAGTATCCTCTTAGTCTCCAGTTTTTTGACATCACAAAAAGAGTTGCTAACAATATTTTTGTACACATAGGACATTTTCCTCTTTCTTTGATCTGCTAGGCATATACCTTGCAGTGGTGTAGTTGGGTCAAAGGGCACATACTTCTTAATAACTTTTTGTGCACAGTTCCAAATGATATCCCAGAATAGCTGGACCAATTCACAAGTCCACCAACGATGCATCAATGTGCTTATCTTTTCACAACCCTGCTAACATTTCTTTTCTTTTTTTTTTTGTCATCTTTG
The DNA here is from genome assembly GCF_003287225.1 of Phascolarctos cinereus. Lineage (NCBI taxonomy): Eukaryota > Metazoa > Chordata > Mammalia > Diprotodontia > Phascolarctidae > Phascolarctos > Phascolarctos cinereus. The sequence continues at coordinate 40,055,146 of NW_027555514.1, forward strand.
CCAATCTGATGGATATGAAGTAGAACCCTACAACTGCTTTAATTTGGCTCTTATTTTTACAAATTTGACCCAGTTCTATACTCAGTATATACCTGAGAAATGAGGTCTTTATCTGAGAAACTTGCTGTAAAAGATTGTCCTGTCTGAAGTACTTCATGCTGTCCTTCCTGCTCAGCTAGGTTTGTTTCCCGCTCTTGTTCAATTCCACTTTGCAAGACAACTAAGGTAGCCCTATCACATTCAAATCAATAGACCCTTCTTTTAAGACTCATTTTGAACTATTTCCTGCTTTGTACCTGATGGTGGCATCAAGGGAAGGAGCCAGGTTCAGCTTAACATCATCTCAATCTCACCCCTGCCCCTGCTGCTCTCATATTTGATCAACATACATTAATCCTTGTCAATGCCTTGTCAAGAAAGAGTACTCTTAGGTAAAACAATTAGCTGACATCGCATCATTTTTTTTTCTCTCTTCCTGGATACCACACAAATTGAATTTCAAGGGAAAGCATAATTCATTTTGAAGGAGTGGTTCATAAGTCAAAGCCTTTCCCACCTGCCCACAGCTTTTTCCCACCTCAAATGAATATGCCTGGCATGTTTAAAGCCATCATGTTCCCAGGGAACAAAGACAGCTAGGAATCATGAGGCCACAAGTTAGCCACTCTGACTCTCAAGAGAGTATTTTGGTGTCATATTATAATAACATACAACAGACATAACATATCACAATATACTATAGTATTATCATCAAGGCATTTATAAAGCACTTCAAGATGTGTGAGGCCCTTTACACACACTATCTCATTTGGTGCTCAATAATGCTGTGAGGTAAATACTACTGTCACCTGGTTTTTTACAGGGGAACAAAGGTGATCTCAGAGACCTTTAGTAATCACCCAGAGTTGGGACAGAATCCCAGGTCTCCAATTCTCCATCAGCAAAAGGAAACACACCAGAAATGAAGAATTAGCTGCCACTCACTTGGAAATGAAGGAAAATGAATGATTCTAAACCAGAGCACCCTGAATGTCTGCTGGGTACAAATTTCACATTAAATAGTGTAATAGCTTTAATGGAAGTGTGGAGGTGGAATACCTGGGAACAAAGGGACATCAGAGTTCTTTTTTTCTTTACCTGCAAAGTCAACGCGACCAGTAATAAGAGCAAGAAGACTTTTTGATTTGCAAATTGACCCTTTTCAAACTATCAGATGGATCCCTTGAGATGCCCTAGGGTCAGTGAGTGAACCCCAAATCAGTCTTTGCAATTGTTACCTTTAATAACATGCCCCTCTGGAGACAGCATCAGGAACCCTCCTCAGCCAGGAACTACATCTGCCTCCCATTCTCATTACCTAGACAAATGTTTTCAACTAACCAGCAACCTCCAAGCCAGTGTTTCCAGTGACTGGCTCCTCCCAAGTCCAAGGGTGATACAGGGAGACAGAGGCAGAGAGAGACATCTGAACCCAAAAGAACACACACACTTAGCTATCCAGCCCTACTGGGTTTCTGGACCTCAGACATTAGCTGACTTCCTACTGATGTTCTAGGTCACATGTATTTGCTCTTTAGCTGTCTCCCTGGAATATGACAGATGGAAGGGAGCTTAAAGATTATCTAGTTGAGCTGTCCCATTTGCAGATGAGGAAACTGAGGCTCAAGATAATACAAGAAGTTAGTGGGAAAACTGGAATGAGAAGCTAGGTGGTACAGGGGATAGAATGCTGACTCATGGAGTCAGGAGGACCTGAGTTCAAATCCAATCTCAGACATGTACTAGCTGTGTGAGCCTGCACAAGTCACTTAACTGCCTCAGTTTCCTCATCTGCAAAGAGGTAACTCAACAAGATGATCTCTAAGCTCCCTGCCCACTATCACATTAGAGGTGGAGAATGTAAATGAGGTAGAGGAGGAAATGACAAACCCTTCCAGTATCTTTGCCAAGACAACCCCAGATGGGGTCACAGATTGTGGGACATGACCCAAAACGGTCAAATAACAACAATATTCTAGACCAAAGTTCTTTCTACCATGTGGGTCAGACTATAGGCTCCCTTTGGTCTGAGCATTATAAACATTGCCCCTACCCCACTGGGTATAACAAGCCAGAAGATGAATATTTTAATAATCAATCCACACTTCCCTGACTCCTAAATGTTTACAAAGTTCTTGTCTCTCTCAGATCCTGTGCAGTAGGCAGTTAGGAATTTCATTACCTCTATTCTCTGGCTAGGAAAACTAAAGTTCAGAAAAGTTAAATGATTTTCCTTCGGTCACCCAGGCAATAAGGGTTAGAAACAAACACTTGAACCCAGGCTTTCTGAATCCAAGTCCAGTACTCAGTGCCCCTTAATTTGATGCAGGACCCATCATAATGGCACCAGCAATAGCAGTTTGCCCCTAACTCTGCTTTTCTTCTCTCCGCCTATGTTTTATCTGCACATCCGAGAAAGGGAGGAGATCTGGAGTGGCTGCAGGTACCAGGCATGCCTGGGACTACAGAGACAACTAGAAAACCACCCGGCTTGAGGCAGCTGGGTGGTGCAGTGGATAAAGCACCGGCCCTGGAGTCAGGATGGACCTGAGTTCAAATATGGCCGCAGACACATGATGCTCACTGGCTGTGTGACCCTGGGCAAGCCACTTAACCCCCACTGCCTCAGCAAAAAACGAATTATTTTGCTCATGATAACCCTCCTTTTGCTGATGGTGATATTAATCACAAAATAAGAGGATTTGAGTTTCAAGGAACCTTAAAGATCATCTGATCCCTCTCATTTTACAGAAAAGGAAATGGGGTCTGGAAAAGGGTCTAAGTCACACAAGTTAGTGGCAGACCCAAGCTTTGGTTTCCTCACTCTAAGACTAATGGTGTCTCTGTGACTCTGTAGCTGGCTTGTTTCTGCACTCAATGGCCAATTCAAACTCCTCAAAACAATAGCTTACAACCCAACCATCACCACCACCACCACCCCACTCCTACCCCTCTTACCCACTCCCACCACCACCTCTACCACTCCCATCCCCACCTCCATCACTCCCACCCTACTCCCAATCCCTCCCACCCCTACCACCAATATATCTGCTTTCTCTCTTATCTGGCAGAGAACACAGTTCTCTAGTTCAAAGCAAAAACAATTCATAGAATTACATAGTAAGGAGAATTTCAAAAGAACACTCCTCCCCACCCCCACCCCCCAAAAATATGAATTTGAGCCAGGACAAAAGGTAGTCTAAGGAGGCAAGATCATTGATCTCCAACCTAAGTTCTAGTATGGCTTTCATTATGCTCAGCTGTTGGCAGCAGAACCTAACTGCCGTGGTAATATATTTTGGCCAGAGAAAATCTCAGTTTTCCTCTATATGTGTGTTTCTCTGTTATTACATTTGTTCAAGTTCTATCTCCCTAGTAAGATGCTAATCTCTTTAACTGAAGCAACTGTATTTCTAATTTCACATGGTCATTAGATCATTCTATAGATAAGGAAGGGTTAGTTAATATTACCAACAAGTTGGGGGGGGGGGTGGAGAGAGAGCTCACCTTGGGCCGAACTAGATAGAAGTATCCAAGATTCCACTCTTATCTTATATGGCAGCCCAAGCATTGAAGAACACTGCCTTCCAAGATGGTACATTCTGGTCTGACTGGCCCCAGACCTGCAAGAGGTATTGGGAAATGGATAAAGAAATGTGGATATGGGCTTCAGGTAAGGCTTTGAGAAGCTTGCAGTGATTTACTGTGGTTATCCTGGATTTTCTCCTCCTCCTATCTACCCCTATTTTGTTCTGTTTCGCTTTATGGCCCTGATTCTGGGAGGGCAGTCATTTTTTATTTTTAGACTGGGGGTCTTCTTATCTCAGCTAGATTGGAATTCCAGCAGCCACTCCCAGGTCTGATCTCAATGCTGATTGGCACTGGAGTTTTACCTAACTCCATTTTTCCAATTTGGGCTGGTTCACCCTTCATTAGGCAGCCTGGAGGCCCTCTGTGCCTAAGGGTCACCATATCAGGGCCAGATTTTGTACAAACACCTGCTTAGCTTTAGCCCTAATTAGCAGCTCAGAACTCAAGCAGCCTCCACCAGAAGCAGGGATTATAAAGTGTCCCAATGAACCCAGCAAGCAGTCAGAAGCTCATGTAGTACACAATTAGGTCCTTTGCCATAATCACCCCAGCTGAAAGTATTTTTTCCTTCCTGAAATTTTCCTTAGAGTATTTGTCCAGATTTCTCCTTTGACCTCATCACACTCTGTCATGAGGAGGACATCCGAGTGGTGATGACACATCCCACAGATGTAGCCACAAAGCAACCATCTGACCCTTTGGAACTGGGTTCAGTTCTACCCATCACTGAGGAAGATTGACCAGAATGGGTTATCTTGGTAAGAGACTATGGTAAGAAGAGAAGAAAGGGCTGGTGTGCTGAACTTAAGAGTCAAGAAGATCTGGATTCAAATCCTGATTCAAACACCCCTTAATTAGGTGATCATAGGGAACTTACCCTCTCTGAGCTTCAGTTTCCTCCTATATGAAATGGGAATAATAACAGCACTTACTCCCAAGGTAGTTGTAAGGCTCTGTTGTTATGATGTATGGAGAGATTTTTGTAAGCCCCAATATACTCCATATGTCAATGGTAAGAAGGAAGAATCAGTATTTGAACCCATTTTCAGACTCCAAATCCAACACCCTTTCCACCAAGCCACACAGCCTCCCTTTCTTTTGGCTCCTACCACCGTGTTTAATATTCCATAACTGCTTGCTGATTTGCTTCTCTCACATTTTGAATACCAAAGTTTTGCTGTGCCAAGACCAGCAGCAATAAATTACAGTATCACCAATATACATTATTCATTGCTGTTTCAAAAAGTTATTTTCCCTTATTCTCAAGGAAGTCAGAATACAGATCCACTCAATATCATTCACTAATAGGCTTTATGCAAGTGATTGAATGTTTTATTATTTTAATTAATCCAGTTTCCAAAAGCACACAGAAGAAAAAAAATTGATAAAAGCCAATTGTCGTGACAATACGGAATCAGAGCTTGCTGGCACAAGGCACTTTTAGGAAATGCTTGGTCTTCTTAAAGCTATATCCTTCAGAAAAGCTCACATATGGATTAAGCAAAGACCTGACTGAGCTTCTGAAGACAAAACCTAATATAGGAACTCATTTTATAGGGTTTATTTCCAACTCATGCTAAAGAATTATCATTCAAGAGGAGCAATAATGATAGAGTAGAGCTAGGGGGCCAAATTTCACCTCAGACCCTTACTAGCTGTGTGACCCTGGGCAAGTCACTTAACGCTGTTTGCCTCAGTTTTCTCATCTATAAAATGAGCCGAAGAAAATGGAAAACCACTCCAGTATCTTTGCCAAGAAAATGCCAAATAGGGTCACAAACAGTTGGACATGACTGAAACAACCAAACAAGACCAAAAAAGGGGCTCAAATCAAAGTAGGGTGAAACTGTTGAGCCCCACTTTGGTGAGAGAGTTTTGTTAATCAATCTCTATTATTTACTATTAATTTTATTATAAATTGTAATAATTATTTTAATTATTAATTGTAATAGTGGCAATCACTTTACTTAATTATTAATGGTAATCATTACAATTAATTTTAATTAATAATAATAATATTTATTTATTTATTTATTAAGCTCTGTTTGCCATCTCCTGCCTCCTTGCCTTTATCTAGACCGGTACTCCTGCATTCCTGGAATGAACTCCTTCCCCTCATCTCTACCTGCTAAGAATCTTTTTCTTCCTCCAAAGCTAAATTCCTATAACTCCTGTTTCATGAAGACTTCCATAATTGCCCCAACTGAAAGCACTCTCTCTAGCCACAAACCTTTCTTAAGATTTTGTCCAGATCCCTCCTTTGACTCTATCACACTCTGCCTTGCATTCTATTTACCTGTATTGATATTGTATCTGCCTACAGATACAATGGAAGGAGAATGGAAGCTCCTGGAGGGTGGGGCTGGGTTTGGAGTCAGATGACCTGACGCTAGCTCCTACTTACAACTCTCTTACTACATGCTTGTCGACTTGCCTTCGCCCTCTGGGCCCCTGTTTCCTCATCTCTAAAATAAGGGCATGGGCCTGGATGGCCTCTGATGCTCTAGTCCGGGATGCTACCCTGGTTTCATTTGTGTCTTTGTGCTCCCAGGGCCTCTCACATGGTAGACACTTCTATGCATCCTTACTGAACTGAGCTCAATTACTCTGCTTAGCTACCAAAAGGATCCAGGAGGGAAAGGGTCTCCTTGTTCTAAGAAGGCAAGAGCTATGAAGGCAGATGCTTCCACAACCCTCCCTGATCTTTATTTTCTTTAAGTTTTGGAATGTTTTTAAACAAATATTTATTGAGCATTTGCTATATGCTAGGCACTGAGTATTGATGGCTATGGGGAAATCAACCAACAAACATTTATTAAGAGCCTCCTATGTGCTAGACATTGGGAACTCAAAGAGAAAGGTGAAATAGGCTCTGCCTTCAAGGAACTTATAGTCTACTGGGGCAAAGCTATGTACATATAACTCTATACAGAATGCTGCTGCTGTTGCTGGCCAATTGTTTTTTCTGCCATGTCCGACTTTGTGACCCTATTGGGTTTTGTTGTACGGTTTTGTTTTGGTTTTTTGGCAAAGATATTAGAGTGGTTTGTCATTTCCTTCTCCAGCTTATTTTACAGATGAGGAAACTGAGGCAAACAGTGTGAAGTGACTTGCCCAGGTCACACAGTAAGTGTCTGAGGTCAGATTTGAACTCAGGAAGACCAGTCTTCCTGACTCCAGACCCAGCGCTCTATCCACTTCACCATCTAGCTGTCTATATACAGAATACTTGTAAAAATTTAAAGTAATTTGGGAAGAGAGAGTACTAGAAGTTAGGCAGAGAGAGTCAAGAAAGGTTACTTGTAAAAGGTAGACCCTAAACTAAGTCTTGGAGGGGAAAAAAGATTCTAAGAATTGGGGGTAAGAAGAGAGGGAATTCCAAGCATGGGGGACAGGCAGTACAATGGCACCACGATAGGAAGTCTGTCTTATATAAGGACCAAATAAAAGGCCAGTGTGACTGATCTACAGGGTAACGAAAGGACAGTAACATATAAATTTGGAAAGGTAGGTCGGGACCAATGTGTTAAGGGTTTTAAGTGCTGAATAAAACAGATGGTATTTGATCCCAGAGGTAATAGGGAGTCACTGGAGTGTTGAGTGACACTGTCAGATCTCTCTTTAAGGAAAATCACTTCAGCAGCTTCATGAAGGATGGGCTGGAGTAGGAAGAGACTTGAGGCAGAAGACAAAAAAAGATGATTGCAAGAAATGAATAAGGACCTAAACCAAAATGTGTCGGTTTAAATAAAGAAATGGATAGGAAGTAAGCAATGTGCGGGGGTAAGGAGGACAAACTGTGACAACTGTTTAGATACATGACATGAGGGAGGGAGGAGGTGGGAAATCAGGGAGACTGGAAGGAAGGCAATGCTTTTAAGAAGAGAGGTGGGCTGGGGGTGGGGAAGGGGATAAGGCGATGAGCTCTGTTGGGAATAGATTGAGGCTGAGATGCCTATGGCACATCAGTGTGATGGGTCAGGTCAACAAGTCAACATGCATTTAAGCACTTACAGTGTGCCAGCCATTGCGCCAAGTTCTGGGAATTCAAATAGAAGCAAAGAAGAATACGGTCCCTGTCCTCAGGTTGCTTATATTCTAATAGGGGAGATGAAAATAGGGATGGGGCAGGGAGGAAGGCACTCATGGGGACATGGTGGTAAAGAAAGACGTCTGGAGAGGAAGAAGGGTTGGCCTAAGCCCTTCCTTCAAACAGAGATTCCAGGAGGAACTGACCTATCAGAGGAAGGGACTACAGGGGCACAGGGGTCTAGCAGAACGAGAAGGCCACTCTGTCCCCTGCCCTGGGAGGCGATGATTCTTCTCTGCTGCCTCCTTGCAAGTCTGCTTCCTGGGAGATGGGGATCCTGTCTGAGGTATCCAATAAGTCGTTGATGATGTGGGTCTGGAGCTCAGGAGAGCTGCTTGGGCTGAACGTGTAGATCTCAGACTTCTTTGAATAGAGATGGAGAGAGTATGGAGAGAAAAGAAGAGGTAAAGGAAGGGCAAAGTCCTTGGGAGAGAAATCAAGGCCTATACACAATGATGGCTAAAATACAAATTTAGATATAAGGGCGCAAGAGAAATATAAATAGCATAGGATTCAATTTAACAAACATTTTAAAGTACCTATGTCATCATCATAGTTAGCATTTATATAGCACCTACTATATAAAGCACTGTACTGTGTGCTTTTCAAATATTAACTCCATTGATCCTCACAATCATCCTATAGGTTATTATTATCCCCATTTTACAGATGAGGAAGCTGAATTAAACAAAGGTTAAGTGACTTCTCCAAGGTCACACAGCTAGTGAGTATTATCTTAAGACATATTTGAACTTGGGTCTTCCTGGCTCCAGGTTCAGTGTTATATCCACTGCACCACCTAGCTGCCCTTATATGCAAGGCACTGTGGTAGATAGGCACTGAGGAAAGAAAATAGAAATGAAAACAGTCCTTGTCTGTAAGGAGATATAATCCTCAATTCTATCAGTGGTCACTAAAAAGTCTAACCCTTTTGAATTTTCGCTTTTCCATCTTTACGAAATATGACAATTGGATTTAGAATTAGGAGGATCCTTAGAAATTATCTAGTCTAAATCTCTCTTTTAAAAATTGGGATACTGACACCCAGAGAAATCTAATGACTTACCCAAAGCCACACAGCTTGTCAATATCAGAGTCACCATTTGAACCCAGATCCTCTGGTTCCATATCCAGTGTTCTTGTCACAGTGCTATAGCTGCCTTACTTACACTTTTGCTTGGCTTTGAATGAAAGCAGAAGACATTGCTCTAAGGTTTCTGTCAGGCTGGATTTCCCAAGATCTCTTTTAGATTTCAGAAGTACTAAGAAATGCCCCCCACCCTTTAATAAGACCATTTCTCAGCATTTATTATGGCTGGAGGTGGAAATATCAAACCCTGCACGTTGAACCCATCCATGTATATGGATCAGTTGTACAAACATTTTCAGAATGGCATTGACATGGTGGAGAACTTTCAGAGGCAGGGCAAACAGGTTGGCAATGGTCAGGAGACTGCCACCCAGAATAACCCAAGGAGACTGGGAAGGTGTGGGTGAGGTTTGGACAGGGGGCGAGGTAGAGTGGGCATGATGGCAGCTATCTTCTCCTATCCAAAGGGTGGCCACATGGAAAGGCAATCAGATTTGTTCTGCTCCACCCACAGGGCAGACCTAGGAGAGGTGAGTGGAAGCTACAGAGAGACAGGTCCAGGCTTTATATAAAGAAGAAGCTTCCTAGACAATCAGAGCTGGCTGAGAGTGGAAAGAGCTTGCCTGGGTAGGTAACCCATTTCCCCTTGCTGGGCATTTGCAAGCAGAGGTGTTTGGTTGTTGGAGAACAGATTTATTTCTCTCCTTCATATCTTTAAAGAGAGTTCCTCCTACTGATCCCCAGGTAATTCTCTAAAACCATAAGTTGATCTAGAATGTCCAGTGAGGAAACCCTTTCACTAATTAAATCACAGGCCCAGAGCCTTCACTCTCCTGGAAAAAAAAAAAACAAAAAACAAACAAACAGCAAAAAACCCTATAAAGACAAAGCAGCCAGCTGCATATACTACGGCAGATGTTTGTGAATTGGTGTCCACATATGAACTTCAGGTACCAATAATAATATTTGTTCATTGTACGTGAGAATAAGGAGAAAATTATTTTAGGATTTTATTTTATTTTATTATTATTTAATATTATTTATTTTAGGATCCTGTCCCTTCCCCTCCCTTCCAAATCTTATAATTTTGTAGGGGTTATGAAAAGGAGGAGGCCGTCGTTGTTTTTAACCCTCTCACAATTTAACAGTCGCTGACTCCTACGTCCCCTGAAAGCCATCTATCGGCATCTATCGGCATCAGTGGGATGGTGAGGGAGGCTCTGGGAAACTCCACTCTCTTTCTCAGCCATGGTTTTTCCTGCTTTCGTGAAATTCTAATGAACTAGTCCTAATCGACCAACTCTGTAACATCAGTCTCCAAACATGACAGAACACCATGAAGGGAAATCCAGAGGCTGTAATTCAGGATCTGGTGTTTTCATTTTTTGGCTGTAGGTATAGCAGAGGAGGGGGAGAACACAGGCTCAGATGACTGTCTTGTGATTCATGTTATGATTTGTAATAAAAACCAGGAAAGAAAACAAAATTATCAACAATTTTCTCTCCTTTCCAACCTCCCCACCCCCAATGGAAGCTTCCAAACACCACTCCCCTTCCCTTCTTACATCTTCCTTCCATAACACCCAGGCCACACCCCCCACCCGCAACCCACATAACTCTGGTCTCATCAAGTCAAACAAACCGGAGATAGAACTAACACTCAGGAGAGAGGCGCCATCTGGCTCAACAAATAGTAGACTATAAAGCTTCTTGAGGGCAAAGACTGTTTCTTTGCCATTGTACCCAGCAAGGCTGTTGCAAGGATCAATGAGATGGCATGTATAAAGCCACTTTGAAACCTTATATAAATACTAGCTATTATTGTTACCATCTTTATCCTTATTATTTGTCTCCTCAGCACCTCATAAATGCTTATTGAACCAGAACATTTAATAGATGCCTACTATGTGCAAAACAATATTCTAGGTCCTAGGGATAAAGCAATACAGTGCCTGCCCTCAAGGAGTTTATGTCTACTGAGGAAGAGTAAGTAATCTAAACTGGACTGCCTGGAGTACAGATCCTACTCCCAACTGCCCTGGACAAAGCTGGAAAGTCAGGACTCTGAGGGCAGGAAAAGTCTACCTGTTGTATATGTGCAGCCTCTGGCATACAGTAGGTGTTATAGACACCGTATTGATTGAAAGGCATGCAGGATGGGAAACACCTAGGAACGTGGCTTTCAGGCTGGCCAGCCACTGCTCAGCACGGTTTTGGGAGAAGTTGTTTGCAACTAGTACAAGCAGCAGGAAATGTATTCTCAATCTATGTTTGGGAGGTTGAGGGGATTCTGGGAGCTTCCTGTTTTAAGTAATTATTCTTGCTAAGTGTTCAACACTGTTGTGTCTATGCCAGTCACTGTCTGTAAGTGTTATCAGCACCCTCCAGATCTGGTGCCCTGGAGCAAAGGATGTCAGAAAGATCAGTGTAGACTTAGGAGGGACCCCTAAGATGGAGAATGAAAAGAAAGTTTGACTTGGAATCAGGAAGACCCAAGTTCAAATTCTACCTCAAACACATGATGCTGGTCACGTCACCTAACCTTTGCTTGCCTCAGTTCTTCAGTTGTAAAATGAGATAATAACAGCACCTACCTCACAGAGCTGTTGCGAGGATAAAATGAACTAATATTTGTAAAAGGCACTTAGTACAGCACCTGGTACATAGTAGGCTCTACATAAATGCTTATTCCCTCCCTTCTCCTTCCACCTCTCCATACTTTTCTCTCTAATAATCATTTCTATGTTTCCCTGTCTGGTTCAAGGCTAATTCTTTTAGGTGGAGAAATCAGAGTCTGTCGGAGTTCTATTCATGTAGAGATAAAGTTTTGACTCCCACACTGGAGCCTCTTTCTGCCCATACTAACTAGTTCATCCTTGGTTTCTGGCTTCTTCACAAGCTACATGTCATAATGACTGTTTGTTTTAAAGATCCCAGGCAAGTATTGGGATTAAGAGTAGCACTAACTTTGGGTTCAAGCAATTTTTTCAGACATCAATGAACGTCCTTTTACTTTGAAGTCAATAATTCCCAACTTTTCTTGAGTTAAAACCCTCTAGAATGGAAGCTCCTTGGGGCTAGGAACTATTTTTGCCCTTTTTTGGTATCTTCAGTGGTTGGAACATAGTAAGTGCTTAAAAATGGTCATTGATTGAATTACTATTATCCCTTTTTTGGTGATGAGTGATCGGTGAATAACACTGCCTTTTTCTCCCACATTAATTAAATGAGAGAAGATCAAAATTAATTTTGTTTGGAGATTTGAGGGGAAATGTCATGATACCTTTGGAGGTAATTGAAGAGACAATGAGATTCCATAGAAACCAACAGTGGACACTGTGGCTTTAAATGTACTTGCCAAAAGCCAGAAGCAAAATACTGAAAATTTAGGAGCACTCCAAAGTCCATTCCTTGCTCCAATCCCAATCAGCTCTTATGAGTAAAATCAAATCCCTTAGGACATTTGTGACTTTTTGCTTGCCAGCCATCATCACCACAAGGCATATGATGGGATCCAATTATCATTCCAAGGGCCCCTGAGCACTTAAAATGAAGACAAAGTACTGAAGGTTTCACCTTCCTAGAGCAATCTTAGCTTGACCTTGGCTTCCTCCCTATGTAGCTGCCACAAGACCTTCCCATCAGATAATCATTTCAGCCCTGACTCTGGGGAGCATTCAGATTCCATGGTGTGGCTGGGACTGTTCATTGAGCTGATTGTCATCTTCCTTGTAATTCTTGCGTTTCAAGGAAGCAGAAGGGACGAGAAGTAGCTACAGAGCGGTGCATGCCAAACTCATGAATCATTCAGAAGGCCCACCGGTACCTCTCACCTGCCACATTTACCTCCAGCATCCTGTCGTAGCATCCAGTGACTGGTAGGAGCTCACCAGAGATCAAGAATATATAAACAAATGGTTTTCAAAAGGAAAAGAAAAATGTAATCCATCAACAGACACGTTGAGGCTCCAAACCAAGTCAAAAATGCTTCAACCCGTTAATAATAAGAGAAATGAAAGTAGGACTACAGCTATACTGTATGTACTCTCAGCTGCCATAGGGGGAGCTCTATGGCTCTAATGATTCATCATTTTCCCTTCATCACATTCATTCATTCAACAAACTTTTGTTTACAGAATCACATATTTAAAGCTGAAAAGTACCTTAGATACCATCAAGTCTGACTTCTTTATTTTATAGGAGAGGAAACAGAGGATGAAAGAGACAGTCACGCAGATAGTAAATGTGTGAGACAGGATTTCCTGCCTCCAGGCTCCAAGCTCTATCCACTACACCACTTAACTCCTTCCTCAGGGAGTTCCTACTACGTACACAGCACTGTTCTAGGAGATGACAAGACAAGACATAGCCCTTGTTCTCAAGGAGCTTATGGCGAGGTAAGGTGCTCATCTCCCGAACACTCTGAGAACACTTATCAGGGCAATCCAACTAGCCACCCAACACTGAGAGTACGCTATCCAAACGACAGCAACTGAAGTTCTTATTGGCATTTAAAAATCCAGCCATGTGGGCAAGTCAAAGACACTCCGTGGGTATGTACTCTGTGCAAAGCCCTGCGATGGACACTGGGGGTGCAAAGACAAAGGCTGACACATTCCCCAGTCTTGAGGAGCGTGTTGGAGAGGAGATAAATTGTACTTGTCTTGACACATAAAGTGCTAACCAGAATGTTAAGAAAGGGAATATTTAAAAAAAAAACAAAAAAAATGAAAAAGGGGCAGCTAGGTGGCGCAGCAGATAGAGTACCAACCCTAGAGTCAGGAGGACCTGAGTTCAAATTTGGCCTCAGACACTTGACACTTACCAGGTGTGTCAACTAAGCTAATAAGTCATGGGCAAGTCACTTAACCACATTGCCTAGCCAAAAAAAAAAAAGAATATTTTAGATGAGTCTGAGGAAATGGTTTCTGACAATGAAAGGTAGAATAATTTAATGAAACCAGTTCTTCTTTTGGAATCAGAAGACAAAGGTCCAAATGCCAGGCTCTGCTCCTTGTCCCTGGACTTCCACTGTTCCTCTCCCTCCTGAAGCCTACCATACATTCAGTTCACTCACTATATTCTCCCACGTACTCAGTCACCTTCTCCATTCCCTCACTACGTGAGTTTCATAGAAAATGTCTTTCCAGGCAAGTCACTTAACCTTTCTGAAACTCAATTTCCTTATTTGTTAAATGAGAAGATGAGACTAGTTGACCTGTAAGGTCCATTCCAGTTTTCAATACTATAATAAGACCTCAGATCAAGGAAAAGTCCTCCAAGAGAAACCCTAAAGAAAAAAATCTATAAAAACACAAGATAAATCATCAGGAATAACCAAAACCGATGAGCTGAGTTAAGGCATTTATAGCTCTCAGAGCTATCACTAGCAATTTTGGTGCCCTGAGCAAACAATATGAAACGCACCCTCATATTACTTATATAATACATGCTACAAAAGTGTTTCCAAAAGGAACTAGGAAAAATCACTTGAACAGAAGATAAAGGACAGAATTATTGTTATAGTGACTTTTATACTCATCAGAAAAAAATAATGCATTTAATTTTTGTACTCTACATTTTCAGTCTGTATTCAATCAATATCAGTTATTTCTCTAGAGGCAGATAGCATGTTTCATCATTAGTCCTTTGGGATTGTCTTGGATCATTGTATTGCTGAGAATAGCAAAGTCATTCACAGTTCTTCATCAAATGATATTGCTGCTAATGTGTACAATGTTCTCCTGGTTCTGTTCACTTCACTATGCATCAGTTCAGGTAAGTCTTTACAGGTTTTTCTGAAATCATCCTGCTTGCTGTTTCTTATAACACAATAATATTCCATTAAAATAATATATCACAGCTTGTTTAGATATTCCCCAATTGATAGGCATCTCTTTGATTTCTAATTCTTAGCTGCCACAAACAGAACTGCTATAAATATTTTTGTATAAATCAGTCCTTTCCTCCTTTTTTGGATGCCTTTGGGATACAAACCCAGCAGTGGCATTGCTGGATCAAAGGGTATGCACAGTTTTATAGCTCTTTGGGCATAGTTCCAAATAGCTCTCCAGAATAGTCGGATTAGTTCACAACTCTACCAACAGTGCATTTGCGTCCCAGTTTTCCCACATCCCCTTCAACAGGTATCATTTTCCTTTTCTGTCCTATTAGCCAATCTGATAGGTGTGAGGTGGTATCCTGGAGTTGTTGTAATTTGCATTTCCCCGATCAATAGTGATTTAGAGCATTTTTTCATACAACTATACATAGCTTTGATTTCTTTATCTGAAAACTTTCTGTTCATATTATTTGGCCATTTATCAATTCCACCTTCTAATATTTTATCTTGAAGTTTGGGAATGAGCAACAAATGAATGATCTAACTCTTTCTTTGCTTAACCTGATTCCATGTTTGTCAATGAAGATTTATAGATACCTAGATAATAAAGCATATTGCTGTCCCCAAAGTAGAAAATTGTTTCATCTGACCAATAACCCAAATGAGTATTTAGTTTCTTCTCAAGTCCTTTTACTGTATGGATATTATTCTCTCTGAATGTAAAGAAAATCTAATATCTGTATTGTCTATGACTTAAAAAAAAATCTGACTCCAAACTTATTTTCCAGCTCTACCTCATTTTACCTCCCTTTAATCCCTCTACGGTGGCCCCCTATTACTTCTAAGATCAGATAGAAACTCCATTATTTGGCATTTAAGGTTCTCTATAACCTGGTCCCTTCCTACTCTTCCAGCCCTTCTATTCTTTACTCCCCCATCACGCTCTGATGCAGCAACACTGGGCTTGCAATTCCTCCCACGAGGTCCTTTGTCTTCCCTCTCCAGGCCTTTGCACCAGCTGTGCCCCATTCTTGGAATACTCCTCCCCTCCCCCCCAACTCTTTCTTTCCTTGGCTCTCTTCAAAACTCAGTTCTAATCTTGCCTTCTCCAGGAGGCCTTCCCAGGCTTCCCAGCTGCGAAGGCTTTCCCCATTCACATCATCTTCCATCGACATTTATATATACATCCCAAATTTACTTGGTTATCATCACATTTACTTCCCCTATTAGAATGTGAGATCCTTGAGGTCAAGGCCAATGTTTTTACCTTCCTTTGTACCCCCATAGCTTAGCACAAGGCCAGACACAAGGTCAGTGCTTAATAAATATTTGCTGACTGACCACTTCTACATTCCAGCCAAACTGAATGACTATGGTCCCTATACCTTGAACATCCTCCTTTCTCATCCCCACTTCTTGCAATCATTATCTGCTTTTAAGCCTCAGCTCAAGTGCCTCCTCTTCCAGGCAGCCCTCCCTGACTTTAGCAGTTGAACTATCAACTCCATGCCCATTGTTTAAGAAAATGCTGACTGAGCCTCCTTTCTCTCTCTCTCTCTCTCTCTCTCTCTCTCTCTCTCTCTCTCTCTCTCTCTCTCTCTCTCTCTCTCTCTCTCTCTCTCTCTCTCTCCTCACTTTCTTTCTCTGTCTCTCTCTGTATCTCCATCTCTATCTCTCATTCTGAATAGAGCCAAGAAATGCAAAACCAGAGAGTGCTCATTTCATGATAGTTAAAATCAAATGCTTTGTTTGGTTCTAGGAGAGATACCTGCTTACACAATCACCCTCCAAATCCCAGGACTCTAGACATCTGGACAATGCAGCAGGATGAATATTGAAGGCACTTTGACTAACTGGAAATGCCTAGATGCCATTCAGGACCCATTTCCCTGAGCTGGGGCAACTCTGAAATAAATGCTAATATAAGGGAGAGATGAATAGATAGATAGATAGATAGATAGATAGATAGATAGATAGATAGATAGATAGATAGATAGATAGATAGATAGATAGATGGATGGATGGATGGATGGATGGATGGATGGATGGATGGATGGATGGATGGATGGATGGATGGATGGATGGATAGATAGATAGATAGATAGATAGATAGATAGATAGATAGATAGATAGATAGATTAGATAGATACATAGATGATAGATAGATAGATAGATAGATAGATAGATAGATAGATAGATAGATAGATAGATAGATACATAGATACATAGATACATAGATACCTAGATAGATAGATACATAGATAGATAGATAGATACATAGATAGATAGATAGATACATAGACAGGCACATACACTCTAACCAGTATGACTCAGCACAGCCATATCAATTAATCACAGCCCCCAGGAATGTCCCAATAGGAAATGAATGACACAGCACTGGTAAATGTCAAAGTCGGATTAATCTCAACAGGGGAGTCAGGGGTTATTCCAGCTGTGTCATGCAAGCCATCCAGGGACACAAAGTAGGGCAAGTCCCATAATTCCAAGCCGTGAAATCACAGTAGTCTATGAAAGAATTCATACAGACTGGCACTGTCAATGTGAATGAGGTCACAGGGGACTGCACACTAATCCACATATAACCCAATTGTTAAGATACTGCACCTCCTCAAATTACCACCATGTACTGACTCCCCTGTGTACATGTAGCATCCCACCTCACCCTCCCCAAAGAATGTAAGCTTCTCTAAGTCAGCCCATTCTCATTTTTATCTTTTGTATCTCCAGTACCTGCTGTAAGTAAATATTTGCTGAACTGAAATGAATTGAATTCTAGAAATAGCACCGTTTGATATTTGAGTTTATTTTTAGATATTTAAAAGTGATGATCAGAGCACGAAAGGCACGGGGAGAAGACAAACACTCTTGGAAAGGGCAGAGACAGAACCACAATATGGATGGCCAAGGACACATGATGTGATGCTGTTACCTGGCATCTGGGTCCCTGGGACTCCAGCAGAAGTAACACAAATGAGACGCAAGGCCTGGGATGATCAATCGGGTCAGAGCTTCCCATAACAAAGTTACAATAATTTTTTTTCTTGGCAATTAGAGTAAGGGAATGAGTAGTCTAGAAGAACAGTAGAGCAAGGAAGACTGAGGGGTGAAATAAGAATTTAACCTGGGGCACGGCCACCGCAAAGAAGAGGCCCATCTTAGAGTAGCATGAGGTCTCCATGCCACTGGAAAGGCAAGCAGTGAGGGTGAGCAGAGGAGAGAAATTATGCCCTAGGATAAGGCTGACATCACAAAGGGTAGGGTTGTATAGGGAGGAGATCCTTTAGATTGTTAACACAGGGTTGAGGTAGAAAGAAAGCACACCCAGGATGTTAGTCTAAGTGCCTTTTGCAAAGCCCAGGTCACCCCACCCTAGACACAACTCTATCCCATGGCAAAAAAAAAAAACATGTTCAGCTCTTAAGAGAAGACTGCCAACCCTCATATTGTCCATGTGAAACTCTGAATAGACTGATAAACAAAACTAGTATATCTTCTTAACCAAAGACCAAGGTTTCTTTTATACTAATAGACAAATGACAAGATGATTAGCTGTAGCTTATGGGTTGTTGAACTGGTTTTTTACCTGTAGAATCAGTTCCTTTCAAACAAACAGGTTGGAATAGATTTCCCAAACTCGTTGCCTTTGGAGAGGAGTTAGTACTCTCTCAACAATTTATTTTAGTTGACACTTGGTAGCTTATGCCATTGGACCACTTACCTTTCCTCTGCCTTCCATTTTAATGAATCCACTAAATTCTCAATGGCCTTTAAACATGGAATCAGTTCACTTAAAGTACTTCCATGATGTCCATCACTGTGAATCCAGATGGACCAGCCACTTAATCAGACCCTTGTGTGTCTCCCCCTAGTTTGATTAAGTGGGAGAAATGAGTAGCTTCTTTCACAACAAAGTTTCTAGAACTCATGCTAAGACTGGAGGAAAATTTAGCCATGAAAGTCTCAGATATCTTTCCTGGGGAGACTATTAGGAAAGAAATCTGTCTGTTAAGTGGTATTAAAGGCAAGGACAATGGGATGTTTTATTTCCAGACACAGAGAATCCAGTTCTTTGAGAAGGATTGTTTTGGTTCTGTTTGGAGATGGCGAGAAGGCTCCAAACACTCCTGAAATGAAGTGGGACAGAGCAGAGAATCCTGAGATCACAGATCTAAGGCTGAGAGGGACCTTTGAGTTGTCTAGCCTAGAGGAGTCAAACACAACCTGGGGGCTCATGTGGTCCACAACACTCAGAATGCCACCCAAGCCAGATTAAAATTTAATTGAGAAATATTTGACAAAATGAACCAAAATACAATAAAACTTGGATAATATTAATTTTAAATAAAAAATTAACTAAATTAAATTAATAATTAATGTTAAAACTAAGTCAATATGCAGTCCCCCAGGGATCCTGGTGAAGGGATTAGTGGTCCCAGCTTCTATTTTAATTTGACAGCTTTGATCTAACCCAATTCCCTCATTTAACAAATGAGGAAACTGTGACTAGAGAGGTTTAGTGATTTTCCCAAAGTCACATAGTTAATAAGTAGAAGAGCTGGGGTTCGAACCCAGGTCCTCAGGCTCCAAAAACAACACTTTTCCCACTATGCCACTCTGACTCAAAAGAATGTTAAAGAATTAGAAGCAGATCTTCTAGCCCAACCCCCTCATTTTACAATGGGGGAAACCAAGGCCTAGAGAGGGAAGAAGGTAGTGGCAGAGAAGGGACGAGAACTTGGATGTCCTGAGTCCCAGCACAGTCATCTTGTCTCTATACCATAAGATATCAGGTAAGTCACTTATGAAATGCCTACTATGAGCCAGGCCCTGTGCTAGAATGGGGGTGCACAGAAAAGCAATTCGTTGGCTCCAAGAACACAGCCCTGAACTTGAAGTCAAGAAGACCTTGGTTCAAGTCTTGCCTAAGTGACCCTGGGCAAGTCAATGAATCTCTCTCAGCCTCAGTTTCCTCATCTGTAAAATGGAGATGATACTAACACCTACCTCATGAGGTTGTTGCAAGAATACAAATGAGATGATACTTGTAAGGTGCTTTGTAAGCCTTAAAGCACTATGTAAATGCTAGCTATTATTATTACTAAAAACATCCCTGTCCTCATGTAATTTATGGTCTATTGGGAGGAAGCAACACTTGTACAGATGAGTAAATGCAAAATAAGTGCAAAGTGAATAGGGGACCAAATCATGAATGGAATCAGGAAAGGCTCCACAGGAGCCTTGAAGGGAGCCGGGGGTAGAGAGGGGAGAGATTCCAGGCAAGGGGACCACTCTATGCAAGGGCACAGAAATGGCAAACAAAATATGATGTACAGGAAAGAGCAAGTAGACCAGTTTGGCTGAAGCACACAAGAGCACAGATTTAAATGCCAGACAGGGGAGTTTGCATTTTATCCTCTAGGCAATAGGAAGCCACTGACGTTTCATGAGCAGAGCATTAACGTGGTCAGTGAGAGCGTTATCAGCCATAAGGTCACATAATCTCCAAGGCCCGATACACAGAATTCAGAAGGCTCAAGGACAGCTCTTACTTGCCTTATAAATAATCAATTACCTAACATATTTAAGGAAAGACACCAGTAAAAAAAAAACACCTCTTTCCCTAGCACGAAAACCATAGACAGAGAAACACTTCTCTTACACCTTAGCAGCTGTAGAGACTTCCTGGTTCCTGGTTGAGCATGCCTGCATGTGTGTCCTTCATCACCGCCAAGAGAGTACTTATCATTTTCCTATCACCTTCTAGAGATTAAAAAGCCTATGTACACAAACTCCAAAGTTTTGTATATATTCTCCATGTAAGCTCTAAGAGTTAGTACTACTTTCCTTTGAACATGTCGAGTGCAAGTTCTATGCATCTCATGGAAACCTGCCATCATCTTGGGCCAACAGGCTCAGTCTCTTCCTGCCTCCCACATTCTGTCTTGGCCTGAACATCCAAAGTCACTCAACAACAGAGTGAAATGTCTTGACTGGCACCAACAATTTCCTGATACTGGATGTGGGATTAATGACAGTTTCCAGGCCACAGTCCATTACACAGATCCAACTTCTGCCATCTGCCAGAGCTCCATCCACTGTTATTGATTTACTGTAAGATTTTGCTGGCCAAAACATGTATTGGGCTAATCTTTACATCATCAGCTTTTGTTACTCCAGTCCATGGTCATGTCCCAACAGCATGTACACACACACACACACACACACACACACACACACACACACACACACAGTAGCTTAGGTCAAAATCTTTCTTTTTGATCATCTCTCTCCCACTCAGTGGAAATTCCCCAAATCTGGTTAGTATTTAGATTGGTCCAGCTCTTTTTAACTCCACCTCCCATCATGACTCTCTCATTTAGCAGCATGTAAATTACCCAGGCCTTTCAATTAGCAACGTGAACAAGGCAAAGCAATGAACAGCTGGCATTCCTTCATTCCTGTGGACACACAGAGTTTGCTGTCCCCCTTACAGTAGTAAGAGAAGAAAAACAGGGAGACATTTAAAGGAATTCATGGGGCAAAAAAAAACAGTTCTCTCCATTAGATAAGTCAACTTGGCTTTGACTTATGGCAGAAAAGTGTCCTACTACACTAAAAGGCCAAGCGGCTTACGTAGTATTGGCCTCCCTCATGAAATAGCTAATAAAGTGGAAAGCAACAGGGACTGGGTCTGCTCAGCTTTATGGGTCCTCCCAATAACCGTCCATTTCTCATGCCATTTTCCTCTTCCCCCTTCATGTGATTAGTGTTTTGACCCTGTGGAGGAGGAATCAATTTTATTCCCTAAGGTTCCCAGGGTACATATGAATGAGTCAACACCATAATGCAAATTATTTTTACTGATAAGCAATAGGCAGAATATAAAGACATACAATCAATGGAAAGATATATGTATATATTATACAAACATGCAAATATACATATACCAATTGAGAAATACATAGGCATATACATACTAATACATTTCTCCATTAATGTATCTATGAATTATAATTACCACCTGTAAAATGAGGACTGGATGGTCATAAGCTCATGGACCTAGAGCTAGAAAAGACCTGAGACTCTTGTAGGAAACTGACGCTCAAGAAGGTAAGAATGACTCGGTGAACGCCACACAGACTGTCAGAGGCAGGCTTAAACTGAGTCCTCTGACTGAAGACCCTGGGATCTTTCCAGGGTGGCATGTTGCCTTCCTACCAATAAGTCCAGCTTCCTGCTTAAACGTGGTCCTTGTTGTTTGTCCAATCTTTGTATCATAAGCAGGTCATTCAAAGGCTCTGTAGAGGCTGAAAGTCATCCCCAGGTATCAGGTGCAACTCAAGATTTGCCACAAGTCCAAACTGCTGCCCCCTGCCCTAGACAGCAGAGGCAGGGTTGGATGGAGGTGATCTCTAAATGAAAGGAGTCTCTCTACGGTGCCTCTTAGCTCTAACCATGTAGAGCATTTTCAAAGAAAAATGACTGAGAAATTGGGGGGGTATTCAAGAGAAGACTCAGGGGAGAACATGATTGTAGGAAGGTCTGTCATGTGGAAAAGGATTTACACTTGTTCCATGTGCCCCTAGAGAGCAGAACCAGAAGTAAACAGCAAAAGCCACAGTCATATTTCAGGCTTGATATAAGGAAGAGCTTGCTAACAAAGCTATCCAAAAAAGGATGGGTTGCTTTGAGAAGTAGTGGATGCCCCATGACTGGAGTTCTATGAGCAGAAGCTGAGAGTCTATTTCTGGTGTATGTTGTAGATAGTAGTGAGCTGGTACATATTTAACAACCAGCTCATTTAAGGAAGAAGGGGAGTCAAATGTATGAGAACACACACTTTTAAATTAAATTAAATTTAAATTTAATAATAGACATTATTAACATTTCTTCATCATTTTCTTAAGCCTGGACAATCAATGAAGCAATAAATCAAAACTTAATTATTATGGTTTACCAATTTCCAAGGTGTTAATGCTCACCCTGAAAATTTAACAATGACTTGAGTTGGCACAGCCCTGGTTATAGAAGAGATTCCTATTCAGGTAAGAGTCTGATCAGATGATTTCTGAGGTTCCTCCCAAATCTGAGTTTCTGTGATTCTATAAGAGATTTTCTCACCTGGTTCCTAATGGTGGGGAGTTTTATACTTAAAAGGAAAAGCAAGTTATACATGATAAATTTGAAGTTTCATGCTCATTCATCTTTTTTTTTTATTCTACTATGTTCAGAACATAGTAGTTCAGAACAAAATAAAATTTTAAAAAAACTAACAAACCCAGTGAAATACCTTGACAAAAACTAAAAAGAGGAGGAGGTATTGCTACATTTACTCAAAGTCAACCTCCACAGATGTTATTAGATGACTAACAACAAAGCAGTCCATCAGTCCAGCTGCAGCTCAGTGCTGAGTCTCAGTCATCAGAGGATGGCATCTGATTTTCATTCACATCAAACAGTTTGCTCCCTTCCACTGTGACTAGTCTCTACTTAACTGCTAATTCTAAAAAAAATAATAATAAATTCAATAAAATATCAAGATGCATACATAAGAAAGCCCACTCTTTAAAGAATGAATTAGGGGAGGGAGGGAAGGAGGAAGAGTAGAGGTTTGAAGACATGCTTGGAAGATTATTTTAATACTTTAGGTCCATGATAATGAAGCCTGTGGCCTAGAGAGGGGAGCACGGATGGCCAGGAATGGAAACTTGGCCAGTGATTTCCTTGGTAAAGGGAACTCCCTGGTAAGGAAACTCCTACAATTCAGGTTGGCACCTTCTCTGCAACTTCAAGTCTTAGAAGGGTTCAGTGACTCACCACCCAGAGTCACACAACCAGGATATGTCAGAGCCTGGTTTTGAATCCAGGTATTCCTGGTTATGTGGAGGGCACTCTACTACATAGAGATAAAACCAACAAGAGATAATGACTAACCAGCTAGGAGAGGGGAGAGAAAGGGGAAATCCGAGACGACCTTTAAGACTGGTAACATGAGAGATGAAGGGAAGGATAGCGTCCCAGGCAGAAAGACTGGTGACAACAGATGAGAAGAGATGTAGGGGGGAAGGTGAGTTCAGCTCTTAAAGGCTTCTCTTCGTCCAACCAAATCCACAAGCTACCTGCCTCCCCACCCCCCGCCTCTTCAACACTACCTTCCTTAAGAAAGCATCTTTCTCAGTGTCTCCACTTCCTTTCCCCTCAGTCTCTTCCAAACTCTGTGCAGACTAGCTTCTGATCTCATCATTCAACTCCAACCACTCTCTCCAAGGTTACCAATGATCTCTTAAATCCCAAAGCTAATAGCCTTTTCTCAATCTTCACCCTCCTTAACGTCTCTGCAGCTTTTGACACTGTCAATCACCCTCTTCTGGACAATCCCTTCTCTCAGGGTTCCCATGACAATGCTTTGCCCCTGGTTCTCATCCTACCTGTCTGACAACTTCTTCCCAAGCATCCTTTACTTGATCTTCATCCACATGTGGGCGTCCTCCCAGGTTCTCTTCTCTCTCCCTCTGTTTCACCTGGTGATCTTATCAGCTCCCACAGATTGAATCATCACCTATATGCTGATAACTCCCAGATCTATATAACCAACCCTAGTTTATCTCTTTAAGTCCCAGACCAGAATCAACCTGGAACTGTCTCAGAGATAGCTAAAAATCAACATGTCTAAAATAAAACTCATTATCTTTCCCCTCTGCACCCAAACCCTCCTTTCTTCTGAATCTTCTTATCACTGTCAAGGGCCCCACCCAGGCTCACAACTTTGGGGTCATCCCTAACTCCTCACTCTATATCCAATCTGTTGTCAAACCTTTTTATTTCTGCTTTTATAACATTTCTCTTTCCTCCTATTCCTTCCCTTCTCTCCACTCACACAGTCATCCCTCCCAAGATTATTATGGGGATCTAATGAGATAATAATTGTAAAGCACATGGCACAGTCCTTGGCACATAATAAGTGCTATGTAAATGTTAGCTGTTACTATTATTAAGGAAGTGTAAAAAGTGTTTTTTAAGCAACCTAGATGTCTAAGAGGATGAGAATTGGAAGAAAGAAAAAAGTCATTGGATTTAGCCACTAGGAAGTAACTGGTACCTTTGTGATCTTGGGAAAATCTTCCAGCCAGTCTAGACCTCCATTGACCAACATGGTTCATTGGCATGAGCACTGAACTTGGAGTCATAAGCCCTGGGTTGATATCCCAGCTCTGGCACTTCCTAGTGATGTTAGACATTGAACACATAACTCATAACATCTTCAGACCTCAGTTTCCCCATCTATCGAATGAAGAGGTTGGGTTAAATGACCTCTAAGGTACTTTCTGAGTTGATCTAGTGATGACTGTTTAGGAGAGGAGAGGGCCAACAAGATGATTCCAAAGGACCTTCTAGTTCTGACGACAGGTGTTCTGGTCAGAAAGGGGAAGGCAGGGCTGGCTGGGACTCACGGCACTGCTCCAGCCAGAGCCAAGGCCACATTACTCCATTACCCATGACTGTGGACTAATCCATCAAGGGAAAGATCAGAAAACTTCTTCCCCCAAGCCATTTGAGTCATTCACAGGCCAACGCTGAGCTCTGGAAACTGCAATTCCAATGTGCCCAATCCCACCCCTTCTGGAGAAGTAAAGCAACCAAGTTGGGGTTTTTTGGTGTGTTTTTGTGTTTTGGGGTGGGGGAATGGTTCTCCGGACATATGTCTTCACGAGGTCTGATTAGCAGTGAAGCACTACAGATCTCGCCCTGGTAGGCCTGTGCCGGCTCTGTTCTTCCTATTCCTTCCCCCCAAGACTGCTTGTTCTGCAGCTTCATAATGTTCTTACTATTAATGGTCTTGGTGAAAGCAGGGCCCGGCTGTAATCCAGCAATCCACCAAGCTGTGAAGCTTGAGCACCACTCCACATGCCACCCAGCAATAGAGGGGGTGATGAAATCACTTGACTGTGGCATGGAGAAGAGGATCTCCTGCCCCATTTGGCATGCTTTGCCCACATACAAGATGCTGCTACACCTGTACTCTCCTCACAGGTCATTTTTTTTTTAATGGAAACCTATGCAAAGGAGGTTGGAACAAAAGAACATGCTATTGTTCACCTCAGACTGATCAAACAGAGCCACAGTTTCTGGGGAATTAGGCTTTGAGGAGGAAAGTCTGGACGTGGGCCCTGCAGGGCACAAGCTGGGGCAGAAGACAACAATAACATCTGCAGCCCCTGACGTTCCGACATCTGTGGCAGCTGGGACGATGGCAGGGATAGGAGTGGCAATCAGCTCACCAGTCATGTCAGTGAGCTGTTGTGCTGGGAGGGGATGGGACACTACTGACAAAGAACAGTCTGAGGGACACTGCCACCATTACCTAGGGAAGGAATCCTCACTGGAGCAGTGTGGCTTTGGCTCTGGCCGGAGCAGTGCCGTGAATCCAAGCCAGCTCTGTCTTCCCCTTTCTGACCAGAACACCAGACATCACAATATGTCCAACTGTCAAGCGGTGCAGTGGAAAGAATACTGAATTTGGAGTTAGAACAGCCAGAGTTCAAATCCTGCTTCTGTGTCCCTGTTTGACTTTGAACAAGTCACCTTCATGGGCCTCATTCTCCTCGTTGGTTAAATGAGGATACTGGACTAAATGGTTTCTGAGATCGCTTCCAGCTCAGGATCTGTGATATCATGCGGGCCTTGTAAAAGCCCAGGAAGCCCATTGATACCTCTTACCCTGGGGAATCAAGCTTCTGATTCCCAGGGAAGGTAAGTGGATTACTTACAAAGGATGTAGCAGGCCCACATGGGAAGGGCTGTATTCTCCAGGGCGCTGGCAGAGGATGCACAAGCAGCTTTTGCAAAACTTCAACGTCCAGCTCTAGCTACGACTTGAACTGATTTGGCATTAAGGTTTATAAGCTGCCGAGATAACATGTGTGACATACATCAGGCCTGTGGACCTCAGAACAGGGATGCGCTGGGGCTAGCTTGTAATGGCTGGAGACAGCAATTCTTCTATTTTCAGTGTGAGCATTTACATCTCAGAAGTCAGCAAACTATAGATCAGGGCTTGAGTTTTTTTGTTTTGTGGAGTTTCCAGATTTAAGAACAGACTGAAGAAATGTCAATCGTTTATTTAAAAGTGTATGCTGTGGGAGAGCCAGGTATGAAACATTTGCCAGCACATCTTTGCTTCAGAGGCTTTCTTGTCCCATCCTCTCATTTCACCAAGAGGGAAACTGAGGCCCAAGGAGAAGAAGGAATTTGCTCAAGGTTTCACAATGATAATGGGTAAAAAATTTCGCAAATCTAGAAAGGCTCTATAAACTCTAGCCATTATTATTATTATTTAATATCATCACTTTTAATTATTGACATCATTATTATCTAATGTAATTATTAATACTATTGTTACCTAATAACAATGCACAGATGAGTAACCTGAAGGAAGGAGTCCTTTAGTGACTTGCCCTGAATCACCTGGCCAGTAAGTCCCAGAGGCAGGATGGGAAGCCGGGCCTCTCATAACTCCACATCTGGCTCTCTCTCTTCCAGGCAACATTCTTCTCCCAACTTCCTTGGTGTCTCAGGGCCTCCTCGGCTGGAATCAGTCTTCCCACATGGCTTGAAGCCAGTAAATTCATAGTGAGTGGGCAGGGTCACATCATCTTCTGAGGACATGAGCTTTCCATAATCATGCAATTCCCCATGTGAGCTCAGGCAAGCCTTTGCACCTTTCTAACCCCCTTTCTTCAAGTATAAAATGGGCACGTTAAAGATGGAAGAGGGAAGCCAGGAAGTTGCCTGAGATCTCCCCAATTTCCTTCAGAAACATTCAATTTAGCCTCTAAACAGATTCTGGAGAGACAGGACCCACAAAAAGACAGAGGAAACAATTTCCAGCTTAAGATAACTTAGAAGGACTTCAGAAAAGGGGAGCGCAGCCCAGTGCGGACGGTATCTAGGCAAGCCAGCAGGGAATGCTTAGCCGTAGCACAGATCAGCAACCAAGGCCCCTCCATCCTGGCTCAGCAGGCCAGCTGTGAGGCCTCCAGTCCCAGTGCAGAAGGCAAACTACCAGCTTCGGACCCCCTGGCACAACAGGAGTGACAAGGCCAGGCCGCTCCAGCACAGTGAGCAAGCCACTAGCACCTGAGGCCCTGGTGCAGAAAGCCAGTGAGCAGGCCCCTGGTCCCCAGCACAAGAAGCTTGGCACAGTGCCCTCTGTGCCCCAAGAGCAGAGCTCAACTTTAAAAGCCACAAAATAGGCTTAAAAATGAACAAAAAGCAGAAAAGAGGCCTAACTGTAAAAAGCTTCTATGGCAACAGGGAAGGTCAAAACACAAACTCAGAAGAGAACAATGTCAGTATGCCCACATCTGAAACCTCAAAGGGGAATATGAATTAGTCTCATGCCCCAAAAAACGCCTTCTTGTAAGAGTTCAAAAAGGATTTTTTAAATCAAATAAGAGAGGTAGAAGAAAAATTAGGAAAGGAAATGAGAGATACGCAGTATGGAGTCAACGTCTTGGAAAAGGAAGAATTAAAAATTGGCTCAAGAAAACAACTCCTCAAAAAATACAAGTGGCCAAATGGGAAAAAAAAATTCCACTGAAGAAAACAACTTCTTAAAAAGTGGAATTGTTCAAATGGAAAAGGAGGTACAAAAGCTAATTGAAGAAAATAATTCCTTAAAAATGAGAACTGGGCAAGTGGAAGCTAATGACTCCATGAGATATCGAGAATCAATCAAACAAAATCAAATGAATGAAAAAAATAGAAGAGAATGTAAAATACCTCATTGGAAAAACAATGGACCTGGAAAATAGATCCAGGAGAGATCATTTAAGACTTATTGGACTATCTGAAAGCCAGGATCAAAAAAAAAAGTGCCTGGACAGCATCTTTCAAGAAATTATCAAGGAAAACTGTCCTGATATCCAGATAACCAGAGGGTAAAATACTCATTGAAAGAATGTACTGATCACATCCTGAAAGAGATCCCAAAATGAAAACTCCAAGGAATATTGTAGCCAAATTCCAGAATTATCAGGTCAAGGAGAAAATACTGCAAGCAGCCAGAAAGAAACAATTCAAATGTCAAAAAGCCACAGTCAGGATTACACAGGACTTAGCAGCTTCTACATTAAAGGATAGGAGGCTTGGAATATGATATTCAGAATGCAAAGGAGCTTGGATTATAACCAAGAATCAACTGCCCAGCATAATCTTTCAGGGGAAAAGATGGATATTCAATGAAATAGGGGGCTTTCAAACTTTCCTAATGAAAAGACCAGAGATGAACAGAAAATTTGATCTCCAAATTCAAGACTCAAGAGAAGCATAAAAAGGTAAACGGAAAGAAAAAAATAATATGTTATGCACTAAGTTTACATCCCTACATGGGAAGATGATACTTGTAACTCTTGAGAACTGTATCGCTATTAGAGCAGTTAGAAGGAGTATACATAGACAGAGGGTGTGGGTATAAGTTGACTTTGATGTGATGATATAAAAAATTAAGGGGTGAAAGAGGATTGTACTGGGAGAAGAGGATAGGGGGAGGCAGAATAGGGTAAAGTATATCACATGAAGAGGTACAAAGACCTACTACAGTAGAGAGAAAGAAGGGAGGGAGATGAGCATTGTTTGAACCTTACTCTCATTGGATTTGGCTCAAAGAGGGAATAATATACACATTCATTTGGGTATAGAAATCTCTCTTACTCTATAGGGAAGTAGGAGGAAAAAGGAGAAAGAAAAGGGTGGGTGGGGGTGTACAGAAGTAGGAGGGGAAAGGGAAAAGGAAAGTGAGGGAAGATTGATAGAAGGGAAGGCAAATTGAAGGAGGCAGTGGTCAAAAGCAAAATGCCGGTAAGGAGGAACAGGGTAAAAGCAGAGAGAAAAGTATAAATGGGAGAAAATAGGATGGAGGGAAATATACAACAATCATAACTGTGAATGTGTATGAGATGAACTCTCCCATAAAATGGGAGCAGATAGCCGAGTGGATTAAAAACCAGAATCCTACAATATGTTGTTTACAAGAAATACATTTGAAGCAGAGAGGTACCTACAGAGTAAAGGTAAAAAGCTGGAGCAGAATATATTATACTTCATCTGAAATTTAAAAAAAAAATCAGGGGTAGCAATCCTGATCTCAGACAAAGCAAAAACAAAAGTAAAAAAAGAAAGGGAAGGAAACTACATTTTGCTAAAAGGTACCATAGACAATGAAGTAATATCAATACTAAATATATATGCACAAGAGATATAGCATCCAAATTCTTAGAGAAGTTAAGTGAGTTACAGGAAGAAATAGACAGCAAAACTATACTAATGGGAGGCCTCAACCTCCCCCTCTCAGAACTAGATAAATCTAATCACAAAATAAACAAGAAAGCAGTTAAGGAGGTGAATAAAATTTTATAAAAGTTAGATATGATTGACCTCTAGAGAAAATTGAATGGGCATAGAAAGGAATATACTTTTTCTCAGGGGTACATGGCACCTACACAAAAACTGATTGCATTTTAGGGCATAAAACCCTCACAATCCAATGCAGAAAGGCAGAAATAGTAAATGCATCCTTTTCAGATCATGATGCAATAAAAATTACATGTAATAAAGGACCATGGAAAGATAGATTAAAAATTAAATGGAAACTAAATAATCTAGTCTTAAAGAATGAGTGGGTCAAACAACAAATCATAGGAACAATCAATAATTTCATCAAAGTGAATGACAATAATGAGACAACATACCAAAATTTATGACATGCAACCAAAGCAGAACTTGGGGGAAATTTTACATCTCTAAATGCTTACATGAATAAAATAGAGAACAGATAAAATTAATTGGGCATGTAACTAAAAAAGCTAGAAAGCTAGAAAAATCCCCAAATAAATACCAAATTAGAAATTCAAAAAATCAAAGAAAAGATTAATAAAATTGAAAGCAAGAAAACTACTGAACAAATAAATATAACAAAGAGCTGATTTTATTTTTAAAAAATCACTAAAATAAACCTTTGGTTAATTTGATTAAAAAGAAAGAAGAAAAACAAATTACCAGTATAAAAAATGAAAAGGATGAATTCACCACCAATGAAGAGGATATTAAAACAATGATTAGATATGGAAGTGATTGTTGATAAATCAAAATAAATTAATTTTAAAAAAAAACAATAATTAGGAGCTATTTTGCCCAACTGTATGCCAATAAATCCAACAATCTAAGTGAAATGAATGAATATTCACAAAAATATAAATTGCACAGATTAACAGAAGAGAAACCTCATTTAAAAGATAAAAGCTATCTTTAGTCATATAAAAAATGCTCTAAATCACTATTGATTAGAAAAAGCACAGATTAAAATAACTCTGAGGTCCTACCTTACACCTATCAGATTGGCTAATATGACAAAAAAGGAAAGTGATAAATGTTGGAGGTGGGAAAATTGGAACACTAATGCATTGTTAGTGGAGTTGTGAACTGATCCAACCATTCTAGCGAGCAGTTTGGAACTATGCCCAAAGGGCTATAAAACTGTGTAAACCCTTGGATCTAGCAATACCATTACTAGGTCTGTATCATAAAAAGGGAAAAGGACCCACATGTACAAAAATATTTATAGCAGCTCTTTTTGTGGTGGCAAAGAATTGGGCATTGAGGGGGTGCCCATCAATTGGGGAATGGCTGAACAAGTTGTGATATATTAATGTAATAGAATACGATTGTGCTATAAGAAATGATGAGCAGGTGAGTTTCCAAAAAACCTGCAAAGACTCAAATGAACTGATGCTTAGTGAAGTGAGCAGAACCAGGAGAACATTACACACAATAACAGCAACATTGTGTGATGATCAACTTTGATAGACTTAGCTCTTTTCAGCAATACAATGATCCAAGACAATTCCAAAAGGTTCATGATAGAAAATGCTATCCACATCCAGAGAAAGAACCATGAAGTATGAATGCAGATTGAAGCATATTATTTTCACTTTGTTTTCTTTTTTCTTTCTCGTGGTTTTTCCTTTTTATTCTGTTTCTTCTTTTACAACATGACTAATGTGGAAATATGTTTAATATGATTGCACATGTATAACCTAAATCAGATTGCTTGCTGTCTTGGGGGGAGGAGAAGAAAGGAACAAAAATTCAGAACTCAAAAGCTTACAAAAGTGAATGCTGAAAACTATCTTTACATGTAATTGGGGGAAAAAAATAAAACAAAACGTATATGCACAGTGAAAAAAAAAATAAACAAGGGGGCAGCTAGGTGGCACAGTGGATATAGTCCTGGCCCTGAAGTCAGGAGGATCTGAGTTCAAATCTGCCCTCAGACCAAACACTTGACACTTACTAGCTGTGTGACCCTGGGCGAGTCACTTAACTCCAATTGCCTAAAAAAAAAAATCCTTTTAAAAAAAATAAACAAAATGGGTATGTTGAACCAGATGACTGAGACAGTGGATACTGCTGGACTTGAAAGTCAGGAAGACCTGAGTTCAAATTCAGCCTCAGACACTTACTATGTGACCCTGGACAAATCACTTAAACTCTGTCTGCCTCAATTTCTCAAATTTTAAAATAGGGATAATAATGATATCTGCTCTCTGAGTTGTGAGGATCAAATGAGATAATAATTGTAAAGTGCTTAGCACAGTGTCTAGGCACATAATAAGTGCTACATAAATTTTTTTTTTGTTATTCAGTTGCTTTTCAGTTGTGTTCAACTCTTCTTGACCTCCCTTGGTGTTTTTTTGGCAAAGATACTAGGGTGGTTTGCCATTTCCTTCTCCAACTCATTTTACAGATGAGGCACTGAGGCAAACAGAGTTAGTTAAGTGACTTGCCCAGGGTCACACAGCTAATAAGTGTCTGAGGCTGGATTTGAACTCAAGAATATGAGTCTTCCTGACCCCAGGTCCAGCACTCTATTCAGTGTGCCGCCTACCTGCCCCTATATAAATGTTAGTTATTATTATTATTACCTGTAAAATGGAGGGTAAAACAGCACCTACCTTCCTGATTTGTTGTGAGGATCAAATGAAACAGTACATGTAAACTGCTTCCCAAAGTCACCCAGGATCAGAGGCAGGATCCAAACCCGGGACCTCTGACTCCATATTTTGGTATCCCCCAATAAAATGCATTTGGTCATGTAGAAGTGGCCCTGGGTTCTCAGGGACTAGCCCTAATGGAACACAAATTCTTCCCAGGCTGAAAGGCTTCAAGTCCATGCCTGGTGATGAACAGTGTGCCTGGATATATTCTGTAACCAGCTTGGTTACAGGCTAATGAAATTTTTGATGCCAACAACTTGTGAAGGTCACATCAATCAAGATGCATAGGGGTCGCAATCTGGGAATAGAGAGAAGAAAAACAGAGCAGCTCAAAGTGCCCATGGATTTCATTTGCCTCAGCCCCATATTGAATTCCTAAGAAGATCCACCATGGCAGTATCAAAATATATTTGCAAGACAAGCAATACATAGCATCTTCATATACTGCAATCTCTTCATGGTCATCAAGATTAGAAATTCTTACTTATATTTATATAAGGATGTTCAGTCTTTTCTACCAGCAACAACTGAGGAGAAAACCAGCCCTTTGCTGGTATAATATAAGGTGACAGATCCTCGCACCTTTATTTTTCCTCTTATCTGATGAAAATTGCTTTTCTTCTTAGTAGCCATCAATTTCCCTCAATTGAAAGTAAGTCACACTTGCCAGAAACACAAAGATCAGAGACAGAGATGTTCTGTCAATGCTGTGAACACTCTTCCAGAACCAGTTTTGTTAGATTTTTATTTTTAAGACTTGAAAAACCTTTTGGCCAATTAACTCATGAAGCAAGTCGATGTGTCTCTACAGAGGCACCAGAGCACGTGGGAGGCTGGCTCAGATGGTCTTCACCCTTGGGTAAACCCCTGTCCCTACTGGGCTTCCTGTTTGGCCCTCTCTGACACATGGCTCCAACCTCTTCTGGTAGGTTATGGCAGGTTGCAGGGGAGTTGGTCAACATAGAATGATGAAATGTCAGAAAGGACTTTAGAGGTCATCTAGCCTAATCTTCTAATGGAGACCTAGAGAGAGGAAGAGATTTGTCTATGGACCTTCCTCTGAGATTAGACAAAACCCACCATCACGACCAGCAGCAACAGATATTCAATGAAGGCCTACTATGGGCAAGGCACCATAAGAGGCACTGGGGACTTTAGGATGAGCCTAGGATAGGGACTGGACCTGTGAGTTCATCAATAAAAGGAACTCACAAGTGAAGAAACTTCCTTTGTCTATGTGGACTAACATTTTCTTAATAAATTAAAGTCTTAGAGCTGCTGGGAACACTGAGAGATTACATCATTGATCTAAGATCACACAGCCAGTATATGTGGGAGGCAGAATTTGAACCCAAGTCTGGAAGGAATGAGAAGAAGAACTCCCTAGAATTGAAGGGAGAAGGTATAGATTCTGATTCCACTTCTGCCACCTACTACCTTCCTCAGGCACTTCTTACGCCTCCATTTTCTCACCTGAACAATGAGGGTTAGACTACATGACTCCTAAGATCCCTTTCAACTCTGAATCTGTTTTCCTGTCTTCCTGACTTGGAGGAGTGGTTTTCTATCCACTTCTGCTGGGGATATATAGAGGTCGTTTTCAGGCCACTCGGCCCTCCATTTCTCATCCTAAGAGCTCATAATTACACGGACCTTTAGCTATATTATCTCATTTGAAACTCGCAATAAATCCACAATGCAATGTTATTATTAACTCCATTTTACAGAGTAGAAAGCTGAGGTGCAGAGAGGTTATGACTCACCCAAGGTCACGCTGGTAATAAGCAAGATTTGAATTGTTTTCTTCCTTATTGTCGGTCCAGTATCCTGTGCAGTATATGAGCCTCTGTTCTCTAAAGAGCTAGATGTGATCCGGAGGGGTGGTCCGCCAGGGTGAATGCGTCCCCTGCATTAGTCAGGTTTATAGCAAGGCCATCTCTATGCTGCTATTCCTACCATGAATTAATACCTTCTTTGTATTCAATAAAATCTGTTAGTCCAGCACTGGTTTCTCATTAAAATCTGTGCCATCATCTTCATTAATGTACCAACCACAGACTTACAAAGCTAAAGGGGAATTTGGGAATCATCTTGCCCTCCCCCACCTCCATTTTATAGCTGATTTGAGACTTTTTTTAAAATTTTGTTTTGTGATGACAAAGTAAATAAAAGATCAAAGAAGCTGGAAAAATGCTGGCCTCCTTGTCGTGGAAGATTAATTTGACAACAAAAGACAAATATAGCCTGCTGAGTACAAAGCTTGGTGCCATTGGGATTGGGGGAGGGGGAGACACAAACTTCAGATAAGACACAGCCCCTGCCCTCAGAGAACTTATAGCATAGGAGACCTATGGAACCTGAGTAAGTGTGGGACCTGAACTCAGGAAGACCTGGGTTCAAATTCACCGCAGACATTTCCTAGCTGTATGACCTTGGGCAAGTCACTTAACCTCTAGATCTCATTTCTCATCTATAAAAGGAAAGGGTTGGACTCCATAGCCTCAAAGGTCCCTTCCAGCTCCAAATATATGTCCCTATGTTGTGTCTATATGATACCAGATAATATATAATGAGCACATTAGAAAAGTTTGAAGAAGGTGCTCTGGGAAGTCTAAGGCTGGAGAGTTTTAATAAGGGGATCAGTGAAGCCTTCATGGAGGAGGAGGCATCTAAAGGATGGGTAGGAATTGAATGAGGGGAAAGAGAAGCAGGTTTCCCAGGCTGGGGCTTGTGCCAGGTGTATGGAGAGCCTTAAATGTCAGGCTAACAACTTCACACAGGAGATAACAGGGAACCATTGCTGATTTAAGGGCAGTGGAGAGGCAAAACCTGACACTTAGCCCAGTAGCAGCCTGAAGGATAGATTGGGAGAGGGAAAGAACAGGGGCAGGGAGCAATAGGCTATTGGAATGGTCCAAGCCAGTGGATAGAGGCTTCCTAGAAATGGCTAGGTGGTACAGTGGATAGAGCAATGGGCCTAGAGTCAGGAAGACCTGAATTCAAATCCAGCCTCAGATATTAGCTGTATGAGCCTGGGCAAGTCATTTTACCCGTCTGCCTCAGTTTCCTCATCTGTAAAATTACCTCTTGGGGTTGTTGTGAGGACAAGAAGATGCCATACGAGAGTGATGACAGTGAGAATACAACAGAGAGAAAAGAGGAGCGATATTGTGGAAGGAGAGTTTCCAGAACCTGAGAACTGAAAAAATATGAAGATGGCAAGGGGTGAGGGGCAGAGCTAGAGATAACGGCACATTTTCAAATATAGGAGACTGAGTAAATGGGGGCCGCGCTGACAAGCAGTAGAGACAGAAGAGGAAGGATGTATTTTAATTTTTTATTTGGAGGGCGAGATAATGAGCTCAATTTGAGACCCAGAATTCAAAATGCATACAGTACTTAAGTATTCAAAATGCATATGATATGATAGGATCCCGGACTGAGAATTAGAAGGCATCATGAGGCAGTCTGGAACCAGTCCTCTCATTTAAAGCTCAGAAAACTGAGGCCCAGAGAGAGGTGACATGAGAAATACAAGGTTTCCCCACTTCTGCATCCATATGTGGTTTCAGTCTCTACAACCAACCCATGCTAACAATCTCTCATGAATTAACAGCCAACTTCACTGCAGAAAGTGTCCTTAGGAGACCAGGGCCATGCAGCCGAGGTTGCGGTCCAGCTCTAGGTTCTCATTGGCCTTCAATTCTGGTGCTTCTTCAGAGAATTTCTGACTCCTGTTTTACTTTTAAAAGAATGCAGAACCACAAGATCCCTCCTGCCTCTCTCTAACCGAAGAGGACCATTAGTTAAAAGCAAAAAAGAGACATTCCATGCCACAAGGAGCAAGTTAATCAATTTACATTATTTCCCTAGACTCGCTAATTGGTTTTGGATTTGGAGGGGTGAGGGAAAAAAAGATTTTCATGAAACAAAATTAATTTTCACTGTTATGTCCAGGCAGATGATGCCTTTGAGTGTTTTATAAAACGAACATAATGAAGAAAAAATGCTCACTAGGAAAGTAATTGCCAGACCCAGAGAACTGTTTCCTTTTCTGGCTCATATCGCTCCACAGTCTAGCTCGGGGCTGCCCAGAAATCTAAGGTGGGTGCTCACAGGTAGGTGGCAATCAAATGGATGTTCTTGAAGAGTTCACCTGGCAACACTCTTACTTCTTTGTGCAGAACAGGTGTGATTTGTGATTTTAATGGTATATATGCCATGCCCTTTCTTGCTTTGCACAGCAAAATACCAGGATCCATGAACAGAAGTTGTGAAGAGGAAGATTTCAGTTCAATGTAAGCAGAAAGATCTATAACAGCTGCCCAGAAGTGGGTTCCTCCTCAATGCAGGTCTTCAAACAAGGACAGGAAGGCTCCTGTGGGGGATGGCAGAGTTCATTCTTGGTCTGGTACCACTGACCAGATGACCAACTCCTGAGGCCCCTTCCATCTCAGATAATCTATGATTCCATTATTTGCATTTTTGCATTTGCCCTTGGGGCTCGTGTGAAATGGGATTGCCCTTTCATTCTTCTAGAAGACCTTGGAATACCCAGGCAACACACCACTTGACAGAATATCCTTCCTGAGCCTTTGTTGGCAGAGCTTAAAGTTCACAAAAGAATCTAACTACCCCTTCCTCCAGTCTGAATTGTGCAATTGATTTTTTGAACCTAAACATGAATCTGTTCAGATTCATCCATTAGATTCAGCAAATTGTTCCAGCCTTTCTTGGGCTCTTTTTGTATCTGTCACTTAATCTGTCATTCATCCCTCCCAGTATCCTGTCATCTGTAAGCTTGATGAGTGTGTCAGCTCTGCCTTCGTACAAGACTTCAATAAGGAGGACAGACAGGGTACTGGAGCCCTCTACAAATCGCCTCCCTCCAGGATATCATCTGCTAATCCCAACACCTTGGGCTCTAGTCATTCAACCCATTCTGAATCTGCCTCTAACGGCCATCATTCAGTCTATGTTTCTCCATTTTAATCAAAAGGAGACCATGATGTTACTTTGAGGAGGACTTACAGAGAAAGGGATTTGAAAATGTGTTGTTGCTATGATGATGAGGTTATTGTTTAACATTCTTTTGTGTTCACTTGTCTCTACATCATTCTTCTTTGAGATTATCTAGTGATGAGAGACAATGAGGTATTGTCCCCAGAACACTGGGGCAGCTGGATGGTGCAGTGGATATAGTGCCGAGGCTGGAATCAACAAGTCTCACCCTCCTGAATACAAATCCAGCCTCAGACACTTCCTAGCTGTGTGACCCTGGGCAAGTCACTTAACCCTGTTTGTCTTAGTTTCCTCATCTGTTAAATGAGCTGGAGAAGGAAATAGCGAACCACTCCAGTATCTTTGTCAAGAAAGCCCCAAATGGGGTCACAAAGAGTTGGACACTACTGAAAAAACAACTGAATAATGACCCAGAACACGGACTTGGACTTTGGGAGAGAGCTGGGTTCAGTTTCTGTCTCTGAGATTTACTAGGCATGTGACTGTGATCAAGACACTTTACCCATCTATTACTCAGTTTCTTGATTTGCAAACCGGACATAAGGTCGCAGGGACAGAAAGCGGGCCTCGGAGTCAGGAAGAATGGGTTCCAATCCCACCCCTAACATACTGATGGTCTGACCCTGGGCAAATCACTTAACTTCTCAGAGCTCTCGGCAACTCCCTTAGACTCCAAGCTGCACAAAAGGCTCCCTGGCAGTTCCCTCGCCCAAAGAAATCCCAAGTCCAGTCCTAAGCCATGTTTCTAATTACCTATAGTATCCACCTCCCTGGTTCCTTGTGAGGATCAAATGTGGTAATGTATGTAAAGGCTTTCTAAACCTTAAAGTGTTATGTAAATGTCAGCTAGGCTCAGGCTGAGATGGTTTTCTTTTTAGCATTCTGAAAAGAATTCAAGTTTTGCTCTGGGGTCTCCCTTGCTCCCCTGGCCAACCCTGAGCAGAGTTTTCGCTCTCTTAGCTCTCCCTCCCCATAGCACACTAGAACATTTGCTTCAGGGGATCGGGCATCTCTGCTCTGCGCTTATCAGCTGGAAAATCACTGAGTGAATGGCGTCCACATTAACCCGCCCCAGAGCCCCAGCTCAGAGTCCTCGGTCACAGATGGATGCTGCCAGCAGGGAGATCCCAGGAACAGCTGGCTGGCAGAGATGTTAATCAAGAAAGAAGACACAGTGTGCTCTGGCTGTCACCGGAAACGGCCTCCTCAGCTGCCCAGCAGATTTAAAGTCAGAATCACTGTAGGAATTGATAGGTCATGTGCGCTAAGGGCCGGGCAACAACCTCAGAGAGCTTGGGAGTTCTAATCCGAAGCACTCTTCACTGGCCATCGTCATTAATCTTGGGGAAATGCAGGGCAATGGGTATAGAATCATAGAGCTGGAGGGGGTCTAAGACAGAGGCATCAAATATGTGGCCCACAGCACTCCCAGGTATGTCCTGAACAAGATCAAAATGTAGTTCTTATCTGATTTGTACTAATAATAAAAACAGGAAATACATAAATGTGTAGTTTTCTAACATGAGGCTGGCAAGGATCTGCATATAAGGGTTAGTGGACTTGTTTCTATTTGAGTTTGATTTCACCAATCTAAAAGGTCACCAACCCTCCCAACCCCATTTCTACCAAGGAAGAACCTGAAACCCAGAGAAATAAAGTGAGTTACCCAAAGGCATATGGGCAGCAGAGCCATGCTTAGAACCTGGGGCTCCTGAGCCCCCTGCTCTCTCCATGTCTCTTTCCATGCTATGTCTCTCAAAGTCCCCTAAGGCTCTGCTTGTAAGGAAGGGGACTCTACTGCTTCCTGCTTGCTATGGAGAGAGAGGTCGGAAGAATGAAGCTGCAGGGTGACTTTCCAGCTGCCCTGTATTTACATAGTATATGCATTAGTTATTTACCTGCTGTCTGCCCCTCCTTAAGGGGGACTAGTTTTGTCTTTCTTTGTAACCCCAATGCTTAACACATGCTCTGGCACATGGTGAGAGCTTGTGGACTGACTGATGAATGAATGAGTGAATGACCCATCTGCCTAGGCTTGGGCGACAATCCATGAAGTTCCTGAGGACTGGGGCTCCTGAAGCCTTGACAGCTTATTGGAGTGGGGGCAGTGAACCATGAGCTACATCAACAGAACCACCTGA
Organism: Phascolarctos cinereus; assembly: GCF_003287225.1. Taxonomy (NCBI): domain Eukaryota; kingdom Metazoa; phylum Chordata; class Mammalia; order Diprotodontia; family Phascolarctidae; genus Phascolarctos; species Phascolarctos cinereus. The sequence continues at coordinate 40,095,035 of NW_027555514.1, forward strand.
CCTTCTCCTCCTCTTCTCCCATGGACTTCTCATTGCCAAGTCTCTGAGGTCAGCCACAATCTGAGAGGAAATGGAGTGATAGAGCCTCCAACTCATCTGTTTCGGTATATTACTCTGGCAATCGGGTTTTAGGGAGAGAGCGGCAACACCACCATTGACTTCCAGGGAAGTAGATGACCCAGAAGTAAAAGAAGCACTCACTGTGATTAGCTGGGGGGAGCCCCTGCATATGACTCTTCTTCTCCATCCCTGTAACTTACAAACCCCAGCATCTGGTCACTCTATTAGAATGTCATCTCCTCGAGGGCAATATTTGTACTCCTTACACACTTAGCGCAATGCTTGACACATAGGAAGCACACGATAAATGTTTTTTTCATTTGTTCCCTCAATATTAGCATCTTAGTTCTCCTCCCCACTCACACTCCAGATCCTCATTTGGAATTCTCCTTTTATTCCATCATTCTGTACTTGGCATTATATTTATCCAGGCACATTGCATATCCCCAGAGAAATAACTAGGATGGGGCAACTGGAGCTTTGTCCCACAGTGATAAGTTTAGAGGGTAAGAAAAGTATTTCAGTTTCTTCAGCAAGTAAAAACAGCTTAGCTTAGCAAATAGTTACAAGCAAGACAAATTAGTTAATACAGAAAGCTATCAGATGGCCCACATTTTGTCTTCCCAGACTGCTACACCCTAAGTGAACTCTGCTCACCACCATTGGCTTCCCAGAGTCTCTTTCCTCCTTTCCCTATCGCCCATCAGAACTTCATTTATTTCATAAAGTTCCTTTGAGAGGGTTTTTTTAAATACTGTTTTTATTGGCAACTTGACACAGTGAAGAGAGGGCTGGCCTCAAAGGCAGGAAGATCTGGATTCAAGACCTGCCTCTGACATATATTCACTAGATGACCTTAGGCAAGTAACTTAACCTCTCATTTCCTCCAAGCAACAATCTAAGAACAGAGGTTGCACAGGTCGCACTGATCTCCCTCGGTAGAGGAAATTCTTCACAGAAAGCTACCTATACTCATGAAGTCATAGGTCCAGTTAAAAAAAAATGAAAATCTTTGTTTTTACATCACCTTTACTTTAAGACACGTCCTTCCCCACTTAAGACAAAGATTTAAAAAGAAAAACTTTTTTAAAAAGTTCAAGACAAACAACCAGCACATTATCTGTGTCTGACAGTATATGCAATATCATGTACCCATACATCCCTATTTTTGCAAAGAGGAGAAGTGAATTTTGAGGGCATTTTTTCATGAAACTTGCTGCAAAAATTGTGTGAAAATTATTAATTCCCCAAAGCCCAACATTACCCTCTGTAGAACGTAAGCTCCCATCTCCAGCCTGTCATAGGTACTGACACACAGTAGGCACTTAATAAATGTTGGTGGCAATGAACTGAACAGCTCTGAGTCACAGTGCTGCCTCCACAAGCTTACTCTGGGGCTTGAGCCAAGCCACTTAACCTCTATGAAGTCGATTTCTCCAGCTGCCTCTCTCAGCTGGGATGGGAAGTGGTGAGATCCCTTTTGGCAAGCCCCTGGGGCTCTCTGGCTTAGCTGAGCCGAATAAAAGACTTACAGCAACTAACACCCTTGGACAAAGAGGCCAGCAAGCACGTGCCATGAAGTGCCTGACTGGAGAAGATACTCTGGGTGCAACATGGTCTACCTACCTGCAAAGAGAAACAATGTTCTGGCCAATGGGACTCCCTCTGAATAGCCTGGCAGTGAATGCCACAAGCTGATGAGCTTGCAGATAGGGACACTGACATCTGTCAGAGCAAGTCAAGGTACTGTTTAGAGGGAAAATGAGAAAATAAGGTCAAAAATCAGAGATGGATATTCACACTACCTAATGGGTGGCTTTCAACTAGCCAGGAAGAAGAGAGCATCCTTCCTTTGCCATCCCACCCTCCACAACAATTCAATTCAACAAATTTTTATCAAGCCCATTCTAGAAAGGTTACAAAGTACTTCACGTACATTATCTCATTTGATCCCACAACAAGTCTGTGAGTAGGTATGACAATAATTATTATAGGCCATTTTGACGGATTGGGAAACTGAGGCTGGGCCAGGTTACCACTTACCCGTGGTTACACCACTAATAAGGGTCAGAGTCAGCATTCAGACTCAGGTCTTCCTGCCTTATTGGATTATAGGTGAACTTGAATAAATTCTTGACCTCTTTAAAGCTTCAGTTTCCTTAGCGGAAGTTGGGCCAATGGGAATGGACCTCTAAAAGTCCATTCCAGTTCTAAATTGATGCTTGCATAAGGTACATTTGTGTCCTATGGTCCCTTTCAGGACCTCATTTAGCCTAACCTCCCCCATTTTACAGATAAGAAAATGGAAGCCAGAGAGCCCAGGAGCCCAAGGACACATAGCTGGACAAAGCTGGGCTTGAACTCAGGTCTTCTGACTCTAATCCTAGTGGGGTAGGAATCATGTGTTACCTTTCTTTGTACCCCAAGAGCTTAGCACAATGTTTGGTACAAAGTAAGCACTAAATAGGCAGGTAGGTGGCACCAGGGTACATAGAGCACTGGGCCTGGAGGCAGGAAGACTCTCTTTGTGAGTTCAAATCTGGACTCAGACTGACTAGCTGTGTGGCCCTGGGCAAGTCACTTAATCCTATTTGCTTCAGTTTCCTCATGTGTAAAATGATCTGGAGAAGGAAACAGCAAACCACTCCAGTATCTCTGCCAAGAAAAATCTCAAATGGGGTCGCAAAGAGTCAGACACAACTGAAAAATGACTGACCCACAAACACAATAGAGTGCTTAATAAATGCTTGCTGATCACATTATCTCAGGTCTACCATTCTACCCATAACACAAAGCAGTCTGAACAAACACAAGGCACTGTGTTCACCCTAGTGCCCCCTCCACGGCTCTCAGGAAGTGCAAACAGCCTGACATTTAAAGCCTGAGGGCTGAAAGGGACCAAGAGAACACAGGAGGCCAGGAGAAGGCTGTCAGATCTTTCAGCATCCTCTTCTCTCCTCAGACAATTTTCAGGTCATCCATGTTTGTTTGTTTTTTCCCTATGAGAGGGAAGAGGAATTAGTTGTTTCATTTGGCCCAAGAATCCAGAACAAGGAGTAATGAGGAGACATTACCAAAAAAGGGCATATTTACATTTGATATTGGGAAATGAACATGGAATAAAAAGTAAAGATAACAATTAAAAATGAAAAATACAAGTGATCACCTCCTCACCACCTGGGATGGAGCATTGCAAAGTACTCCAGAGAACCAGCTTCCCCAAGCCAGAGAAAGAGGATTCTTTGTAAGAGGATTAGAAGCAATTACTTTCTGCATTCCTGCTCAGATCTTTAAAGAAACAAAGCCAGAAACCATATAACTGGGAAGCTCCAGAAAGAAATCAGGTGCAAGTGAGCAGCAGTTGGACAAAACATAACCTTATAAAATTCAATTAACATGTTAGGAGAGTTTATCCAAATGACGGAGGTCCATAATCATAAGATAGGGAGGGACAATGTAAGAAGAAAGTTAAGAAACACACATTTTCCAAAGGGAGCAATGCTCCCAAAGGACCCAGATCATCAGGGAAGCTCCAGTTATTCATTTAGTCACTGCATAGAGCCATAAGGGCTCCTGGAGAAAACCTCATTGTTTTGATTAGATCATTGAGAATTGCCACATGGGAAAAACAGTCTGGGAAACAAATTATATTTTTAAGAAACAAAAAGTGAGGTCTACACATAACTAAAATTGAACCAAATAACAAAGTTTATGAGAAAAGTCTCATCTTGAAGCAATGTTTAAGTTTTTCATTAAATGGTATTTTTCAACAGAAAAGTTCATTGCTTCCTATGACGAGTGCCAATATCCTACCTCAGACATCGATTGGCTGTCTGATCCTTGACAAATCTTTTGACCTCTCCAGACTTTCTGTTATATAAAAAGGAAGGGTTGGACTGAGTGATTTCTGTGAGTCCTTCCAACTCTAAATATATATTCCTCCAAATCAATAATTTCTTAAAACCTCCAAATTCTAGTTTGCCTCCATTCATACATCAGAAGGTGATATTCTGAATAATAGTTTATATTTCTAAATCTAGATCATCCTTATGAAGGAGGCAGTAAATTTTACAGATAAGGAAACTGAAGCGTAGAGAGAAGAAACGACTGATTTAACATTGGAGCTGAAACTCAAACCCAGGTCTTTCAATTCCAAGCATGATCTTATTTTCACGATATCACACTCCCTCTGGAAAAGTTGTACATAAACAAGATTTTTTTTTGTAAATTATCCTGTTTTTTCATTGAATTCCATTTTTTAAAAGTGAGGAAATGTTTTAGCTCTGATCAACCTCCATTTAGCAATCTTTCTGAATACTTTAACTAAAAAGGTTCTCTATCTCTCCCCTTCATCAGACTTTGACGGTTCTGTGATCTCTTTGATGTGGGTCGAAGATTGCAACATGTCTGTGTCTTCTCTCGCTGCGTGAATCTTGTCCATGACCCTGCATGTATCTGCCACCAGGAGGCCACACAATGTGCTAGGAGCCACCCTCTAGATCTCCTGAAACTTCAAGGATACCAAAGGATGGGCTGCCCATCAGTTACCACTTGCTCTTGCTACATTGACCCTCTACCTTCTTTTTCAGCCAAACATCTTTCTAACGACATCTTTTATGCTCAAATTTTCATTGGTTGTAACCAATTGCTCTTGCCCATCGCACGCCTCTCCATTGCCATATGGGTGACCTACCTCTCTAATTATTTGATGACTGTGGGGTTCCAGGACTCGCAGCCCTAGAACATCACCAGAATATTCAGGTTATAAGACAAGGTCTTCAGGAGGAAGCTTGAGGTCATTACATTTCTCAAAGACAACTCAACCTCCTCTCAACCCAATTCAATATTTAACAGCTAAGTGGTGCAGTGGATAGAGCACCAGGCCTGCAGTCTGGAATTCTGGAAGACCAGAATTCAAGTATGGCCTCAGACACTTAATAGCTCTGTGACCCTGAGCAAGTCACTTAACCCTGTTTGCCTCTGCTTCCTCATCTGTAAAATGAGCTGGACAAGGAAATGGCAAGTCACTCCAGCATCTTTGCCGAGAAAATCCTAAATGGGGTCACAAAAAGCTGAACAACAACAAAAATTCATTGTCCATCCATAGCTGTGGCCAGGATATACGGATTGATGGTCCAGCATAGGTTGTCCATTAAACTGTATTTCATAGTCTGAACACAAAGAATTTTTCATCCACTTAGTTTTTCATATGTGGATAAGTTAAGGCCAAATTCTTTGGAGTGATTATGATCACATTAAGGAAGCTCTGCAATGTTCCTAAATTAGATGCAATCAGCACAATATCATCTGAAAACAGAGCCATCTAGAGGAGAGGTGTCAAACCCAAGGCCCTCTGTAAAACTCCTGGCCCTAAAATAAAAGTACAATACAACACAGATGATGTTAATTTGTAGTTTTCTAAGCTAATATGCTGTCTACAGGGATCTGTTTCTATCTGAGTTTGAAGTGAAAAGATCATTGGATCTGGGTTTGAAAAACCTAGATTCAAATCCCAGACTCTGCCAATTACTAGCTACATGTGCTTGAGCAAGACATTTAAATTCTCTGAGTGTATTTCCTCATTCGCAAAATGAAAGGATTGAATTAGACAATCTCTAAGGTCTTGTCCAGCCCCAAATTTATAATCCTTCACTGAGGATTTTACTATCAATAGGGAGTGCCTCTATGATGTGGATTCTGACCCAGACACCCTCCATGACAGCAAACAACTTGGTTAAGTATATGTGCCAGTTCTCCGTCTCCTTGATTAATAATAATAAGATCACTGAACAATGCTAGCTCTTTTATTTTCTCTCTCTCTGGGAATCTTGCCTGGTTTTGACAAAAGCATAGGATCTGTCCTCTATCTGTCAAGCAAGCTGTAAAGGACTTTAACACGCTCTTTGGAAGGAGCTCATGGGTAAGAATAGTCTCCCTTACACCAAAATATTTATCACAACACTTTTGGTGGTAGCAAAAAATTGGAAACAAAATAGATACCTGCCCATAGATTGGAGATTTGTGGCTAAACAAATTGGCTAAATAAATCAAAGTAATGAAATATTCCTGTAGTATAAAATATGATTAATACAGAGGAGCATGGGAAGATCTATATGGATTGATACAGAATGAAGAGAGCAGAGTCAAATTATTTCCATCTAGAGAACATGTATTTCTCTTTATGTGTTTATAGAAATAATGACTACAGCAATGTAAATGGGAAGAACAACCACAAAAAATCAACAAATCAAAATGTTGAAAATTACGAAGAACAAGCCAGGCCACCCTCCAAAAGCAATGAGAGGACAAGCCCACCCCACTCTTTCACAGAGGTGGTAGGTCCACTGTGTGATAAACTGAACATATTTTTAGACTAATGAGTTGATTGTTTTTGCTGATTTTTTTTCTTCTTCCTCTTTCTTTCAAAAAAAAATATTGAGTGGGACGGAGTGATGCTGAGAAAAAATCAATAAAAATGTATTTTTAAAAATACAATTGAGGAGCTGAGCATTTTGATACACGCTTGAGTGAATTACTTCCTAAACAAAGAATCATCCTGTAAAATAAGTGCTCAAGTGTGTGTTTTAAATGTGCACGTTGTCTCACGTATAGTTTTTAAAGTGGACTCACGGCAATATAAGCAAAAAGAAGAAAATGACTTAGCATCAAAAGACCTGGGTTAAAGGTTAGATTTGTTCTGGCAAGCTCCAGAACACTGCACCAGCAGCAGTGGGTGAGGGCTACAGAGAGGCAAATTTAGGCTTGGACAGTCAGACAAAATGAGCTGTCCCCAAGTGGCCCAGGCTGCCTTTGGACGTGGTAGGCTCTGTGTCCTGGGAAGACTTCTGAGCAGAGGCTGAGGGACCATTTTTTGGGTGAGTTTGTATGGGTTGAACCAGACAGACAACTGTTGAGGTCCATTCCAACTCCCAAATGCCATGATTATAGAGTATCAGCTCTGCCACTTACCAGCTACATGACCTTGAGTAAGTCGCCTCACTTTTGAACCTGAGCCTACCCATCCACAAAATGCAGAGAAGATGATCTATATTTAAGGAGTCAAATACAGCTGCACCTCAGCTAAGTAGTGAAGTAGATGGAGAGCTAAACCTGGAGTTAGGAAGATATGAGTTCAAATCCAGATTCAGACACTTACTAATTGTGTGACCTTGAGCAAATCATTTAACTTCTGTCTGCCTCAGTTTCTTCAACTGTAAAATGAAGGTTAAAAATAGCAACTCACAGGGCTATTGGGAGGCTCAAATGAGATACTATTTGTAAAGTGCTTTGCAAACCTTAAAACACTGTAAAAATGCTAACGATTAGTACTGGTATTTAACCTGTGATCTGTAAACTGACTATTTGTAAATATTTTGATAACTATATCTCATTATAGTTGGTTTCCTTTGTAAGGCTATGTATTTTATTTTATGCATTTAAAAATGTTATTCTATGACAGGGTCCATCGGTTTCATGGGGCTGCCGAAGGGGTCCGTGACACTTAAAAAGTTGAGTCCAGTATTGATCTCAGAGGTCTCCTCTAGCTCCAGGGCATTCTGGGATTCTGAGAACAGGCACCATACTGGCAATCTCCTAGCTGGCACCCTAGCGAGCTGAAAGAATCAGTGTTTCACCAAGCACCCTCCTAACGACCAGCAAGCACAGGAAGCTTCCAGTTCCCCAACAATTGCTCACTTTGCCTATGAATTCTCCCATCACACGATGCTATCGATCCCATCACACCCCAGGCCTTCTAACCCCTGAAATCCTAACGTCTGAAAGCCTCTGCCTAAGGGCCTGGCATGAGGACTGGGGAGTGAGGAGCGGGGTCTATCCCAGCTACCAATATAGAGACGTTCCACTACTTCAGTTGGGCTCCTATTTGGAAGGAAGGAAATGGGAATTCTCAAGGAGCTTAAAAAGCCAGAAAGAATAGCTATGGGCCTTAGACTACAGGAGAGCACAACGACCAGTGATTTCCCTGGCCTGTATAAAAGCAATGAGTTATAGCCTGAGAACTGGTGTGCAATCACGTTGGAAGCTGAAACAACAACCCGGAAGTTATGACTGAGGGAATATGGAGAGGGGTTTGATTGACAGAACCCGAAAACCCTATGAGTCCTTGGCTACTGGGAGAGTTCAGCCATCCTACCAAAATGATGATCAATAATAATAGCTAACACACACACACACACACACACACATACACACACACACACACACACACACACACATATATATATATATGTGTATATATATATATATAATATATAATCAGTGGCTTTAGGTACCTGGTCTGAGCCAAGGAAGCAAGAGAATTAGAGATAAAGACATGCATGCCTGGCATGGAGGGGCAGCTTCGGGGGGCGCTGTTAGGAATGCAGGGAGAGATGGGGTGCGGGTGGGGCACAGAGGCAAGAACTTCAAGTGTCAAGTCTAGGAACTCATCTGGTTCGACAGGAACCAAGAGTTCAGGGGAAAGAGTGGAATGAGATGGGACAGCAAGGTGGCCCAGTGGATAGAGCCCTGGCCTTGCGGTCAAGAGGACCTGAGTTCAAATCTGGCCTCAGACACTTGACACTTACTAGGTGTGTGACCCTGGGCAAGTCACTTAACCCTAGTTGCTTCACCAAAAAGAAAAAAAAATTTAAAAGATTAAAAAAAAAAGAGTGGAATGAGATCAGCCTGGAAACGCAGGCAGGAGCCAGACTGTCGGATGATGAATTAACATCTGATGACAACTTTCCATGTTGGGGACTGTATTTGTGGCTACAGAGGCTGATGCCAGTAGACCAGATGGGAACATCGGACTGTCTCCTGTGAAACTTCCTGTAGATCAGAGGTTCTCAAACTTTTCGCTCTTAGGAGCCCTTTCAGTCATGTCTGACTCTTCGTGACCCCATTTGGGATGTTCTTGGCAAAGGTATTAGAGTGGTTTGTCATTCTCTTCTCCAACACATCTTACAGATGAGGAAACTGAGGCAAACAGGGTTAAGTGATTTGTCCAGGGTCACACAGCTAGTAAGTGTTGAAGGCTGAATTTGAACACAGGTCTTCCTGACTACAGGCCCAGTGCTGTATTCACTGTGTTACCTAGCTGCCCTTAGGACCCCTTTATCCTCTTAAAAATTGTGAAGAACCTACCCCCCCAAAGACTTTTCATTTCTATGAGTCATATCTCACGATATTGACCATATTAGAACTTAAAACATCTTAGTATTATTATGAAAATGGTTTTGACCTCATAGACCCCTTGAAAGGGTCTCAGTTAGACCAAGGGGTCTCTAGACCACACTCTGAAAATTGCTGCAGAAAACCAAGGTTTCTTAACCATTTTTGTGGTCTATGTCCTTTGGATAATCTGGAGAAGCCTAGAAACCCTTTCAGAGAATAGTGTTATTAAATGAAGAATATAGAGTACTTAGGTTTACAAAGGCAACCAATTAGATTGAAAAACAGTTGTCAAAAAAAAATATTTTCTAATAAACAGACCAGAGATTAAGAACTTCTGTTATAAAGGAATATAAAAATAGAGAAAGCCTGAACTTCTGGCCTGAAGTCAGACTGCACAACTCCAGTACTGTTGTTTGTGATTTGGAGAGGGAGCAGGGAGGAGGAGTGAGGTGGTGGAAAGAACCACATGAGAACTATGTGACACAGCCATGAAGCTCTGAAGAGTCTGGTTCCCTGGGCTTCTTTCCTTACTGCGTCTGGCTGTGTGTTACTCAGCGTAGTCTGTCTGTATCTCTGGGAAGTCTCATGACTGTCCTGTAAATTGCCTAGGGCAGGGGTGGGGAACCTGCAAACTTACAGCCATGTGTGGCCTTCTAAATCCTATAACGTTAGGATTCAGTCAAACTGCACCTAAGGATTTAGAAAGCCACATGTGGCCTTCAGGCCCCAGCTCCCCACCCTTGGCCTGAGGTCTTCCATACTGAATGCACCAAAGGGATGGCAGCAATCGAGTATCACAAGGAAAGTAAATGTGTCCTTGACAATACTGTCTGAGTTCTATCAGAACTATCTATCAGAAGTTCCAGAAACATAATAGTCAATGGCTACAGAACAGTGATAACATCTCCCTACCTATGGCAGTGAAATAGCTTTTTTTTTTTTTACTGGTATTATTAGTATTGTAAATGCCTTCACTTTCTCTTTTCCAAGCTTAGGCTGAATTCATCCCACCACCGATCCAGCTGACATCCCGTCAGACCTTCTGTCCCTCTCACAACCCAGGAGGGCTGAGTTCTCTCATGTTCTTATAAGAAGTCAGTGCCCCTCTGAGCTTAATAGTACTTAAAGTCCTTTTTTTTTAAGTCCTAAGTAGCACTGGGCCTTTAAATATAACTCCATCTCCATTGTTTTAAATATAAAGAAACTGAGTGTCTCTTTGTACAAGATACCCTGTGATAGGCAATTGTTCTGGATAAATGAAAAAAGAGACTAGACAGTGTCCATCCCTCCACCCCCCGGCTGCATACAGAGCACAAAGGGATCTCTTAGACTGTATAGTTACTCCATCATTCAAAGAACAAGAGGGGAATTAAGATTTGTTAGATGAGGAGCAGCTGTGCATGGAAAGCTATAGCCTAGGCCCCAACTGCACTTTGCCCTGCAGAGCCACGATCAGTTTTGGACTTCTCGCTGACTTATTTAGGCTCAATAAATGCTTATGGAATGGAGTTCAATTGAATTGAACTACCAATCCTCCCTTTTCTGAGAGCAGCAGCCAGTCTGGAGCTTGGGGGACTCATCTCTGGTGCTGCAAACAGCTTAATTCATCTTGATTTGAGAAAACATTTCGGAATAACTGGTTGGAACCCAAAGGCCTTAGAATGAGCTGCTCCCAGGAAACGGATCAGGGTCGGACTTTTTGGGGTGATATTCTGGCTTTAATTTCAGTTCCCCAATGTTCCTTCAAGGCCCTGAGCTGAGTGTGACAAGGGCTTGTGGAAGACGTTCTGAGAAGGGTAGTCAGCCTGCCAATAGCTAACACAGGATTATAAGATCATAGACTTGGAAGAGAACTTCAAAATCATCTGGTCAACAGCCTTACTTTATAGTTAGCAACAATAACATCAGCATTCATGTGATGAAACTGAGGCACAAAGATATTAACTGATCTGCCCAAAGTCACACAGCAAGTGTCAGATTTGGGATTTAAACTCAGGCCTTCCCAATCTCAAATCCAGGATTATATCTACTACATGGTACGGTGGGTAAGAGTGCTGGCCTTGTGATCAAAAAGACCTGAGTTTAAATCCTGCTTCAGATGCTTACTAGCTTGTGTCACCCTGGGCAAGTCACTTAACCTCAGTTTCCCCATCCATAAAAACATAGATAATAATAGCATCTACTCAGGAGGGTCATTACAAGGATAAAATGAAATATGTACATTTTGCAAACCTTAAAGTACTATATAAACATTCATCATCTCGGCTGATCTTCAGGGCAACCCAGGGAGAGAAATAGGGAAAGTATTATCCCCATCTTACAGATGAGGAAGCTGAGATTCAAGAGGTTTATCTGTATCCAAATGACTAGGAAATGCAAAGTCAAGACTCAAAGCCAGGTCTTCTGACTCCAAAGCCAGTACTTTTCCCTCTACTACACCACACAGCTTCTGGAGTGGGAGTGCTGTGATTTTAGGGGCTTTAGGAAGGACCCACACTTTCCTAAACAGCCCTCTAGCTCACGGGCTGATGATGGGATCACTGCCAGGAGAAATAAGCCCCTTATCCTCAAGAGCTATTTTTGATTTCTTTTTGCATATATTGCACCTAGCAGTGCCTTGAACATCCTACCCATCCAGCTGTTGTACAGTTCCCTTGATGCCCCATCTTATCAATGCAAGCCTTCATCCAAAGGAGTGGATCACAACCTGTCAATATTCTCCCTCAACTAAGGTCATTGGATCATCCATTAAGAGTTGGCAGGTCATCTTTAAGAGACAGAGGTCATCTCCAGCATTTTAAATGTAAGTATTGAGATGTAAACTCATCCTAGACTCACTGAAAGTATCCTCAAGGATAACTATGATAGTTCACAGGATGGCAAGGCTGATAGGTACTGTACCTTATTCCTCCATGGTTTTGATTTCTTCTGCTAGGTCTCTATATTTTGAGAGCTTTTCATTCCATGTATTGGAAGTTAGTATTGGACATGCTGACATCTGCTAAAATTAAATTTTTGTGGATCAATGTTGAATCCATGGGATCATGGCAAATAATTTTGTTTGTAATAACATTCTCTGATTCCAATGTAGTTTCTTTGTTAAATTCTCAAGGATATTTGGGGGAATAAATTTATAATACGGGGAGTTATTGTCTATAAGAAATGGCGTATAGGTTGAGCCTTGCAGGAAACCAAGGGTTCAAAGAAGTGGAGGTGCCTTACCTATGCTGGAGTAGAAAGGAAGTGAAAGGAGAGTTAGTGGTCCTGTTCTGCCACTATCTGGCTTTATTATCTCGGGCAAGTCAAATAACTCTTCAGCCCTGATTTTCCTCATCTGTAAAATGAGGGAATTCTAGCAGATTCTTTTTAAGAGTCTTCCCAACTCTATCATCCCATGGTTCTCTAGTTTTATGATCTCACAATTAAGTGAAACCAAGGCTCACCCTACAATATCCTACCTATATTATCTCTCCCCAGAATGTGGAGTTCATACTTGAATGCACCACAAAAGAGAACATTTTAGGTATGCTATAAATGACATATTGAACTGTTATGCCAGAAGAAATCCTTCTCTGTTTAGGAGGACAGACTCCTCTGAGAATGGACTGAGCTGTGTCTGCTTCAGTCATTCGGGAGGGTACCTAACATAAATGAAGGTAATTGATAATAACAGTGGAATTCCTTTCAAATACTACTACTACTAGGCTTAAAGCTACCTGGGTTAGATCAAGTTTCATCACATTGTGAAAGAACAGCCTGTAACCAAGAAAGCAGACTGATTTCATCAATAGAGTACTAGAGCTGGAATTAAGATGATCTGTGTTCAAATCTCACTTCTGATACTGACTAGCTATATGATCCCAGGAAAGTCACCCAGGCAAGCAACGCTCAAGAATTTATCCGCCAAATTGTAGTGGGTTGAAATCAAGAGTTCCCAAGCTGGCAAAATCACAGATCCTTCACTCATCTGTTCAAAAGTCTGTCCAAATCCAAGCAAAAATGAACTCTGTTATGATGGGCTCAATGGGATTTTGTTTATATTTATTATGGATTTTTCATGGGCCACCATGGATAGCACAGCACAAGGACTGCACTGGTAGCCACTTAAGGAAAAATCACCCAGAGCAAGGCAACAAAGAAGCTGAGTTGAATGTCTACAGATTTTCCCATGAATTACATAGGATGAGAAAGTGTCAGTATAGTCCATCAACACCAATGGAGGAAATACCCATATCACTGAGACATTAATTAACTCCTGATGACAAAAATTCCATTAAATGAGCATTTTATAAGAATTGGAGCACTGGGGATAGGAAGATAAGAAAAATATAAACTTAAAATATTAAAAATATTTAAAGATAAATTAATCCCTGCTCTAAAAGAGTTTACTTTGTACTAGGTTGGGAGTTCTTAACTTTTTCTATGTCATGAACACCTTGGGGTGGTCTGGTAAAGCCTATGGACCCTTCTCAGAATAACGTGTTTAAATGAATAAAATAAAATACATAGAATTACAAAGGAAAGATTACACTGAAATAAAGATCTAATTTTTTCCCATTCAAGTTCATGGACCCCTTCCCCCTGAAATCTGCTTAGGGACCCAAGTTAAGAACCTCTGTACTAGGAGAATACAATGTGCACACAAGTAAGTAAATATTTAATATATACAAAGCAAAGGTAAAGTGATTGCAAGAGGCAGAAAGTGCTAATGACTGGAGGGATTAGGAAAGGTCACTGAAATTGCTTCAAAGGCAGCTAGGAATTCATCACTTAACCTCCCTGGGCCTCAGTTTCCTAATCTGTAAAATGAGAGGGATTAGATTCGATGTCTTCTAAGGTTGCTTCCAGCTTGACTTCTATGATCCTATAAGTCTATAATTAGAGGTCAGGAGGAAGTGTATTCCAGACATAGGGGGCCATTTGTGGAGGAAGGAAATGGAAGAAGGAAACATATTAGGGAACAACCAGGAGGCCCATCTGACTAAGGCACCTGCAGATCCCAACAATTCAATCCTGTGGACACCACAAGTTTAAAGAGTGGTCCAGGGTCATGTGATTGTTCTATCCAGGGAGCCTGGAATCTGAGCAGAGAGGTGGGCACAGGAGTAATAGTTGGAAGAACTGGATTCCATTTCTGGCTCGGCTACTTGTGAGTAGAAACTCTCTGTTCTCTGGACTTGGCCCATATTTCTCACCATCTGCATGATGGGGATGCTACAAGGTAGAATTAAATGTGTATAGCCTTCAGAGAAGATGGACTGCATGGATCAAGGATCAGTACTGCCCAACGCAGACCATCTGGAGAAGTAGAATGTGACTTAAGCAAACACAAACTCCTTGTCAATCTTGGGGCCACATAAGTGGCACTTTAGCCTTGAGCTTTCTGAGGTAGAAGACAGACTAGAAATAGGTAGAATGTTCTATCCCAGTGACTTTCTGGATCACACCCGGAGGTCTTTCTTTATTAAATATTTGGATTTTAAACTACAGCAAACCAAGGAAGTAAAAGGCCAGAGGAACAGAAAGGTCCCAAACCAAACATGATGTAATTAATGAATTCCAACATCAAAAGATGGAAAATGTCACCATTGCCACAAAATTAAAAGTCATTTGATTACAATTCAATAAAAGGGCTGGACTCAAAGGGAGTTACATGTTACATAAAGGGTCTTTGGGGTCTCCAAAGGTCAGTCTAAATATAATCACCACCTTTTATTTCCAGTCAGCTTCGCTGATCCTACCCCCCCCATTCATGAATCCAAATTTCAAACCAGAGAAAGTGATTTCTACCTCTCAGCAATCACACGCTAAGCAATCAGCCCAGCAGTGGGAACAATCTTCCATGAAATTTATTCAAACTTAAATCTCCAAATATATGAATAATGCAAAGAGCAGACCATACAGAGGTCACTGGGTAAGTTATCATGGATGCATCTGCCTTAACCTATGTAACAAAACCTAATCTAGCTAAGGCATGATCCAAGTCCCCTCTGGCTCTTTCCTCCGAAGGCATAATGCCCCAGTGCTATGATTGAGTGACAGAGGTATCCCTATGAGTTAGAGTGAAAATATGGCATAGGTGATAAACCCGAGTTTTTGTACACAATGGTTCCAATAAGCATGGCATGTAATATGCCTGAATTCATCTTTGCCAATGAGAATTTAAATCCCAGGGTTCTTGACCTTTAATTTCAATATCCTGGTTTAATAAGAAACTCAAGTGGCAAGATGTGCATTTGAAACATCAACATCTGCTTACTTGAAGAAAATATAAGGAACTGCTGTCATAGCTTTCAGATTACCCACAAATATATTCTTCATAGAAAATTCTATCCTGTAGACTACAGTAAAATTCCCCTGAAAGTTATTACTTTGAAAGAAGAGTGATTACCTCAAAAAGTATCACTTCTTTCCATTAAGATTTGTACATTCCCCCCCCCACTAAAGAGTATTAACTGAGTCACTTAGTGATAAAGGAAGAAGTATCTGACTAATTGAATATATGAGATTTTTGTCAAGTGAAGTCAGATCAGTCACTGCCAAGAAAAGCTATTTTTGCTTTTGTCTGAGGGCCACAAGATTTTTAAAAGGTTAGTTTCAGGGAAAGCATAAAAGATATATCTCAAGGACATCTATCCACAGCTCCCCTCATCATAAAAACTGAAAAACATAAAACACATGTTTTATACAAAATGTAAAACATTTTTATGAAAAACATAAAAATAATAAAAATATACCTCCTTTGGTAGGAGCCAGCTACTTGAGTGGATTAGAAAATGGTGTCATCAGCTAGCTGAAGGTCGAGGCCTCACTCATCAGTTCAGTCCATGAGTCAGTTAGTTTTGACATTCTCCCTAGATAAAGATATGCCATGAGACCTAGTCTGGTTCCTTTATCAGGAAAGGAACTGAATGAAAAAATGTAGTCAGACAGCTACAATCAAGGCACGCACGGTAGGTATTTAATAAGTGTTTGTCGAGTGAATATAAACCTAAGACCACAACTAGAAAAAAGTCATTTGCATCACTTTTGTCAATTTTTGTCCTGTCTCCACACTTTATCTTCATCCATTCCCTTCTCATTCACGTGCCCTAGCTCAGGACCTCATTGTCTCTTTCCTAAACTATTGAAATAGCCTCTGCTATTGGCCTCCCTGCTTCCAATACCTCCCATCTCTAATTCATACTCCACCCAGCTAAAAGTGTTAGATTCCTAAAGCCCAGGTGTCCCCACTACCACTCTCCTGCTCATGATGCTTCATTGGGTCTGACGGTTCCTAAGATGAATGACAAACTCCCCTGGTGGACATGTAAAGCCCTTCACAGGCTGGCTCTACCCTCTTATCCATACTCCCCTCCCCATAATGAATTCTAATGGTCTGCCCAACTTGCCCTGAATGAGGTATCTTTTTTCTCTTTTACGCAAGCAATTCCCCATGTCTGGAGTGCTCTACCTCCCACCTTCGCCTCCTATGAGTTCTAGCTCCTTCAACCCTTACCCCTAGGTGGGTACCTCTTACAGGAGACCTTTCTGATTCCCCAGACGGCAGTGCTGTCCTCACCAAACAATGGGTTTGTAGTGACTTCTTTTTATATTTATTTAACTGTATATATTGTCTCCTCCTCCAGTAAATTGTAAGCTCCTTGAAGACAATGATTGTTTCTTTTCTCGCTTTCTTTTTTCCTTTATTCCTTACATTCTTCTTTCCTTTCTTCCTTTCTTTTTTCTATTTTCCTTTCTTCCTTTCTCCTTACTTTTTTCTTCTTTCTCTCTTTTTTCCTTTCTTCTTTTTCTTCTTTTTCTTCTTCTCCTTTTCTCCTCCTCCTTTCCTTCCTTCCTCTTTCTTTCTTTCTTTCTTTCTTTCTTTCTTTCTTTCTTCATATTTCTAGTGCCTAGCACAATGCCCAGCACATAACAACAATTATTTATTAAACACATACTATTTTACTGAATATTTTGTTAAGTGCTAGGATCACAAATACAAAAAAAAATTTTTTTAATGAAATAGCAAGAAAGAGCCATTAAATTAAATGCTTATTTTATGGAACTTAATTGTCAGGTCTTGTTATTATCATCGTTATTTTCCCCAGCCCCATAGTACCCATCCACCACAAATTAGGAAGATGCTTATTGATTTCATTGAAGTGAATGAAGGATAGCACATTAACGACTTTATTTATCCTTACAACCATCCTATGAGGTAAAATGTAGGCAGGTGGGTGTGGTTAGCACAAGTAAAACATATTCAATCCCATTTTACATCCTTAGCAAGAACTTGCTTTTGGCAGAGAAAACATTTCTTGGGGAATGTCACAATATCTTCATTATCACTATTTGCTGTCTGCTTCCTGCCACCCTCCTGTGCTATGGGAGCTGAGTTATGCTGGGAGGCAGTTGGTGTAGGGGAGAGCTCACTAAATGAGGAATCGGGGTGCTAGTGCTGGCTGAGATCTATATCCAACTAGGAACCTTGAGCAACTAACTTAATTTCTCTGGGCCTTAGCTTCCTCATCTATCAAAAGACAATGATGGAGAAGATGAAGATGAAGGTTTTGGTGAGAGTCAAATACTAGATCTGAAAGTCCTTTGCTTTGAAAACTACAAAGCACTGCATTGAATGTAGGGTATTTTTAAATGCAAATATAAAAACCATCTGTGACTCCATCTGTGACTCTGTAGCTACCCACCCCCAGTTTTGAAGCACTCCCAGCCCCACCAAAGATCACAACCTTCTATAACTCGGTAGACAATTTTAGAATGTTGCCTAAAGCACAGAGCGGTTAAGTGTGTCACCCAGACTCATATAGCCAGTATGTGTCAATGACAGGATGTAATGAAGATGATGATATAATCATATTTATATAGTACTTTAAAGTTTGCAAAGTAGCTTACAAATATGACCTCATTTGATCTTCATAATAATCTTGGGAAATAGGTACTTTTGCTATCCCCATTTTACAGATGAGTAGACTGAGGCAGGTTAAGTGACTTACCCAGGGTCATGCACATAGTAAGTGTCTAAAGCAAGATTTGAACTCAAGATAAATTTTCATTATGATTTATTAAATTGCCACTATATATTCAGTTCCTGCTGTGAAGAATAACTTTTCAATGAAAAATTTTCTGGTTGGCTTCTTGCTCTCTTTCAATTCATGTCCCCCTGTTCTTCAAACATGGGTAGCATTCTACTTCTGCCAGGAAATATAGGGTTAAACAAAGCACTAAAAACTTCATGCTTTTCGTTACAATAAAATCATGCTCATAAAACTGAAAATTACCTCAAGACAATCTATTTTCAGCTTTTCCTCTTCCTTTACAGAAGGACTATCATTGCCTTTCATCTCTCATTCTTGATATATTTCAGGCTGCCTCATAAATGTTTTCAAACATTACTGGGTCCATACAAATTCTGTTTGACTCCTGAAATGTGACAATTTCCTGGCTTTCTTTACATGCTTCTTGTGATCCTCCTATCAAAAGAAATGACTGCACCTCATACTTTCCCCCCTAAATTCAGATTTCCAGAGGGATAAAAAAAAAAAAACGAGGAGAATGTCCCTGAAATTTACGGTAGGCCTGCTGCCTTTGTCTTATTAGACCTTGACATATTTTCACATCTGATTCCAAAGGAAGTTATATGTAATATAATTGAAAGGACACTGATTGAAGAGACCTATATCTGCCACTTACTAGTTCATGGGCCTCCCATTTCCCATCTGGTAAAAAAATCAAATGATTGGCTTAGAATAGGGATTCTTTACCTGAGGTTCACAAGTATTTTTAAAATATTAATGATGATGATAACACAGAGCCATAAACATTTAAAAATTACATTTTAATATGCATTGCCATACCAAATACTCACAATCTCCACACCATGTGGAATGAAAACCTTTCAACATGTAAAGAACTATCATCATCTTCATCATATTAAATATTTTTAAATATGCTGATAACTGTATTTCAGTATAATTTAGTTCCTTTGGAACTCTGTGTATTTAAAGGATTACTCAGCATAGTCTTCATTGGACTGACAAATGAGCCCATGACATCAAAAAGATTAAGAACTCATACACTAGAAGATTGCCATGGTCCACTCTGGTTCTAATGATCTCTGGTACTTCTAGTTCTCTGTATCTTTGGGGACTAATAAGCTACAGAATGACCCTAGCTCAATTTAGAAAATAAAAACTGTCGTTCTGACAGGCCAGTTAACATCACTGACACTCTGCAAGGTTCATCTTAGGTAACACAATTTTGTTTTTCACTCACTACTAATGATGGTAGTATCAACATAGACTATACAATGAAACCTGGGAGACTGAGCGACTCACCACTGCAGGCTGTGATAACTTAGCACCTCCAGAACACCAGCAGAAAGACAGAAGGACCTGTTGGCTAGAGTTTCATACGTCAGAAGTTCACTGTCATTCATGGACTGACAGATGACAAAGCCCCAGGTTACAGAGACAAGCCTCAAAATATCCTGGAAATCGACTAGAACGAGGCAAAGTGTTGCCCAAAGTCACCTCCAGTAACACTGATTCATTACAAACTTCACAATAATGGGTTTGATAGTTGACATTACCCCCAGATACTCCTAATCCTTATGCAATGTGCAACAAAGAGCATTCAATGAATAGAGATGTGGCCCAGGAGATTAAAACCACGTGGGAATAGGAGGAGGTGCAAGTCAACTTTGCTGCCTGATCTGCTGCCAGAGTTACACTGAGGATGCTTTCAGTCAGACTACCTAGGACCCTACATTCTGATACATGCATGCAACAGTAACAACTAGTACAAAAAGCAATTATTTCATTTGCCTGTGCAACAGTCCATGAAGCAAAGGTTCTTAACTGGTTTTTTTGTGTCATGGATTCCTATGGCAGTGTCACGGAATTTATAGCCCTTTTTTGAGAATATTTTAGATGCATAAAATGAAATAAAATTACAAAGGAAACCAATTATTTTAGAATATGGTAATCAAACTATTTTTAATCAAGTTCATAGACCCCAGTTTAAGAACCCTGATATCAAGCATTGACTATAAAGGAATAAGAGCAAGAAAATGACCCTTCCCAAGGACATTTCTATCTGAAGGCCAGTGAAAAGACCTAATAATAAAGTAGTTTTTAACAATAGCATAACAAGGATTTGTCATCGGACCATTTCTTTTTTAATTCCAATTAAAAAAATGAGAATAAAATACGGATGAGGAAGAAGAGGATGATGATAAAACATGATAAAGTGACTAGAATTAGATATCAGAAGCTTGCTATCCTTAAAAAACTAATGGATGATGAACCCCCATACTATAAACATGAACCTCAAATATTCTTAATAATCCAAAAAAGTAAGCTATATCAGAATCAAAGTATCATCACAGATAAGACTGTTGCCAACAATAACACAGAAATATCCCTGATCCATAAAGATTTAAGAATGATATTTTAAATGGATATCACCATACAATACTTATAATCTCCAAACAACCTGGAATGAAGAACTTTCAAAGTATAGAGACCTAGAGGAAGAAATTAAAGCCACATGGAGCCACAAATGTAGGTATATATCATCCCTGCTTCCTTGTGTACTACTGGGGTTGAACCAAAGATGATTTTAATAAGCCTACAGATCACCTTGTATGCCAACACTCTTTGTTCAATTACAAAACTGCCATTTTAACTACTGGTGCAATAGTCTATAGTATACTAAATACAAAAAAAGGGACCAATACTTATCTTCAGACTACTTCCATCAGAGTCCCACTAAAAAAATTAAGTGAACAAGATAATAGTAACAGTAGTAATAATAATGATGACTTAGCCCTGACCATTTCTATCTGAATTGAATCAAAAAGAAGAATATTCATATCATGACTATCATTCTCAATCCAAAGAATTCAGTGAATAAAGAACAGTGAACACTGGACCTCTATCACACAAAGAACTCATACACAATTACCCCCAACATAACTCAAAGTCATAAACATTTAAGAATTACATTTTTAATAAACATTGCCATACCAAATACTCACAATCTCCAAACTATGTGGAATGAAAACCTTTCAAAATATAAAGAACTTTCATCGTCATCATCATCATCATGGCTGGCATCTATATAGCCCTTCAAGGTTTGCAAAATGCTTTCCAAATATGTCATTTGATCTTCACAACAACCCTGGAAGGCAGCTGCTGCTATTGTATTATAAAATGCGAGTGATAATAATAACATAAGAAATCAAAATCATATAGGAACAGGACAACATGCATATCATCCTTACCATCCTATCTGCTAATGAAGGTCCTTGTTCTGAAGGTACTTTAACGAATCTACAGATGATCTGCCATCGTAGAATTTTCATTCAGTTACCAAACAAAGGGATGATTTCATCCACTTGGACCATCCTCTGTTGAAGATTAAAAATAAAAGAATAGCAGCATAATAGAGATGTGTCCCAAGACCATTGCGCTTTTTTGATATGAACTCTAGTCTGAGATGTGCCACTGAATACCTGTCTTGTCTTTGGCAAGCCACTTAATTTTGGGGGGGCTTCAGTTTCCTCCTTTGCAAAGTAGAGGTGTTAGATGAGATGACCTCTATGATCCTTTTCCATTTCAAAAATGATGAAAGCAAATACTTATTGCTAATAGGGATACATAGCATCCATCCTAACTGGTGAAAGACACTGGCTTTCTTGGTACTAATTGAGCCATCTCCAACATCACGAGAGATGAGCCACACATTCATATCTTAATATGGTGAATAACTTCTAAATAAAGCACTATTTTAGTCTAAGATAGAACTGATATTATTATTCTCTGCCTTTTATCATCAGGGAGACTTGAAACAAATAACTTCATCTTTCTATGGGGTCTCAGTTTTCTCATCTGCAAAAGGAAAGGGTAGGGCTCTAATCTAGGATACTAAAATTCTATAAATGAATTGCCCAAACTCACATCAGGGTCAGTTTTTGAAACCGATGCCTCAAACTCCAAATTCAATGTTCTTTCTACTGCATCTGTTGTAGAATGCAAAGTGCCTGAATGATTTTTGTTGTTCGGTCATTTTAAGTTGTGTCCAACTTCATGACACCATTTGGGGTTTTCTTGGTAAAGATACTGGAGTGGTTTGCCATTTCCTTCTCCAGCTCTTTTCACAGATGAGGAAACTGAGGCAAACAGAGTCGAGTGACTTGCCCAGGGTCACACAGTTAGGAAGTACTTGAGGCCAGATTTGAACTCACAAAGAGAAGTGTTCTTGACTCCAGGCCTGGTGCTCTATCCACTGCCCCACCTAGCTGCCCTGCCTGAATGGTAAATAATCTAATTTATTTCATTTTCTTAGTTCTAATGTCTAGCACAGTACATTGTACATAGTAGGTGCTTGGAAAAATTCATTACATTGAGTTAAAATAATGAGAGGAAAAGAGCTCAGTGAATTATCTACTTTCCAAACCTGTAGATTTCATAGAAGAGAAACTATTTTGTATGCTTTCATGGGCTCACAGGATCATACGTCTAGAGCTAGAAGGGATCTCAGAGGCCATCTAACCTAACACCCTCATTTTACAGATGAGGAAACTGAGACCCAAGGAAGTAAGTGACTTGTCAACAGTCACACAATAAGCCTCAGAGGCGGCATTTGAACCCAGGCCCTCTTACTGAAAGCTTAATGCTCCTTCCACTATAGCAAGCTGCCTCCCTCATTGAAAAACAAAACCATCCATCGTATTCCAATAGTCTTCTAGATTAAGAACGAACCAACAAAAAATAAACAGCCCCACATTAAAGAGGGATGCCTGTTTGCTCCAGTACTTGGCTTGCCATGCATGCTACATTTACTAATTAATACCTAGTAGCTGCCTGTTTGTATCTGCATAACATTTTCTGGTGCCCAGCAGAGGCAACCTAGAGAATGCCCCATTAACTCCTCTGCACTTCCTTCAGACAGGCCGTTTTCTTATTAGTATTTTGTTACTGCCTTATTCCCCAGCTGTGGCAAGGATGCTGAAAGACTTAAGGCATAGAATGTGGGGAATTCCCAGAGTGGTTTCTGAGAACAGTTGTTCTGTTGCTTGGATGCAGATTACATGGTGCTGGCCCTCACTCGTGTGAGGGGAGCTCGCCAATGCCCATGGAGGTGGAGGGTGGGAAGATGGTCACTGCATCTTCTTCTGAGCTCCCAGATGTTTCAGCATTTCATTTCTCTGGCACAGCTGAACTGCACAGTTCTCTTCACTTGCTCTCAATGCCTATTATTTTCATCTGTACCCCCTCTCCCTCAAGTCTAATAATGAATGAACATGATGAATGAAGCATGGTTGTGCTTCCAAATTAATTCAAAAACCATTTGTATTGGCCCATTCTCTCCTCACTCAGCCGCTTGATCAGCTGATCTTCCATCAGGAGGATAAGGCCTCCAGCCTACAAACTCCAGGAAAAATTTACAAATAATTTAGAAAGTGTTGAAGTGATAGAAACATCAAAACATTAAATGAAATTATTTCAGTTCTGTAATCAGTCTATTTAGTGTGGATTATGTTAAAGCAAAGAGCTCTCTGTAATCACTAATCAGTTAAATTTGCCCTAACAGAAGGAATATGCTACAAGGATATAGTGGCACTTAGTTTCTATAAATGTGGACTGCTTCATCTCTTTTTTATTTATTTTTTGTTTGTTTGTTTTTGGGGGGGGGGTTTGGTGAGGCAATTGGGGGTAAGTGACTTGCCCAGAGTCACACAGCTAGTAAGTGTTATGTGTCTGAGGCTGGATTTGAACTCAGGTCCTCCTGACTCCAAAGCCGGTGCTCTATCCACTGCGCCCCCTAGCTGCCCCTCTTCATCTCTTTTTTAAAAAAATATATTTATCTATTATTTCTTCATTTTTAACATTCATTAAAAATTTTTTTGAGTTCCAAATTCTCTCTTTTCCTTAAGTCCCTCCCCTTGAAAAGGCAAGCAATATGATATCAATTACACATGTGAAGTCATGAAAATTTTTTATAAAATATGAACTTTTCCTATGAAAGGGAACATGTGCCATGGTAAGGCTTCACCTCCTGTATTATCTTGGGCCACGCTGGTTCTGCTTCCCATCTCGTCTCACCAATTCCTAGATTACATAGCAAGGCAAGTCACGGAGAAAATCCAAATCAGTTCAGAACCTTGGGAGCCCTCTTGCTCCATCTGTTGTCCTTGCTGAGCTCTTGCCTAGCCCTAGCTCATCTCACCTGTAGCATTCCTTCTCTCTTACTCAAGAGAAATGGTGAATTTATTAACTGTCTTATTGAGTGACACAGACCTTAGGCATTGTCAAACCACTGTTTTTTTAATGATTTCCATCATATCTAGACCTGACACTCCTCTAAAACATGACAGCTAACTCAGGGTGAATCTGCTGCTGATTTTCATCTTATAATACCATATAATAACATCTTTTGAAACAGTTGGAAGGGGAGAAAATTAAATCTGCTCACCCCCTGACTTTAGCATCAAGAGGACTAACTTGGCAGGATCCCAGAATCCCCTGGCTAGTAAAATTCAATCTGATCACACTCTGACTGCCAGGAATAAGACTGATTAAATGTTCCTTCCTCCTTGTTAGACTTTCCATAAACCATTCTTCATCCTCAGCCATTGCACTACCATCTTTTTCATCCTACTGCTCTTCCTCCCAATCTTCCTTCTATTCTCCCTTCTTAGGAAACAGTAAATTCTTGTTGACTTTTCCCTCCCTCAAATTCCTTCTTCTCGAAATAGTGCTATAGCTTAAAAGAATATGACTGCTGATCTTAAAGGTGTTGCATGCAAAACGCTGCAAATTTTAAAATCCTACAAAAGAAATTCTATTGTTGCTCATTTTGAGGGGCTATGTTGCATTAATAGAAGGTCCCCTCCAGCTATAAGAGAGATACATATGGGAGGGAAGGAGGGAAAGAGGAAGGGAGAAGGAAACAGAGATAGAGAGAGGCAAAGAGACAAAGAAATACCAAGACAGAGAAAAAGAAACAGAAAAGGAGACAGCAGAAGAGATAGAAAAAAGAGACAAAAAGATAAAGATAGGAACAGAAGGGAAAGAGAGAGACAAATAGAGGAAAGAGAGAGAGAGAAAGGAAGAAAGGAAGGAAGAAGAGAGAGTGAGGGAGAGAGATTACTTCTCTTATTCTATGAAAATAAAAATGCTGAATCAGGGGAAAATAAAAGCCAAATCAGGTAGATTTAAAAGTTATCATCTAGGTTGAACTTCTAAGTGTATCTGTAAGCAGCTTCTGGTCTGGCTTAATTAAGCAGAAAACCCACAGTAAACACAGGAGCAAAGATCTAAGGTGTCTCCAGTCACTCATTAGCACAGAGGCCACCACCTTAGAGAATTCATAGGGCAGGCACACCTCACCAGCCTAGGCATCAGCTGCCAGTTATTATATTCCTAGAAACAAAGACTGATAATAATCACAGCCAGTATTTTTAAGGCACTCTAAGATTTACAAAGTACTTCCCTTTTCCTGTGAGGTAGGTGGTACACATATTATTGTCTCTGTTTTACAGATGGGGAAACTGAGACTCAGAGAAGCTAAACAATTCATCCACGGTATCATACAGGTAGGAAGCAGCAAAAACTTGTATTTGAACCCTGATGTCAAATCCAGCACTGTTCTCTCTATACTGAGATATAGATAAGGAGTCATCCCAACCTCTCTTTTCTCCTCAATTGAAATTAGTGTGCAGTTTCTTCCCACAAAGCACACTGTTTGCAACCTCCATTTGCCTGGCTATTAGTAGGTCCAGGGCCTAGTCAACACTATTTATCTTCCCCTGGCCCCCTTCTCTGGCTCCAGATAAGCTTTAGCCTCAGATTTGCTGTTTGTCATTGCCCCAATAATCAAGGCAAACTCATATTGAAATAGATATATTTAATTGCATTGAATCAAGGAAAAATCACATGTTCCATAACCTGAAAATGAAAGTGCCAAATTAGGTGAGATTAAATTATTTAGGGAAAAACAAAATTGCTGAGTCAAATAAAAACAAAATTTCATATTTAAGAGGAGGATTTGAAGATGCCTATTTAGGGAGAGAAAATGCTGATGCAGGCAGATTTTTTTTTTAAATGGTCAGTCAGGGCCATTTAAAAGTGCTGAGTCAGGGGAATTAATAAGTGCTGATTGAGGCAAAAAATAGTGTCTGCTCAGGAGATTTAAATTTTTGCTGACTTAGGTGAAAACAGAAATCCCTACTTGAGCACATTTTCAAATGCTGAGTCAGGACAAATTAAAAATACTGTATCCATGAAATTTAAAATTAACAAAGTTCCTAGATGAGGTCAAAGAAATGTTGGCTACTGGACATAACACACCTAGACCTGACAGCCCTCTCAGATATAACACACCTAGATTTCAAGCAGCTATTTTACATTTCAGATTCTTACAATAACCAGGTGGAAAGGACACTGATTAATTGTATTCAGAAATGGCTGAATAACCAGATCCAAAACCCATTGATTACTCTATCCATTTCAATCTAAACAACAACAGTAATTGTCTGACCTTTTGTGACCCCATTTTTGGTTTTCTTGGCAAAGATACTGGAGTGGTTTTGCCTTTTCCTTCTCCAACTAACTTTACAAATGAGGAAACTGAGATAAACAAGATTAAGTGACTTGCCCAGAGTCACACACTAGTAAGTGTCGGAGGCCAGATTTGAACTCAGGAAAATGAGTCTTCTTGACTCCAAGCCCAGCGCTGTATGCACTAAATGATACCACCTCGCTGCCCCAACAATAATAATAACTAACACATCCAGAAGCACTTCAAAGTTTATAAGGCACTTGAAAAATGTTATTTCGTGTGCTCCTTACCATAGGTAGGTGTGATTATTGTTCTCCTTTTATCACCGAGGAGACTGAGACAGAACGATTAAGTGACTTGACCAAGGTCAGACAGCTAGGAGAGCTAAGACGGGTTTTAACTCGGGTCTTTCTGACTCCACCTCTAGCCTTTCTATACCACCCAACTCTCTCTCTAGTGCAGGGGAAAGCACACAGGCCCTGTAGTCAGGAGGAACCTGGACTTGGATCTCACCTATTTCTTAACTTCTCTGTGCCTCAATTTCCTCATCGATAAAATGGGGGTAATAAAAGCGATGGCACCTTCCATGCAGGGTAGTTGTGAGGACCGAGTGATACAACACAGCTAAAGTACTTTGCAGTCCTTGAAGTCCTCGATGTACCAGAGTGTTATTGTATTGTTGTGGGTCAGGCAGTTCTTATCTCAATAAAGAGTTGGACCAGGTGAGCTCTGTCCAAGGTACCTTCCAATCCCAAATTCTCTGATCCTAGGCTTCTATTATTTAATGGGAGTCAGATCCACAGCTTATAGTAGCTCTGTCTACTATGACATGGGGGTGGGAGGGGGAATGTGTGTGTCCACAGCCACTAGGATTGATTATTCAAATTCTTAATGACTAAAATTCCTGGTTGGAGTCACTGCTGCATAATAATGCAGTTCCACAACTGGTAAACAAATCAAATCTCCTTCAGTGAATATCTTCATCTCGGAGCTGATGTTTCTGTTCCTATTGCTGGGCTTTCTAAGTGTTCTGATTTCTGCACAGAACCTAAGGCTACTGTGGGTCCCAAGATGCTCTTTTTGCTTTGGGCTGAAGAAAAGTGGGTGTTCTCAGAAAGCATCATACTAGAAGGTATTATTCCTAACCTGGACACAAGTATGCCATGGAGCTGAGGGGAACCATAGGAGCATAAGGATGATGGTGATAATAACTGATGATTCAGCTTAACAAGCATTTATTAAGTATCTATAGTATGTCAGGCACAGGGTTATGAAGACAAAAAGAAAGAAAGAAACCATCTCTTTCCAGCCTTTTTATATACTGTTCCCCAGAAGGCAACATGATAGAGTGGAAAGAATGCTAGCTCGAGGGTCAGATCCCGCTTCTGATGCTGACTACCTGTGTGACCATGGGTAAGCCATGTCCACTCCCCGGGCCTCAGTTTCTTCATCTCTAAAATAAGAGGGTGCTACACGATAGCCTCCAAGATCCTTCAAGCTCTATAGCTAAGACCTGATGGTCCCTTCCCATACTCTAAAGTCTAGCCGAACTATTTTTCTTGCTCCCCCTCACACATAATACTCTATCGCCTATTTCCATGCTGGTCCCCCGTGCACAGAATACCATATTTTCTAAGAAAGGAAATAGTATAAAAGAAGACTAGAAAAATATATGTAAGCCTGATCATGGAAGACTTTAAGTGCTGGGCTGAAAATTTTGTTCTTTAGCCTAGAGGCAATTGGGAGTCACTAAATCAAGGTCCCCAATGAGAACCCTATAATAATGAAACTCAAAGAACAGGAGAAGATGGAATAGCTATGTTTAAATCTTGGCCAATAAACTTGGCCCTTTCCTTTTTCTCTGACTCCATTATTCCAGGAATTGTAGTGCCAGAAATCTTATCTCACCCCCTACTTAACCTTTTAATATTTTAAAAAGCAGGTGACATCACAAGGAAAACTTTGAAAACTCTATTTAATGGAATCAACTCTGCATTATATGACTCTGTAATTCTCCCCATCTATTTATCTCCTTACCTGCCATTCAGGGGAGCTCATTTCCGTATCATTCCTTGAGATGAAAGAAATTCTGTCAGAAAGGAATTGTTTGAAGGGCCTGAAAAATACAGACAGAACCTCTAAGGATTTTTGCCATTTCTAAGCTTTATTTCCCCTTGACACCCCCCACTCCCAGTTTGGAATTATCATCATCCTTTTGGCAATTAAAAAATAAAGATAAAAATCACTTCAGCAGCAGATGATAATGCCATGGGATTACAACTTCAATGAGACAAATCATCGATGGGAAAACGGGCACCTTGTCAGAGAGTGTTTATTTCAGGCAAATGTTCATTGTCATAAAGAACAAGAAATAAGAAAAGATCATAAGATTTGGAGCTGGAAGGGACCTTGGAGACAAGCATAATGCAACTCCCTCATTTTACAGATGAGGAAACCAGGACCCAGAGGGATTAAGGTGCTTGCTCAAGGGCATATTTCATGAAAGCTTACAAAATTGTGTCACTCTGACAGGACATCTTTCAAAGTTTTCTTGAGATCAGCTATTTCCCAAAATCCCAAAGGCAGCATCCTCTTCTTTTTGCTTGTGGTTTTAGGTAGATATTTTGTTGATGATTTTTATATTGCTGTCACTCTGAAGTGACACTACCCTACCCCTTACCACCCACCAGTAAAGTCACCAAGGTCAACAGCATGTGCCTCGTTTCCTATCTATTTTGCATCACCTGAATTCTGATCTTGTCTCTGCTTCTTATTACCTGTGTGATGTGGAACAAGTCACTTAACTTCTCTAGGCCTCTGTTTACTCAAGTGTAAAATGAGGGAACAAGACCAAATGTTCTCTAAGGACCCTTTCAGCTCTAAATCTATGGTTCTATGATCTCTAGGCTAAAAGAATAGCAGTCTATTTCACCATCAGTCCTCTAAAGTCAAGACTGATCTCTGCATTGATCAGAGGTCTGCTGCATTTCAAGAGTGTTTTCCTTTAGATTACTGACACGGTTCCAAGGAGCTTCTTCCCAAGGTCCAACCAAAAACAACATAGTTCTACCTGGATTATTTTAGATAATTCTTTGAGATCTGTTCACCCTAATGTCTGTCAAGGCTCAGAACACAGAATAAAATGGAACCAGGATGTAGAAAGTAGGTAATTTCAGTTCACAGTATGGCTCCAGAAAGTTCCCACAGCAGGCGTGGAGCACACGATGTTTAAGAGATTAAATTGCGTCTACAAAAGGTAGACACTAAAACCCTCCAAATTACATGTATTTTTCAAACCCCTGGGTCTACTGATCAGGCATATGCACAAAAAAACAAAGCAGGTGCTTCTTAACAAAAACAACAGTTCTTAATCTTATCTCTTCTGCCACCACTACTTTCCTTCATGGCCAAGGGCACCTATAATTAATTTACACAAGCTGAACCCTCAACCCCGCTACCCTCTACTTGCACTCGCTCCTGAAGACTATGTTGGCAATTAATTTGTCAGGGAAATGCTAGGGGGTTGTGAATACTGGTAATTTTACACCATAGATATTCACATTAAATGTCGAGCCCAAGTGTTTTCAGTGTTACAATGTAAAATAGTGGCAGAAGAAGAGAGAATCATCAACTTCACCCATTGAGTTCCTGAGGGAGGGGAGGAAGGCACCTACAAAACATCGGCAGTGGCTGTAACCTTGGCTCCATCTGTGGGCTTGACTTAGGAGCACTGGGAACAGATACACAGTAATTACAAGTGATGCTCATTGTGTTCTAGCTCTGGGAGAAAGGGTATGTAGGGGTGGTTATTTATTAGGCAACCTTTCTCAAAGTTCTGAGAATCTTTTTCGAGTAGAAAAATGGCTCTTGATACTACCAACTTGCCATGATCCATTCTAGTCCTGCTCCACTTTCTCCAGGGGTTGTTAGATGACTGGACCAGAGTTTTGATCGCTCGGGGAAGTTTGGCAAATGGTGTAGCAGGAAAGGACGATACAGCAGCAGCAAGGGGGAATCATGCGGGGAATCCCTCACATGACGTAGTCTGAGACTGAGCCCTGGAAGCAAAGGAAGAATATCGATCAAGCTATTCTGCATCCATGCCTCCCAAGAGTCCTTGCATGGACTGTTTTATAGGCATGATGGCAAGAGATGCCCAAAAAAGAAAGAAACTTCCATACCAGACTACGTGGCTAAATTCTTTGAAGGAAAATGACAGATCCTACTTCTAATGTAAAGACTACAACCCGACCCAAATCCCCCCAGACGATGAGCACACCCAACTGGAAGACTTGTAAGCACACTTGACAAAGTGTGGTATCGAGTGTACTTTGCAAGTAGGCCAGGTGATATGACACTATCCCAACCCTTCCCCCCATGCTGGTTAAGCCAGCTCTACCTTCAAAGGCGCTGAGACAATCCTGGAGATGCGGTTAGCTCAGGAGACTAAAGGCTGAGAATGTTGATGTCACTTCTTCATCTCTTGAGTACAAAGCAGTGAGGAGCTTGGGGTGGGGGGAGGTCTGATGCTTGGCTGGTGAGAGAAGCTTTACTCAGCTGAATCCGCTCTAGGGATTTTCATTGCCTTCCTTGTTGAATATTCTTACCCTGCTATGGCTAAGTAAATCTCCTTAAAGTATCTCATTTTATTCCAATATAAACCAAAACTTAAAGGAAACTAGACTGAGTCAGGCCCAGCCCAGAACTGTGAGAAGCAATGGTGATAGGATATGCAGCAGCTCACTTACACCATTTATCTTGGAAGAGACTCTGGTAGAAAGCGATGGCTATCTCTCTGTGGGAAAAATAAGCAGACTTTATTCCAGAGTAAAAGGATAGGGGGGGAAAGAAGATGGATAAAGAGATGGAGTAGAGAGAACTGATATTGTACCAGGGCCATAAGCCCTTGAAATCCTGTCAGTCCATGCAGCAAGCACCAGGAGGGATGCTCTGTTGGGCCCTAAGCTAACTGGGTATCTCATGAGAGGCAACATGGTCCAGTGAGAAAAGCTATGGATTTTGAGTCAAAAGACAACAGTTCAAGGTCCTGTCCCTGCCCAGATCATAGAGCATAGAGAGATTATGTTAGCACTGGACCAGAGTCAGGAAGACTTGAATGCAGATCTGGCTTCAGACACTTGTGACCCTGAGCAACTGCCTTTGCCTTTGGTTCCCCCCACTATAAAACAATAATAATAACAATACCGCTTATCTCATTTGGTTGTTGGAATGATCAACCGAAATAGAATATGTGAAATGCTTTGTTTTTCTAATCCTGAGAAAAAGTATAGCAGATAGAGAGCTATTCTCAAAGCCAGAAAGACCTATGGTTCTGACGTATACATCTGTGTGGTATGGTGGATAGAGCACTGGGCCTGCAGTCAGAAAGATCTGAGTTCAAATCCTGCCTGAGACACTTAGCAGTTGTATGACCCTGGGCAAGTCACTTAACTTCTCAGTTTCAGTTTCCCTAACTCTAAATGGATGATAATAATAGTACCAACCTCTCAGGGTTGTTGTGAGGATCAAATAAGATAATATTTGCTCAGCACTTTGCAAACCTTAAAGTGATATACATATATAGATATATAGATATAGATATAGATATAGATATAGATATAGATATAGATATAGATATAGATATAGATATAGATATAGATATAGATATAGATATAGATATAGATATAGATATAGATACAGATACAGATACAGATACAGATTAGATATAGATATAGATATAGATATAGATATAGATATAGATATAGATATAGATATAGATATAGATATAGATATAGATATAGATATAGATATAGATATAGATATAGATAGATATATTAGCTTATTGTTGTTACTAGAATTATTATACTGGCTGTATGACCTGGGCAAGGTACTTAACCTCTCAACCATCTAGACAAATCTCCAAGGATATGAGTTGGCAAGGAGATGTTGATCTGAATCGATAGAGGAAGTCTCATCATCCAGAAGTTCCCTATACTAATGGAATCTCAGTACAGTCTCTATCCTTTTCCCATCTAATCCCACTTAAATGCTACGCATAGGTGACTTTAGGAGAGGTCAGTCAAGGAAGTACACAGTCAGGAGCATAAGGAATGACAGTGTCTAGGGGGTGGTAGCAATGAGCCAAGTGATTCAGTTGATGGAAACGCAAAACAACCCCCAGAGATACAGAGGGAAGTTGGAGAGCAATGAACCACCGAGGTAGGTACTAAGCTAAGGGATAATTGACACAGTTACCCTGAAATTCTGAAAGAGAGAAATAAGATGGCTATGTGGAAGCCACGGAGTGTGCAAATTCAATAAGCTCTTGAAAGATAATTTCAATGAAGCATGGACAGTCATAAGGCAGGTAGACCCTCTTCTACAACACAGAAATCATGCTAAGATCCAGGCTCAAGGGGAAAGACAAAGCAGGGAATTGATAGAAATCGGTGTCTCTTATCCAGGAAAAGTCAAGAATCTTACTTAGTGGGGCAGCTAGGTGGCAAAGTGGATAGAGCACCAGCCTTGGAGTCAGGAGGACCTCTGTCCAAATCTGGCCTCAGATACTTGACACTTATTAGCTTTGCAAGTCACTTAACCCCATTGCCTAGCCAAAAAAAAAAAGTATGTTACTTAGCTAAAGACATATACTGAATTTCACAAAAATTATAAGCCCATCTCCCTCATTTTATAGTTGAGAAAAATGAGACCCAGGGAGATTAAGGTCACATAGATAGCATGTATCAGAAGCAGAATTTGGGCCCAAGCCTTCTGACTCCAGAACCATTCTTTGTCCAACTTTCATGCTGGCTCAATCAATTACCAATTCTGTTACTTTAGAGAAGTAACTTTTACTGATGAGTAAAAGGGGCATCTTGGACTAGATGATCTCTAAGACCCCATGACAGAATCATAGAATCTTAGGGCTTCAAGGACCCTCAAGGAGCCCAACCCTTAGCTGAACAAGATCCCTCTGCATCACCCTCAACAAGTAGGCATCAAGACTTGACCCAGTGCTCTCCAGTGACCAGGTCACAGGGCTAGCCAGAAAGAAGAGCTGAAGGCTCCTCGAAAAACCTGGGGATCAGTATCATCAACCATTTTTCACAGCAGCCCACTGACATGTATCAGTGACAAGCCGTCCCACTTTCAGCTTTTGGCAGACTTAGCAGTGGGAATCTTTTCTGTTGTCTGAGAGAAGTGGATGTTTATCAGACTCGATTTCAGAACCAAGTGGTTGTTTTATAAAACACACCCTACATTCCCTAAATTTAAAAAGCACAAATGCCAGCCATAAAAAATTAAGAGTCTATGTTTTTCATGCTACTATTTATTTCATATTTTACTTCCAGACATCTTTTCCTTGATGTTTTCCATAAATGGGGGAACAGAACTTACTGAAGGAAATGTTAAGACAATAGAAGATTTTGCTATGCTCTTACTAATGCTCCAGCTAGAATGAGAGCCAGGTTGCCACTCCTCTAGAGAGAATAAGGTTGAATTCTTAGATCCTTCACTGATATGTATTTTTTCATTTTGCTTTAAGTAAAATTTTCTGAAAATGAAATGAGGCAGGGAGGGGGGCGTCATAATGATGAAGGGTCTAAAACATTCAACTATGTACCCTCAAGGTGGGTGTTATTATTCCTACCACATGTCTGGTCACTTCGGAGGCAGAGTAGTATAATGGACAGAGCTTTGGACTACCAGAAAGAACTCCCGGCTTGCCCTTTCATTGTTTAAGTAATCAATATGCATTCATGAAATACTTACCACGCACCAAGCACTATTAGGTGCTAGGGATACAACACCAAAAATGAAAACATCTTTGCTCTCAAGGACCACTAACTATAAGACTTTTGTCAGATTGTCCACCTCACTGAGGCTCTCAGGCTCAGTTTCCTCAGCTGTCAAATAGGCATAATAGCCTGTTTCACAGGGAGGCTACTGTGAGGAAAGTACTTTGCCAATTCTAAAACCATCTATCCTTAAACGGATTGAGCTATTTTCCTTAGAGGTATCCAGTGGTTCAGCAGACAGAGCATTAGAGCATTGAGCCTGGTATCTACAGACGACCTGAGTTCAAATTTGACCTTATACTCTTACTAGCTGTGTGACTCTAAGCAAGTGACTTAAACTCTACCTCAGTTTTCTCTTCTGTAAAGTGGAAATAATAATAGCACCTATATCCCAGGGTTGTTGTGAGAATCAAATGAGATCATTTTTATAAAGTGCTTAGCACAGTGCCTGGCACATAATAACTGTTTGTTTCCTGCCTTATTATTGAATTGCTTTCCATACTTTATCTAGGGTTAGACAGGATTCATAAATCAGGGTGGCAAAATTCCCACCATGCCAGGTTTATTGACAATCTGTCTGAATAAGAAAGGATCACTGATTTAGAGCTTGGAATGGCCCATAAAAGCTGTTCATTCTACCCCCTTCATTCTACAGATGAGAAAACTGAGGCTCACGGATATTAAATGACTTATACAATACTACATAGGAAGTAAAGCTGAGAAGGGAGAACCGAACCTAGGTCCTCTGACTCTATAGCTTCTGCTCTCTTCCTAAGGAACCTGGCTCACAAAAGCATTACATGATAGAGGCAAGTGTTAAAATTCCAAAGCCACCCACCAGGAGACTGCCTGAAAAGTAGGCTGACCTTAAGAGTCAATGCAAGGGGTACCTGTGGTCCTTTCCTATCACAATAATATTTGTCCACAAAAGAGGCAGGGGGCAACCCAAGGAAGTTCTCTTGGATAAAGCTGGCTTTTCTAAAGCAACATAAGGCTGAGCTGATGTTCCATAATGCGACGTGCTGGCTTCCCTGGAGCCTACTGGGTTGATAGATGGCTATTGGTCTTCCAGGGCGTGCAGCTATTGATTCTCATTACCCAATGCCCTATGAAATGCTTTGTCACTTCAGGCACTGGCTATATTGTCGATAAACAGAGTGCTGCATCCTTCTGTAGAGATGCTCACAGATGGAGGTGTTCTCTGCAAAATTTACCAGTTTCACAGAACTAGATCTGAAGCCTCCAACCCACACAGCCAAGCAGAAAAAGCAAATCAGCATCATGAATGGTTCAGAAGCATTCTCCCCTCTGAACCACCAAATCTTTTCCCTTTTTTCCCTTTTTTCCCTTTTATCTTTTTTTTTTAAATTCCATGTTGTTTTTCTTTTTGATCCCCTTTTTTCCCTTCCTGTACCAAAATATTTCTCCAAATCCCAAGGCCACACTATATTTGAACCTAAAAAAAATCAAACATTTTGCAGCATGTCATTTTATGACAGCAGGCCTCAAAGACCAAAGACATTGTCTTCATAAAGCAGGATATGTATATCTTCAAGGAAACAGACAGGAAATAGCTAGGTTCTATTGTTCACAGTAAATACACATTGAAAAGTATCTAAGGGGAACCAGCAAGGTAGGAAGTATCACATAATTTCCTGTGCCAAGATGGACTTTTGTGGTCAGCCCATCCTCAGTTGTCTGTGAATCTATTCACCCTGATTATGCCACTAGTGAAGGCAAGTTTCAGTGGAATGACAAATATGATAAGTTCAGATGAACTTACAATCAGCACACATAATCAAAAGGACCATGACTTTCAATCAGGACAACACCAGGCAATTATTGGGGAAAGGTTCTTAATTTAATTATATTTTTTTAATATAAATTTATTTATTTTTAGTTTTCAATATTCACTTCCACAAGTTTTTGAGTTCCAAATTTCTTACTCCTTCCCCCACCCCAAGATGGCATGCATTCTGAATACCCCTTCCCCTGATGTGCCTTCTCTTCTATCTCTCCCCCCTCCCTTCTCTTATTCCCTTCCCCTTCTATTTTCCTGTAGAGCAGGATAGACTTCTGTACCCCATTTCCTGTATTTCTTATTTCCCAGTTGCATGTGAAAACATTTTTTTTAAACACGCGTTTTTAAAACTTTGAGTTCCAAATTTTCTCCCTTCCTCCCTGCCCACCCACCCTCATTGAAAAAGCAAGCAACTCAATATAGGTTATACATGTGCAGTTATGCAAAATACTTCCTTAGTAGACATGTTGTGAAAAACTAACTCTGTTTCCCTTAATCCTATCCTGCCCTCCCATTTATTCTATTTTTTCTTTTGACCCTGTCCCACCTCAGAAGCATTTGCTTCTGATTTCTCTCTTTCCCAATCTGCCCTCCTCTCTATCACCCCCCTGCTCTCTTGTCCCCTTTTCTCCCTATTTTCCTGTAGGGTAAGACAGATTTCCATACCCAATTGAATGTGTATGGTATTCTCTCCTTAAGACAAATCCTATGAGAATAAGATTCCCTCATTCCCTCCCACCTTCGCCTGTTTCCCCTCCACTGTGAGAGACTTTTCTGGGTTTTTTTTGTGAGATAATTTACCCCATTCTACCTCTCCCTTTCTTCTCCGAGTATCATCCTCTCTCATCCCTTAATTTTATTCTCCAGATATGACCCCTTAATCTTCAACTCACCCTGTGCCCTCTATCTATCTATCTATCTATCTATCTATCTATCTATCTATCTATCTATCTATATATATATATATATATATATATATATATACATACATACAATTTTTTTCCTTCAACTACCCTAGTACTGACAAAGTTCTCATGAGTTACAAATATCATCTTTCCATGCAGGAATGTAAACAGTTCAATCTTAATAAGTCTCTTATGATTTCTCTTTCCTGTTTACCTCTTCATGTTCCACTGGAGTCCTGTATTTGAAAGCCAAATTTTCTGTTTAGCTCTGGTCTTTCCATCAAAAATGCTTGAAAGTCCTCTATTTCACTGAATGACCATTTTTTCCCCTGAAGGATTATACTCAGTTTTGTTGGGTAGGTGATTCTTGGTTGTAACCCTATCTTCTTTGCCCTCCGGAATATTATATTCCATGCCCTGCAGTCCTTCAATGTAGAAGCTGCTAAATCTTGTGTTATCCTGATTGTGTTTCCACAGTACTTCAATTATTTCCTTCTGGCAGCTTGTAATATTTTCTCCTTGACCTGGGAACTCTGGAATTGGGCTACAATATTCCTAGGAGTTTTCCTTTGGGGATCTCTTTCAGGAGGAGATCTATGGATTCTTTCAATTTCTATTTTGCCCTCTGGTTCTAAAATATCAGGGCAATTTTCCTTGATAATTTATTGAAAGATGATGTCTAGGCTCTTTTTTTGATCATGGCTTTCAGATAGTCCAATAATTTTTAAATTCTCTCTCCTGGATCTATTTTCCAGGTCAACTGTTTTTCCAATGAGATATTTCACATTGTTTTCTAATTTTTCATTCTTTTGGATTTGTTTTACAGTGTCTTGATTTCTCATAAAGTCACTGTCTTCCAATTTCTCTATTCTAATTTTTAAGGAAGTTTCTTCAGTAATCTTTTGGACTTCCTTTTCCATTTGGCCAATTTTTCTTTTTAGGGCATTTTTCTCCTCATTGGCTTTTTGGACTTCTTTTGCCATTCGGGTTAGGCTATTTTTTAAGGTGTTATTTTCGTCATTATTTTTTGGGGTTTCCTTTAGCTGGCTGTTGACTTGTTTTTTGTGATTTTCTTGCATCACTCTCATTTCTCTTCCCAGTTTTTTGTCTGCTTCCCTTACCTGCTTCTCAAAATCCTTTTTGAGCTCTTCCAAGGCCTGGGACTGATTCATATTTTTCTTGGAGGCTTTGGATGTAGGAACTTTGACTGTGTTGTCTTCTTCTGGTTGTATGTTTTGATCTTCTTTGTTTTACAGTGTCTTGATTTCTCATAAAGTCACTAGCTTCCAATTGCTCTATTCTAATTTTTAAGGAAGTATTTTCTTCAGTAAGCTTTTGGACTTCTTTTTCCATTTGGCCAATTTTTGTTTGTAGGGCATTTTTCCCCTCATTGGCTTTTTGGACCTCTTTTGCCATTTGGGTTAGGCTATTTTTTAAGGTGTTAATTTCTTCAGGGTTTTTTTGGGTCTCCTTTAGTAAGATGTTGACTTGTTTTTCATGATTTTCTTGCATCACTCTCATTTCTCTTTCCAGTTTTTCCTCTGCTTCCCTTACTTGCTTCTCAAAATCCCTTTTGAGCTCTTCCAAGGCCTGGGACTGATCCATATTTTTCTTGAAGGCTTTGGATGCAGGAGCTTTGACTTTGTTGTCTTCTTCTGGTTGTATATTTTGATCTTCTTTGTCACCAAAGTAAGATAATATAGTCTAACTCTTTTTGCACTACTTACTCATGATCTCGGCCAATTACTTGAGTTTTAAACTCTTTGTTAAGGTACAAATCTGCTTCCAATGTGGAGAATGTACTGTCCCAAACTTCAGGGGTTTGTACAGCTATTTTCAGAGATACTTGTAGGGACCTGTAAATTTTCAGTTCTCACAAGGTGGTATGATAAGGGGCGAGGTGTTTACTCCTTTCCTGGCCTGTGAGCACAAGTATTCCTTTCTGTCCTGTAACTGTAAGGAGGGACTCCTCTCCACAACCACTACAAGTTCCACTAAGCCAGCACTCCTCCTCACCCCAGCACTGCACCCAGAACTGTGACCCAGATCCAAACACAGGCAAAGCAAGAGATTCCTACCTCAGCACTGGCAAAGAGATCCCTGCAATCCCTCTCTGATCTGGATTCCCCCTCAGTCTGTGGGCCAAAAGCTTGGGAAGCAGCTGCCTCCCCCCCCACCCCTGCCAAGGACCACACTCTTGGGGAATGAAGCTGAAACCCCGCTTTCCTTTCTCAGCACCCACAGAAACAGACTTTTCCCACTGACCTTCTAAGTTGTCTTTGGCATTCATGGATTGAGGAGTCTGGAAACCTCCACAGCTGCCCGCGATTCAGTCCTCTGAGGCCTGCTCCAGGTTTGCTGTGGCCAGCGCGCCCACGCTGCGCTGCGCTCCCAGCCCGGGGTTATACACCTTTCTGATCAATCATCCAGGTTGTCTTGGGCTAGAAATTTGTTTCACTCTGCCTTTTTGTGGGTTCTGCTGCTTCAGAATTTGTTTAGAGCCATTTTTTTATGAGTATTTGGAGGGGTTTCGGGGAGAGCTCAAGCAAGTCACTGCTTTCACTCCACCATCTTGGCTCCGCCCCCCTCTTAATTTAATTATATAAACATTTATTAAGCATTTACTATGTGCAAGGCACTTTGCCAGGTACTTGGAATTAAAAAAAAAATTAAGCAGTCCCTGCCCTCAGGGTGCTTACATTCTACTGGGAAGATACAACATAAATGAATTAATAAATAAATTATATTTGAATGATGAAGTATATATCAAGTGCCTCCTGGGCACTGGAGATAATAAGAGAAAAGTGAGGCAGTATCTGCTCTTACAGAGTTTTCATTCTAATAGTGGAGTGACAATATTGATTAGGGAGTGGTGGCCACGGGAGGGAGTTTTGGTCTCTAGGTTTTAGCACAGTACCTGGCATTAGTAAAAGTTTATTGACTGATAGATTAGGAAGTCATAGAGATGGTGAGTGGATCCATCAGGTGGTCATTTGACATGCCCTTTCCAGAACCAAGGGATGAAGAGCAGACAGAAGAAAAGAGGAGGAGGGTAAGATGACATATGTATGTCAGCAACAGGGTACGTGGCAAATACAAAGATGTCCTGGGTGAATAGGTAAATAGGATATGATGCATGATTTGATGGGTTTTTATTCATCCACTAGCTCGCCAATCAAATAGGCCCAAAGTAGTCTTCCAAAACTGAGTAGATTAACACACATGCAGACAAGTTAATAAAAAAATCTATATTAAATTATACCAAATATTTTCAAGAGAAGGAGAACACCTAATGACTGGGGCAATTAAGAAAGGTAATAGGAGGTGGGACCTGCCCTGTGCTTTGGAAGAACCTAGAAATTTGGATTCATAAGGTGTGAGGAAGGAGTTCATTTCATGCATGGAGGTATCTAAAGGGGACAATTATGAGGCTTGCTTGATTAAATTAGAGAGTATATGAAAAAGTACTATGGATTATATTTCAGTTGGGGAATAATCATTATAAAGTGGATGGGAGAGGTTCCTACTATTTGTGTTTATTGTATGGTTCATCTTTTCCTACCCAGTGATATTTTCCCATCAAATTTTGATATGCCCTGGACAACTCCTAAGCAGATGCTCAATCAAAGCACATCTCTAACCCAAAGGTTAAGGAGCTCTCAGCATCAGGCTGGAGGTCCGAACTAGTACAAATTAACATGTATCCAATGGCAATTTGGCTGTTACAATTCTTTATTGTGACTGAGAGTTGAGTGTTCTCAAACTACTGACAGCATTACTGAGTGAGAAAGAGTTGGTGCAAGAGCTCTGGAGAGCAGAAACATTCTTTATTCCTTTCTCAAGACAGACACATCTAGCTCTAGATTTTCTTTGGGACTAAGTCCAGGGAGAAGAAAGAGAAAGACCCTCTTGCAGATATGCAGGAGAAACTGGCTCTGCAACAGGTCCCTGATTTCCAGATTGCCTCTTTAGGGACTTTCCCCTTGGGTGAGATCAGGGTTTTTCTCTTGGTTAAGCAAAATTTCATCTCATTTCCAACTCATCTCCTTCATTCTTCTATATTTCCTGGCATATGTAATGTATAACTTCTCCAATTTCTATTTGCTATCTGTTTTGATAAATAACTTTACACTCTATTCATTATTCGTGATGATCTTTTGTGTAACCAGCATTTGGCAGCAAAGGGCTAAGCTGCTGAGTATAAGCTTGTGGTACCCTACCTCTTTTAAGAGATAGCAACCAGATAAGCAAGCAGCATTTTTCTGAACCATCATATCCCGAGACTAGCAAAGATTATGGGGCCAGACGTAATTCTAGTCCAGTACCCCCTCTCAGAAAAGAGAAGAGCAGTCTCCTGGCCCTTTCTCTTGTTCCCCTCAAAGCAAGAATCATATTCTCCCTGGGAAAAGGGTAGGCAATGTTCCAGAGATACCTTTCATTGCCTCTTCTTGAGTTGTTTGTCTATCCATTTTGACATCCTATTTGGACATACATATCCTTTGCAAGCAACACACGCCTTACATATAGATCAATTTGGCAGACGTATGCCTTCAAATAAAAAAGGTACAAAGTATGTGTGGTCTCCACCTCCATTCCATCTGTGGGCCCCCACTTTAGCCACGTTTGGAGAAATTAAGCTGTATACTTAGATGATTAAGTTCCAGGCAATTAGCCTGGGTCTGGGTGGCTCAACAGGAATCAGGAGAAAGCAGGATTTTATCCTGAGATAGATGAAAAGAGCTGATACCTTTTTTGAAAGCACCAGTCTTAGACGAGGCAGATCAGGATCATATGGGGTTGGCAAGATTACTCCGAATTCAGGCTGGGCATATACCCCAGGGAGGCCAAAAACCAAGAGGAAAGCTCCATGTATATCAAAGCATTTATAGATTTATATTTTGGGGGGTAAAAAGAAATAAAAACAAAGTGGGCACTAACCCTTTGACTGAAAAAATTGTGATATGTGAATCTAATGAAAAATGGGCAGCTAGGTGTTGCAATGGATAGAGCACAGGCTTGGAATCAGGAAGTCTCATCTTCCTGAGTTCAAATGTAGCCTTAGACACTTAATTAGCTGTGTGACCCTGGGCAAGTCACTTAACCCTTTTTTGCCTCAGTTCCTCATCTGCAAATTGAGCTGGAGAAGGAAGTGGCAAACCACTCCAGTATCTTTGCCAAGAAAACCCCAAAAGTGGGGTCACCCCAAAAAAGTTGGACATGATCGAAATGACTGAACAGCAGCAAGAAGAAATGATGAGTGTGAGGAATTTAGAAAGATATCGGAAGACTTGTATTAACATGGTGCAGTTGTAAGAGCCCTGTATTTGGAGTTAGACTTTGCGTCCCAATCCTGCCTTTGTCACGTACTATCTTCATAAGTCTGGGCAAGTCCACTGGCCTAGTCTTAGTCTTCTCATCTGTAAAATGGAAGTATGGAACCAGTTGGCCTTTTAAGTCCATTCCAGATCTGACTCTTTCTCCTCTGAGATAAGAAATGAAGTGATTTGCCCAAGGTTACACATGTATGATGAGAAATAAATTAAAACCAGGAAAACAAAATGACTTTCGTCATTTTGATCCCAAATTGGAAGCAGAGGCAGCTGTCCTGGATATTTGTCCGTCATACCACCTGTCTCTCACTACACGTCCCCGCCATTCCTTCTGGCAAACGGATCTGAATCAAAGAATTTAAGGAGTTTGCTTATTTATTTCTGTTACAGACATATAACTGAAAGTGAATTTTCTTTCAGACTATTAACTAACATATAGAAAGAGGGCATTCCACAAAGCACCTAGCATTCCAAAACCAAGGATGGAAAATGGGCTAAATTTCTCCAAGAAAAGTGTGTCTAGAAAGTATAAATCAGGACCTCTCCTTCATGTTGTAATGGCCAAGATGATTTTCAGCTGTAAAAATCTGCTAATAGCCACTATAAACAAAAGGCAAAAGACTCCTAGACAATGATAATGCCTGACAAAATGGCCCACTGAAGCAAAGACATCTCCACCTGCCTATCAAACCAAAACGAGGAGACATCCTGACGACTTGTCAACACGCTGCAAAGCTGCTCGGATGGAAAGCCTGAGCACCCTGCAGGGGCCAAAAGATCCCATATCTTCAGGGGCTTGTCAGTCCAAAGAAAGGAATGACATGTAGGCTCAACTCCAAAGCATCACCAGAAAGCCGAGTGTAGTCATTCATGGGCAACGGGCCTTCCAATTAGCAAATAGCAAGCACAGATGTTCACTCTTTCCTAGTAGTTAGTGTAGACAGCACAATGGCAAGGCTAGATCAAGCCATAAGAAATCAGCAAAGGGCTGAAGTAGGGTTGTTTCATTACACACAAACACACATACAGCTCAATCTCGAGCCACCTCTCCATATGAACATCAATCCAACAAGGATATGGGATCTCGTC
Source organism: Phascolarctos cinereus (assembly GCF_003287225.1). Taxonomy (NCBI): domain Eukaryota; kingdom Metazoa; phylum Chordata; class Mammalia; order Diprotodontia; family Phascolarctidae; genus Phascolarctos; species Phascolarctos cinereus. Next base: position 40,138,758 of record NW_027555514.1, read on the forward strand.
ATTGTGAGCACGCCTTCCACCATCACAGGTTACAAGCCATCTATGACTCAGGAGATATTATTTTAGGAATGGCTGTGGTTGAAAACTTCATCCTCCTATAGACAGCCTTTCTGTCCTCTAAACTTAGCTTGGCTAGTCCTACGACCCTAGACCAAATAATGCCAGGCCATCACCAAATACTCAAAGCTTCTCCCACTGTGTGTGACCTGTCAGATCCTGTGCTTCACAAAGAAGTATGCATACTATATAGACACTGTATATACACATTGCATATGTATATACATGTGTGAATATGCACATATATACATGCATGTAGGTATATAATAACATATACCATTGTTGTACATATAGTATACATAACATATATTCATATACATGTAGAGTACGTGTATGTGGAGAGAGAAAGACAGAGAGAGAGAAAGGAAGGAGAGAAAAGAGAGAGGAGTAGGGAGAGGGAGGGAGAGAGAGGAAGGCAGGGAGAGAAAATGGGAAGGGAGAGATAGACCTATGGCAGACAGATGGACAGGCAGATAAATAGACAGATGGACAGACAGGTCTTGCAAGAGGATAATGTTCCTGGTGCTCTCCCTCCAAAAATTTACCTTACGTTGATTTTCGTGTATACTTACGTAATTGATTTTCTGAAGACTGCAAATATTTAACTGGAAGAAAATTATAATAGGAGAGGTGAACGAAGCAGGTTTACCTGGTTTACAATGGCTAGAGTATATTCTATGGAGTACTGTACCTGCTTCCCAACCACTTCCAGGGAAACCTGCTCATTTCTGAAGAACTTGTCGCTTTAGATTTTTTTTATTTTTTCAATCAATGAAAATCCCACTTCTCTGCCTCTTCCTTTCACCCCCGAAACCCGAAACTGAGAAAGCAAGAAAAATAAAACCCCTATTATAAATACGTATCATCAAGTAAAATGAATTCCTATATTGGGCATGCCCCAAAAAATACAGGTACCAGCTAGCATTCTGAGACCATCACTTCTCTACCAAAAGGTGGATACCATGCTTAAACGTGAGTCCTCTGGTCCTTGCATTGACAAGAGGTCCCAAGTCCTTCAAGGTTATTTTTCTTTACAATATTGTTGTTTGCTGCTGGTTCTTTCCCTTTCACTCTGCATAAGTTCATACAAATCTTCACAGATTTCTCCAAAACCTTCATGATTTCTTTATAGCATAATAGCATTTCATCATATTCATATATCATAACTTGTTCAGTCATTCCCCAGTTAACAGGCACCCATTCAATTTCCAATTCTTTGTCAATGAAAAAAGAACTACTACAAATGTTTGTATGTGTAGGTCCTTTTCCTCTTTCTTTGTTCTCTTTGGTATAAGACTAATCATAGTATTACTGGGTAAAAGTGTATGTATAATTTAATGTTGGAGCATATGTAGTTCCAAATTACTTTCCAGGATGGTTGGACTAGTTCACAACTCCACCAACAGTTCATTAACATGCCTATTTTCCCACATCCTCTCCAATATTTGTCACTTCATTTTTTATCTTAGTCAATCTGACAGGTATGAAGTAAAACCTCAAAACTGTATTATTTTGCAACTCTCTAACTCTTAATGACAGAGCATTTTTAAAATATGAGTATTTATAGCTTAGATTTCTTTCTCTAAAAATGGCCTGTTTATATCCTCTGTCCATTTATCAATTGGGGAATGACACTTTTAAAAACATTTTTTATTTAAAGCTTTGAGTTCCAAATTATATCCCTCCTTGCCTCCTTCCCTTCTCCTCTCCCTAAGATGATAAGCAATCAGATAAAAGTATGAATGTGTAATTATGTAAAACATTAATGACACTTATTCTTATAAATTTCAACCAATTACTTATATATTTTAGAAATGATAATTTCTAATTTTAGAAATTTATTAGAATTATTATTTTAGAAATTATTAAATTAATAATTATTAATAATAAAATAAGTATTTGAATTATCAAAATTCTAATTTTAGGCATTTGTTAAAATTAATTTTAGAAATGATCATTTCTTCTTTTCTAATTTTAGCTGCATGTTTGTGGGAAGACATTTTCACTTTATGTACCAAATTTGTCCATTTTCCTTTCCATGACGTTCTCTATCCCTTATTTGGTCATGAACTCTTTCTAATGGATAATTTTTCCTTACTCTTCTAATTTGTTTATGACATAACTATTTATCCGAGGAATGTACCCATTTGGAGCTTATCTTAGCAGACAATATGAGAGGCTAGTCTATACCTAGTTTCTATCAGACTGCTTTCCAGTTTGTTTGTTTTTTTCAAATGATAAGTTTTTACCCCAACAGCTGGGATCTTTGAATTTATCAGACATTTGCTTCTGCATATTGTATACCTAAGAATTTAATGCAACAAACCCTGGACGGTCCCTTTATCCTTACCCCATGACAGCTAAAGCAGGGGAGAAGGGTTAAGGCAGGGAGAGGGAAAGGCTGATTCAAACCTGTATCAAAGAAGATTGACCATTAGACCAAGAAGGGTAGCCTGCAAGTGGAGTGAACCAGTCCTCTACATCTCTCTTCCCATCTTCTGATCATGTCAAGTTTCTTCAAGTCTTTTCTCCCACTCCAGCAACATGGCAGCTTTGAATACATGTCCTACTTAAGCAAGGTTGAGTCTTGGTGTTAGGTTGTTTTCATTTGGTTTCTTTCCTGAGTATAGGTGACTGAACAGCATTCCTGAAATGGGCATTTCTAGCCTCGGAGGCAACCTTGTAAGTTAGCGAGTTGGGAAGTTTCTGGTTCCTCAGTTAGTGCCAGCTGCACTTCAAAGGGAGCCCCTCAGCAACGATTCCAGTGGCTCATGAAGATGACCCCCAACAGGAAGATGAACCCAACTTCTGGCCTGGCTTCCCAGAAGATATAAACCTAAAAGGATTTGTTTGGATAGCGCAGAGGCAAAGAATGGAGCCATATTCCCTTTAATGTCCACTGAGTGGGCCATTCTCCTTGGCTTAGAGGCTAATCCTCTTGATGTAGAAACCCTTTACTATTACCGGGGTCCCAAGAAGTGCTTTATCATCTTAAAGAACTCAAGTCCACAGGTTGTAGCCAGTGATGAGAGTAGCCAGAGCAGCTCAGCACACACTCCATGGGATGATGTATTCTAATCTACTTACTAATCCACTTATTTATATACATATTTTCCTCTCCTTGGAGGAGTTTCTTAAAGGGAGGGACTATTTCATCTTTTAAAGAAACCATTTAATGGTTAAAATTATACCAAGCAATCTAAGATATGTCAAGTTATATTTGTGTTTTACCATGATTGTATATCATTTGTACTACAAAATGAAAGACATTACATTGTAGGAAAGTTTGCTTGTATTGTAGAATAAATTCTATGTGATAGACTATAATAGATAGAGTAGAATGTCAGAGTACTGCTAGTAAAGAAAATAAAATGGAGAAAACCAGGGCTGAAAAGTACTATATTTGAAGGAGAAAAAAATCTCTCTTCATTTTTGCCCTTTGATATTGTCGAAGAAACTTTCATGGCCCACAACTTGGACAATTTGTAGATTTGCGTATGACTGTTCTAGCCTAAATAGTGTCACCACAAGGGGGCACTGTGGATAGTAGCTAAGTTTCTTTTCTTTTTTTTTTTTCTATTCATTTTTAACTTTGTATTCTCAGCACCTACTACCATGCCTGGCACATACTGAGTACTTAATAAATATTCATTGATTGGTCATGGATACTGAGACCCACCTCTCAATAATTTATTGTGCTTACAATTTTCCTCTATCTCCTCCAAGTATCTCACTTCAGCTTTCATTTGACATGCCCTATTAATCTTTAGTCCTTTCCTACCCTCTAGGATGAGATAAGTAAACCCAGGGCTCTATCTCCTCAAATGGAAAAGGATATGAGTGAAAACTAGCATGATGAAACTGTTTTTCAACAAACTCAAATCATGCTCTTTTGCTCTAATGACACAGGCTGGGCTTGTTGAAGACTGAAGAGGCTGTTGGCCTTTGTACCATTTCTCTCAATAACAAGTAATAGCCCGGTCTTCTTCCTCATCTCTACAGAAACATAAAATAAAATATATTGTCAATAAATTATCTACTTATAAAGATATCCATGAATGTATCTCCTAGTTTCAATATTCTATGTTGGTTATATTTTAAAACCACTCCCAAATCATAGCTCTCAATATTCATGCCACCACCGCAAAGGTGTGCCACTATTGTCCATCAATTACTATTTACCACATGGTTCAATTACAACAGTTAATATCCCCAACTGATGGTACCAACTACCTTCAGTTCCACAGAACAAGGCAAGTCTAATTAGGCTTATCAAAGTCCATTTAAATCTTAGTAAGATTTGATCAAGCCTAAAAATACCAAGTCCAAAACCAAATTCCTCATTTGCCAGAGGGCAGTGGCAATTCCTCAAATAAACACTGAAAATACTCGGTACTCCAGGATACTTCATTCAGCTAACCTTCCCAAGTCCAGTTCAATATTCCAGCATTTATGAAATTAAGCTTTAAAATCATCAGACATTTCCTCAATTCCCTGCAGAATAACTGCCCCTTTAGAGACAATTTCCTAGATAATTTCCAACAGTTCTAAGCTTTCTTCTGCTTCTTTTTACAGGCTGAATGGTCTTTCTCTTCTCTGTTCTCACTGGGTCTGAGGCGTTGGGCAAAGATCTTGACTGACACTTGTTGCCATTCTCCCTTGCCCGTTTCTTCATCCATTCACTCTTTCCATGTGGTCAGCTAAGAGGTAGCAATCATAAAGAAGCTGAACGTTCATCAATCAACTGTCTGAATGGTTCCGGGACCTCCACATTTTGAGGGAAGGAGAGGCCAGCAGGTAGTCTCACCCACTTGTTCCACACTTCCCTGAGTCCTCCTACCTCTGGATGAAGGAGAATGTAGCATTACCTAAGTACAGCTCAACAAGCCTAATTTTACAGTGTCTGAATTGGGAAGGGGTTGCCCTGAATAGAGGCAATGTTCTATAGCACCCAATGGGGAAAATCAGTTTCTATTCAGAATTCTCAATGGTGGATGCTGGGCCAGGAAAAATTGTAAGTAATAAAAGCATCAATGCACACGAGGACATACTTTCATCCTCAGTGGGAGAGAAAGGCCTGCTATAGTCAGTCTGGCAGATGTTGGTCCAGGACAGCCTGTTCCCTGGGGACTCATCCTTAAGAAGAGGTGAAAAGGAGTTGCTATATCTGATGTATTGGGGCATCATTCTTGGCCAGAAGCATCCCTTTAGGTCCTCTGCCACCCCTGGATTCAGAGCTGATGATTACACTGACCTGCCACCTGAAGGTTTTCCAGGACCTAAAAACATAATATTTAATACAATAATGATTAAATGAATAGTACTTCAAGAAGAGGAAAGGGAGAAAACAAAAATTAGGGGAAATAATAAGAAAGAGCCCTCTAATGAGCCTGCAAGGGGTACAAGGTATTTTACACACATTTCAACCCTCACAACCCAGAAACTTAGGGGCCAAAGAATCTCAGTTTCATAGATGAAGAAAGCAAGGCACCAAAGGTGACACACTGGAGCTCCAGGCAGACAGTTAAGCCTGGCTCTTCTGACTCAGAATCCAGGGCACCTAAAGCCACACCATGGCTGCCTTGATTTTCATTTCTCCAGGGCCCCAAGCAGCGCATTGCATGCAGCGGACACCCAAACGATGTTAGTTAAAATAAATTGGAAGTATCATTTCACGTTACCTAAGTAACACGAGCCTTCATCTCTTCCCAGCGGGGCCATCCCTCATCCCTAGTGGACTTCCCAAAGCAAGATACACAGCATCTGTTCTACACCTTACCATCTTTCCACATCTTCTCTCCAGCATCATAGCATGAGTACACACACACACACACACACACACACACACACACACACACACACCTCCCCTCATTAAGAGAAATTTCTCCACTCATGCTGATGCTATCCATCTTCTCTCCTGGCTTCCTCCCCATTGCTTACATGCTTAGGCTGCACTCATTTTTTATGAAAACAAACAACGTAAAGAAGTAAAACTATTAGCTTGAAACCTGCATCCCAGTTTTACCATGAACTTATCCTAAAAGAATTTTTTTCCCAAAAAAATCTGCCTCTACTTGATTTGTGCTTTCTGTAGGCATCTCTTAGCTCCAGAGATCCAGTTCTCTGCAGCATGGACCCCAGTAGCATCAGGCCTCAGGCCCTGCAAATTCAGGGAGACATCTTTGGCATTGCTGGGTTTTGTTTTTGGTTTTTTGTTTTTGGTTTTTTGTGGAAGGACTCAGTCCTGCACTGTCTCATTTCTTTCAGCAGCAACAAATTAAATAAAATTTCACTCTTCCCAGAGATATAATTTCTTTCTATGATCCCAATGTAATTTGTAATCCCCCAAATTCAAGAGGACCTCTAAGAGAATACAAATTAGCATAGCAAAAGTGCAAATAAATAAAATATATTTGGACAGTAGGATTCAGGCCACCCTTTGTTCCTTGTAAAGAAATTCATTATACAAACAAACTCATGTACTGACCTACAAGTCTTGTCTATTATAGCAAATTTGGGAGCAATAAATCATGTACTTGGCTAGTCAGCTAATAAATCTGCTGGAACATTACAGATTTTATAAGCTTAAAGTACTAAATTTGAAAGAATTTCTGACTCCAAATTCTAATTAGATTGCTTTGGAAATCACTGAGAGAGACTCTGCCTTCCTCAACCCTGCAGGCACAGAATCAGAGGCTAATAAATGATCTCCAACAGCTCCCTTCTGTTTCATACTTTGTTGTAAAAAGAGACAATATATTCCAAACCACATTAACGATGGCGAACATATTTTTAAGGAGACACATACAAAAAGACCCCCCAAACCGCACATATTTAAAGTCTTCACAGTCCAGTTCTAGAATGAACCTTTCCAAGTTTAGTATCAATTACTCCCTTTCTCTTACTCTTCAGGAAGGACGAACAACCACCACCACCAAACGGGTCTACTTGCTGTCTCTCACACATAACATTACATCTACCACCTCTGCGCTTTTGTATTTCCCTGCGCCTGGAATATGCTCCCTCCTCCCTCTTGCCTCTTAGAATCCCTAACTTTCCTCAAAGTTCAGCTCAAGTGCAACCTCTCACACAAGGTCTTTTTTTTCACTCCTGCCACCCCCTGAAACCGCTTAGCAGTGTACACGTCCTGTGCCCTGCCCCCCCCCCAGTAGAATCTAAGTTTCCTTCATATGTGAACCGCCTCGTTTTTGGCTCTGTGCTGCAGTGCCCGGCATCCTAAGCACCTAAGGGCTCTTTGACTGATTCACAGACCTGCGGGCAGAAACAAATTTCTTGAGAAAGGGAATATCCTTGACCTTTCTTTGCATTCCCAGAGCTCAGCACAGAGCCTAACACATAATAAACTCCTAATAAATTCTTCTTGACTGACAGATCGGCCAGTGAAACGGACAACTTTTCAAGTAACTTTTCGCTATCTTACCTCGGTTTGATCGGTTTAACCCTTCGTTCTCTACTTCACCCTCCCCCCCGCCCCACTCCACCGCAGATAGGAGCTGAGCTCTCAGATTTCCCTCCTATCCACCGGCCAGCCCCGATGCTGCTCTGTCCTTCCTGTTTGGGGATCAATAAACTTTGCCAGAACTTATACCTTCGACTTGGCTTTTTCACCTCTCAATTGGGTTGGTTGGTATCTCTGGTAGAAGATACAGATGAAAAGATAAATAGATGAGAGACAGAGAAAGGGGACAGCGACAGAGAGACACAGATTGATAAATAGTTGATTAGAGCATTTATTAAGCACTTATTGTGTACCTGGCTCTGTGTGATGACCTGGGGACATCAATACACATATGTAACAGCATGTTGTTTTTGTGTCATTTCAGTTGTATCCCACGCTTCCTGACCCCATTTGGGGTTTTCTTGGCAAAGATATTGGAGTGGTTTGCCATTTCCTTCTCCAGCTCATTTGACAGATGAGGAAACTAAGCAAACAGGGTAAATTAACTTGCCCAGGGTCACACAGCTATTAAGTGTTATGGGTCTGAGGCTGAATTTGAATTCAGGTTCTCCTGACTGCAGGACTGGCACTCTATCCATTGCACCACTGAGCTTCCCATAGCTCCAAAAAGGAGAGCTAGAAAAGGGTGCAGGAAGGACAAAATATGGCTATGGTCCTTCTTCAAATGGTGATCCCAGAAGGAGTCATCAATGAGGAGAGGAGGGCCCTTGGCTCCTCAGGGTGGCAACGTGGCAGGCAAGGAGAGCAAGGCTGAATCCAGAGGAAGTCTGGGAGTGAGGCGGGTACTCTGTTCACTTTACGGCCTTCTCTCTCCAACCAAAGTTCTCTTTCTCCCACAGACAAGCTGGGATGCTCAGAGATTCTAGCTCTTGCTTCAATCATTGATACTTGGTGAGATTACTCATACGGTTGGGTAGCTTGAGTAACCACAAAATTAATTTCTGCACCTTCTTCTGTAAAACAACCTACATTTGACTGGGGAGTTATCCCTCTCTGTGACTAATTTCTGACAATAGTTGCATTTCTCTTTCTCCAGTGAGTAGTTTATTTTGTCACACACACACACACACACACACACACACACACACACACACACACCCCAAATTTTGGATCTAAAATGGACTTGGGCCAACATGAACAATTTAGCCCAACGTACACATGAAAAAGAATTCCATCTGCACCAGGGATTCTTAACTTGGCATTCATGGACCCCAAAGCATCCATGGATTGATTTCAAGAAGTCCCTGAACTTGGATGGGAAACAATTAACATCTTTATTTTCACTAGCCTTCACTTTCCTTTGTACTCCTGTGTATTGTATTTTATGCATTTAAGAACATTATTCTAAGTAGGGGTCCACAAGCATCAGCACGCTGTACCAAAGGGGTCAATGATAGCAAAAAGGTTAAACACTCTTTATTTACTGTATTGGTAGATTCAGTCAAAGACAGCCTTGAATCAGCAGGACAAGTGGCCCAGAAACCCCAGATTATTTATTACTGATGAACTGGAGAAGCCCATCAGTAAACAGCTAGGACTGTGTGATGCCATTTGGGATCTGTATGCCAAGTGTTCATTGACTCAAAGCCCTCAGGGTAGAAGGTGATCTATACCTCAAAGAAAGGTTCAGCAGAAAAGTCCTGGTAGTGCTCTCATGACATCTCCCAGGACAGTCTTACACAAGAGAGGCAGAAAACTAGGAAAAAACTTGTGTCAGCATGATTTTATTTAACTTATCTCTGGGAAAGGCCCTGGATTCAGGAGGACCTGAGTTCAAATCCAGCCTCAGACACACAACAATTACTAGCTGCATGACCCTGGGCAAGTCACTTACCCTCATTACCTAGCCAAAAGCAAACAAACAAAAAAACCAACTAACTGATCTCAAAGAGTGAACCCAGCTTCCAAAAAGAACTTACAATTCAATAAATAAATGTTTGTTCAATAAATGTTGAATGAATTCAAGAAATATCAAGCACTGGGTAAGCTCGAGATAGCGCTAGGAACTTTGGGAGGTACACAGATTAGTAAAGTAGATGTCCTGCCCTCAGGAAGCTTAATCGGGGAAAGGAGTTGGGGGAGGGAGAGAGAGGGAGAGAATGAGAGAGAGAGAGAGAGAGAGAGAGAGAGATAAAGTCAAATACACAAATAACTATAGTGAACATAACATAGCAGAATAATAGAAAGAGTACTGAACTTAGAAACAGTAAGACCTAGGTTCAAATCCTGCCTTGTCATTATTCACTAATTGTATAGCCATGGACAAGTCATTCAATGTCTTTGAATCTCCGCTTACTCATGCATAAAACTAGGATAACAATACACACATTGCCTATTTCATAGGGTTGTTGTGAAACTGCAAAAAAAAATAATGATAACGTATGTAAAACATTTTACCAGTTTTAAAACTTCTATAAATGTCACTTATTATTATCATTAGAAGGCAGGTTTTGATAAATGCCTTAATAGAGGTCCAAAGTGCTGTGGAAGTTTTTATAAGGAAACTGTCACTCATAATTGTACACCCTGGGCTACCTTGTGCCTTCCTGGAACCTTTCTTCCCAAAACAAAAAAGGAGAAATTCAGAAAAGGCCCAATTCAAAGACATTAGGACAAGAAAGGGATGAAATCTAATTATTAGCCTCTCAGAGGCTCTTTCCAGTGGTATTCTTGCTATTGGGGACTGGGGGATAGGTAGCACTAGAGATGTACATCTCTCTTACCACTACAGTTTTTACAAAATAAGGGCTCACTAACTGAATCTCACTTAGCTTAGAGTGCTGTCCCATCCTCTCAGATACACCCAAAATACCCTCTCCCTATCTCTGTCTGCTTGTGTGTTTCTGTCTCTGTCTATCTCTCTGTTCTGTCTCTCTAACTCTTACTCTCCCTGTCTCTGCCAGTGTTTCTCTCTGTCTCTGTCTCTTACTCCCTCTGTGTCTCTGCCTCTGTCTCTCTCTCTCTCTCTTCCTCCCTACCCCACTCCTTGCTCTTTCCATCCCCACTTCCAGATTCTGTCAACATCTCCAAAGTCTCAATGAATTTCATCACTCTAAGGTCTCTCAATCAGATCAAATGCTCTTCAAATTCAACCTCTTGCTCTTAATCTAAACATCTCTTCCGTTATTTTTAAATTAATTTTTAAATAAATAAGTGTATTTTTCCACTCCCACTTCTTCTTCCTCTACAAAAAAGAAAGAAAAAGAAAATACTTGTAACAAATATGCATAGTCAAGCAAAACAACTTCTAATATTCTGCACATCCAAAAGTGTTTGTCTTATTCTGTTGTTTAGTCCATCCCCTCTCTGTTAGGAGGTGAGCATCATTTTTCATCTTGAGTCCCCTGGAATCATGGTTTGTCATTGCAATGACTGGAGTTCTTAAATTTTTTGAAGCTGTTCATTTTTACAATGTTGTTGTTACACTATAAATTGTTCTGTTTCTGCTCACTTCACTCTGCATCAGTTCATACAATTCTTCTCAAGTTTCTCTAAAACCATTTCCTTCATCATTTCTTTCAACACAAAAGCATTCAATTACATCCACATACCATAATTTTCCCCACAATTCTTCTAACTTATGAACACTCCCTTAGTTTCTAGTTCTTTGCCATTGCAAAAAAGGGGTCCTACCCACATGTACAAAAATATTTATAGCAGCTCTTTTTGTGGTGGCAAAGAATTGGAAACTGAGGGGATGCCCATCAATCGGGGAATGTCTGATCAAGTTTTGGTATATGAATGTAATGGAATATTATTGTTCCATAAGAAATTATGAGCAGGCAGATTTCAGAAAAACCTGGAAAGACTTGCATGAACTTATGCTAAATGAACTGAGCAGAACCAGGAGAACGTTGTACATAGTAACAGCAACATCGTGTGATGACTAGCCTTGATGGATTTAGTTCTTCTCAGCAATGCAATGATCTAAGTCAATGCCAAAAGACTCATGATGGAAAATGCTGTCCACATCCAGAGAAAGAACTACGGAGTCTGAATGCAGATCGTAGCATCCTATTTTCTCTTTTTTGTTGTTTTTTGTTTTTTTCTTTCTTGTGGTTTTTCCCTTTTGTTCTGATTCTTCTTTCACAACATGACTAATGTAAAAATATGTTTAATGTGATCATACGTATATAGCCTATATCAAACTGCATGCCGTCTTGGGGAGGGAGGAGGAGAGAGATGGGGAAAAATTTAGAAATCAAAGTCTTATAAAAGTGAATGTTGAAAATTAAAAATAAAGAAATAAATAGTTTTTTTAAAAGAGATCCTAGAACTATTTCTGTACATATAAGACCTTTTTTTCTTTCTTTGATCTCTTTGGAATATAGGCATAGCAATATATCACTGGGTCAAAGAATATGCACAGTTTAATAACTTTTTTAGAATGGCTGGACCAATTCATAGTTCTACCAAGAGTGCAACAGTATGCTTGTTTTCCCACAGCTCCTCCAACATTTGTAATTTTCCCTTTTTTATCAACTTTGCCAACTTAATGGGTATGAGACAGAACCTCAGAGTTGCTTTCATTTGCATTTCTCCATGATTTACATATTTTTTTTTCATATGGCTATTGATAGCTTGGATTTCTTCCTCTGAAAATTGCCTATGCATATCCTTTGAACATTTGTTAATTGGTGAATGGCTTGAATTCTTATGAATTTGAATCAGTTCCTTATACATCTTGAAAATAAGAACTTTATCAGAGAAACTGTGAGAAAAAAAAAATCCCTGTTAACTTTCCTTTCTAATCTTAGTTGCATTTGTTTTGTTTGCGCAAATACTTTTTAATCTTACACAATCAAAATCATCCATTTTATCTTCAGTGATCTTCTCTATTGCTTGTTTAGTTGTTAAGTCTATCTGTATATCCAAAAGATAATTTCTTTCTTACTTCTCCAATTTATTAATGATTTGAATTTTTATATTTAGATCATATATCCATTTAGAGCTTGTCCTGATAATAGTGTGAGGTGTTGGTCTCAAACTTATTTCTGCCAGACAGCTTTCCAGTTTTCCTTGTAGTTTTTTGTCAATGAATGAGTCCTTACCCCAGTAACTGCAGTTTTGGGGTTTATCAAACACCTGCAAATGTTCCTCATCCTTTATCACCTTCAGGTCAGTCTCTCTGTACACCACTACCACTTTTAATCCATCAGAACTAGAGTCTGGAGGAAAAGGCAGCCCTGGGAGGGGGTAGGTGAAGAATGTAGTTGCCAGCAAAGGACATTAGGGAAGAAGAGAGAAAAGATGAAAGAATTTCAGAGTCCTAAAGACTTCAGAGAACAGAGGATGGGCTTCTCAAAGGAATTGGAAGGGCTGCCCTCTAAAGAGGTAATGTCCAATGAAAAGGCACACAACTCCTTGGAAGTCTGGGGATAATCAATTCAATCCATCAATAAATACCTATTAAGTATCTTTGTTCCGCTCCACCAAAGAAAAAATGCAGCTCAAGTTCAGGAAACTTTTCAAATGATAAGATAGAACAGTAGAAATTTGACAAACAAATGGCTGAGATTGAAACTCAGGGATTCCAGATGCCTAGGGAGGCCAGACAGTGGGGAAAAAGCAGAAGAAGGAGAAATTAGCCAGACTGAGACTAAACTGGTACACGAGGTGAATGCCATCCCCAAATACCAGAGTGTGAAAGTAGAGTCTACAAGCAGCCCTCAACCTTAACAGCATCTCCCAATTCTCTCGCAGATCCCAATGCACAAAAGGGTATACTAATAAATGGGGCAGATAGGTGGCACAGTGGCTAGAGTGCTAGGCCTGGAGTCAGGAAGACTCATCTCCCTGAGTTCAAATCTAGCCTCTGACAGTTACTAGCTGGATGACCCTAGGCAAGTCATTTAACTCTTTTTACTTCACTTCCTCATCTGTAAAATGAGCCAGAAAAGGAAATGGCAAACCACTCCAGTATCTCTACCAAGAAAACCCCAAATGGGGTCACGAAGAATCAGATATAACTGACATGAGTGAACAACATACTGGTAAACATTTAACAACTGGCTGGGGATGGGGGGGAAGTATACAGGACACACTTAAAAATTTAATCTACATGATTAACATTTTCTTTATCGCTAGCACTAGCTTAAGTCTAGACAATCCACAAAACAATAAACCAAGCTCTTATTTGTGGCTTTTGCCTATTGTCAAGGCGTAAATGCTCACATTGGAAATTTAACGATCAGCCTCCTGCACACCTCTGTAATACACATTATATCACCCAACAAATTCCCACTCTCATTCAAATGAATTTCCTCCAGGTGCTCACACTCCTTGCTGAGTCCTGGAGCTGCCTGCTACAAACTTCCTGGGGAGATCTTGGACAAGTCACTTAATTTCTTTGTGCCTCAGTTTCCTAGTCAATAAAACAGGAATGAGATGACCTCCTTCACTTAGTTGCCCCCTTCCTGTTGTGGGGTCATACCAGTGTGTGAAAGCACTTTTAAAACTTCTCCCTAAATTCAAGGCATTGTCACTCCCCTTGGCTAACTTCTATCAAGTGCTAATTGATCATGCTGCCTCTCCTGGAAAGGTGGGAGAGAAGGTCACCATGAGAAAGAGAAGCAGGGAGCCACTCAGGCCCCTAATGAAGCCCCAGGCAGTCCCCACTCATCTCCTTAAGAGATGAGCAGCAAAGAAGAAGCTTCTAGTGCCAGGACTGCACCATCCTTACTGCTAACCCTCAGAATGCCCCCCACCCCCCGGAAAAAGCAGCTTCCTGGAGCTGCAGCCACTCCTTTCTTTTTTTATTTTTTTTAGGCAATTGGGATTAAGTGACTTGCCCAAGGTCACATAGCTACTAAGTGTCACGTGTTTGGTCTGAGGCTGGATTTGAACTCAGATCCTCCTGACTTCAGAGCCCGTGCTCTATCCACTGCACCACGGGGCTGCCCCAGCAACTATTTTTCTCCACCTATTATTAATGCTAGGGGGAAAAAAAAGGCAACCATGTATCATGTTGCTTGAAGAATTAATGTAGCTTCCCAAATAAGTGTTGTTGACTAATTGCCATCAATCCCATTTCTGAAGAGTTCCAGCTGTGACCAGGGCCAGGGGCCATCAACACTTGTCTCTGCACCCCTAAAGGAGCCAAGGAACAGATGGTGGCAGGTGATCACCACTTCCAGGTGATCTGAGAGAAAAGTTCCCCACAGGTAGGAAGGCTCAGGAGCATGGGCAGGGCTAACTGCCCAGGGAGCTGGCCCCACTCCTCTCTAAAGGCGGGGAGTTTGTGCAGGGCTGGAGTTCTTGTTTGGAGGAAAACCTATTAATTTGCTTGGCTTTAACAAAGTTATTCCTCTTCCCGAGCTATGCTGAGAAATGTAGGTAAGACAAAAAACAAAGGATGGTACACGCTTATTTTGTAAAAGCAACTCCCAAATTGGTTTGATGAATAAAAGTATCCGAAGTCCAGACAATTCCTTCTCTCCTTGCGAGGCTTTGACAGAGTGACAGCAAGCAAGACTCACTGGTGCTCCTATGGGCATAGGTATTAGAGACACAGATGGACAGACAGATAGAGGGATGGGACAGAAGGACAGACAAATACATATCTACACCGAGAGACGGAGTTAGATAGATACATAAAGACACACACAAAAAGATACAGACACAGAAATGGGGCGGGGGCAGGGACGGCATGGAACACTTCCCATGGAGTCGTGCCCCTTCCGCTAAGACATCTGCTCTGGCGGCTTGCTAAAAAGGACACTGCACGACCAGAGGCTCTTGGCTGCTCCTAACCTCTATGTATAGACACATCTGGTACAGTAGGTGAGCTTCAGTCAAGTTCGTTCTCTGAAACATACTAGTCGTGTGACTGTAGGAAAAGCAGTAAACGCTCAGTGCTTACTCCCTCCCCCAGGAAATGCGTTCAAGGCTGATTTCATGCAGATGAAACAGTGATTGGCATTGGTGAAGGGAGTTTCTGTAATAGGCGCTCAAGCTGCCAACGAAATCACAGATCCAGACCCCTCTGTCCCCATACACCCACACACAAAGAGAGAGATAGAATGACCACATCCCCTTGAGGATAGAGACTGTTTCATTTTGTGCCTCTGTATCACAGAGCCTAGTTCAATGCCTGGAATACAGAAGGCATTTACTAAATCTTTGTTGTTGGGTCCAGCTCCTCATAACCCCATTTGGGGTTTGCTCAGTAAAGATACCGGAGCAGTTTGCCATTTTCTTCTCCAGCTCATTTTGCAGATGAGGAAACTGAGGCAAACAGGGATGAGTGATTTGCCCAGGGTCACACAGCTCCTAAGTATCTGAGGTCAGACTTGAACTCATGAAGTTGTCTTCCTGACTCCAGGACCAGCACTCTATGCACTATGGCGCCACCTAGCTGCCCTAAATGCTTGCTGAGATAGATACAAAGATTCAGATATACATACATACATGGTATGCTTCAGCAATCCATGTCACAGCTGAAGGAAAGCTTTTGTTGAATTCTGTTTTTAAGACCCATTAAAGACTTCTTTTAGCCAATTGTATGCATCAAATATTTGGGTCTAGTGTTTAAGGAAACACTGATAATTTATTTTTTAGGGTTCTTCAATAATAATAATAGCAGCAACAACAGTAGTAGCTGACATTTAAAAAGTCCTTCGAGATTTGCAAAGGATTTTACATACATTACCTCATTTAATAATAACAGCTGTCATTTATATAGTGCCTACTGTGTACCAGGCACTGTGCTCAGTACTTTACAATTATTATTTCATTTTATCCCTGGGTAGGAGGTGCTATTATTACCCTCCATTTTTACAGATGAAGAAACTGAGGCAAACATTGATTAAGTGAGTTGCCTGGGATCACACAGCTAATAAGGGTCTAAGGTAAGATTCAGACTTGGGTCTTCTTGACTCCAAGTCCAATGTTCCATCAATCCACAATACAAAACTGGTCAGTGCTGCTTTTCCCATGACCAGCTAAAGCACGGCTTGATGAAACAGGGCAGATACCTGCCTGATCACCAGCAGCAGATACTCCAAGGTCCAGTGAACAATCTGTGATCCCATCCACATGGGCATGCCCTCCAATGACATGAATCCAACCCTGCCCTTGCCTAACCATCCTGTACAACTATTGTCCATGTCTTCCCATAAATTTTCCATAGGACTAGCCCCACTGTTCCAGGACCTTCCTCTGTACTTCTGAACACTGCAGGGATACTAATGAAACACATAGGTTGCCCCCTGCTTAGCTTTTCCTCATGCTCCATAACTGGTCCATCTTCTTTTTTCCACTTACATCCCTCAGATGACATCTTTAATGTTACTTTTCCCATCTTTATCACTGTGCATTTTTAAGATATATGTATTAATAGGGTTGTCCATCTTCATAGCATAGCTTGAATGTTTTTTCATCCACTTAGCTATTAATATGCACATATTTAAGCCAAAAAAAATGTGATTAGGGCTCTCATTTAAGAAGGTCTGTGGTATTCCAAGGCTCGCTGCAGCCAGAACAATGTCACCCCTCAACAGAAGCATCTGGAGAACTTCACCAGTAGCAGGGAATCCCTCTTGCTTTGGACTCTATGCTAGCCATTCTCAACGATGGTGGCAACACCTTGGGTGGGTGTACATATTCCTAGTTTATACCTTACTTGACTTCAGATTGATAATGATATGATTAATATCAATAATACACCATGACTAAGGGCTGTTTTTCCTCTCTCCCCAGTGTGATCTCTGAGCTCCAAGGCAGATCCTTTCTACAGCCTCACAAGTCATTTTTAAAGGGCAATTTTTATTCTCTCAGGACCATAGACAGCACAAGGAAACCAACAGTAAACAAAACCAGTTGTCGATTGGAGATCCCACCAGATGTGCGATAGGGAATAAACAAGGATTATCTTTAATCGGCACAGATGTGTTGGTATGAATATAGGTGCTGCTATGGGTTTGAAAACAGCCTGTTTTCTTAAGCATATTTATCTTGCCTTATAAAGCTATTCACATCTTTTATTTATTTGGGAAACGATAGGGATAGAATTCTAGGACTGGAGTCAGGAAGACCTAGGTTCAAATCTTGCCTCTGACCCTTACTGGATCTGAACCCTACCCTGGGAAAACAGTCATTTAACCTTTCTGAGTCTCATGCAACTCCTTAAGACTTATCTACCAGGCCAGTGACTATCAAACATTTTTTGCTCACAAAAAAAAAAGTGTGCCCTAAAGAATTACAGCATATCGAAAACTAAAGCTCGCAACATGTCCAGATGCTCAAGAAACTCATGCACACACGGTTTTCCTTCAATACGAGATGCTATTTTGTTTGGTTTGGGGTTTTTTGAGACAATCAGAGTTAAATGACTTGCCCAAAGTCACACAACTAGTAAGTGGCTGAGCTGGATTTGAACTCAGATCCTCTTGACTTCAGGGCCACTGCTTTATCCACTGTGCCACCTAGCCACCCCCTGCGATGCTGTTTTTGTTGAGTTCAAGTTCTGATGCATTTTGAGATTAGTACGTGCATGTTGTTCATGAGAATAAAACCTCAAAATCAAAATGGTTTTAGAAAGAAATTTCTTAAGTCATTTAGTAAAGGACAGTAAGCTGGAAAGGATGTGGCTCTCTCTTGTCCAGAATCTGGAAGGTTTACCTTATAAAGGATTTAGACCAGGGGACCAGCACACAAACAGCACATACACAATTGAGCAATTTTGTAGAAAAGTCAGCTTGAAAGCAAGGTTGTTTGAGATGGGTATCAATAAATATATATACATTCATTAAATTTGGGTGAAACCAAAACACAAAGGGAACCTAAAATATAACCTTGGGTATATTCGAAACAACACCTGAGTAAGGAGACCCAAAACACTAATGTTGTAGGTGGATCCAGGATCTGGGGTTCCCTAAATCCCTTACCCATCTCTGGCATTCCTGGAGAATTACTGAGGTCAGGGCAACATTCTGGGTTCCAACAATCTCTTATCATATAACATTAGATTTAAACAGTATAAAAATTAATAACTTTTCTAAATAATATAATAAAGCATTTTCCACATGTAGGAAATTTTATTTTGTGAATACTACATTTACCACCTGCTGGGTAAGTAAAATTTATATCAGACAAAATTTATATTTAAATTATTTACGAATTTTATTTTTTTCCTTGTAATAACATAACAACCAAATTTTCATATTATACCTAATGAAACTCCTATACAACCTTAGAGAACCACTAAGTTACAGACAGTGGAAGGAATTGGTAGAAGGAATCCTCTACATCAATGCAATCACCAATTCTTCCTATATACTTAGCAAACTCTTTTTCCTTTTTCCCAGAGAGCAAAAGTAAACTTCAGCCCAGTCTGAGAATAAATTGTCTGGTTATCAAATTAGCGGGATCGATATTAACAAGGTTTATCACACTATTCACTTTCAAAAGATCTTCCAGAAATCTAATCAGAGCTTTACTTCCTTAAGAATCCCAGACTTCCAGTCTTTACCTTTTCACGGTCATGATCATTATTTATTTTCTAAGGACAGGAATTTTCAATCCAACAGATCACAAAAACTTTGATTTAGAGCTGAAAGAAATCTCAGAGGCCACTGAGTCTAATCTCTTCATTTCACAGAAGGAAAGTGAGTCCCAGAGCGGTTGTGACTTGCCCATGCTCATACAAACAGTAAATGTCTGAGGTAGAATTTAAACTCAGCTCTTGCTGACTCCAAATGCAACATTCTATCATTGCTCTATCTAAACACCTAGATTATCAAATGGATAGATTTATAAACCTCTTTTCTGCACTGAGCCTAGTTGAAAAGATTCCGAGGACTGGCTTCCATAGAAATGATACCTTTGAAAGGTCACTTTTCCACAATAATGATAACCCACAACTATTTGGGGGGTAATTATACCTTAGTATAAGCTTTAGCAACCCTATTTTACAATCAGGAAACGTGCTAAGAGTTGAGGTGACTTGTCCAGGTTCTCACAGCTAGAATATGAAACAGGATACAAATCCAGGACCATGACATCCAGACCAATGCCTTTTCCACTGCTCCTTCCAACCATCCATTGAACAAGCGCTGAGTAAATGCCTTCTTTGTGTGAGTCATTCATGTGTGAGTTAGGAATACAAAGGCAAAAATCAAATAGCCCCTGCCTCTCAGGAGCTTATACTCTATTTAGAGAAAAATAACATGTACACACATGAGTAAAAAGTCAGCAAGTATTTATTTATAATGATGACACCAAAGTCTCAAACCTGAGACTTCCCTGGAAGATGGTGATGCCCTTGACAGCCATAGAGAGGTTTGGAAGATGAAAGAAAAGGTTTGGGCAGAAGGACAATGTTTTCCTTTGGACACATTGAGTTGGAGATGCCTTAGAAATATCCAGTTCAAGACGTCCAACAGGAGGACAGCTTGTAGATGTGTGAATATAGTGCAGCAGAGAGACTAGGGATAGATAGATAGATAGATAGATAGATAGATAGATAGATAGATAGATAGATAGATAGACAGATAGATATAAATCCTAACCTCAATCATCCATGTAGATTAGCCAAGAACATAGAGATGATAACTGAATCCACAGGAGCTAGATTAAGAGATCACCAATTTAGATAGCACAGAGCAAAAAGAAGACCCCCAGACAGACCCCTGAGGGATACCCATGAATAGCTGGTGGGATATGGATGAAGATCCAACCAAGGAGACTGAGAAGCGGTCAGACAGACAGGGGAAGAATCAGGAGAGACCAGAGTCACAAAAACCTGGAGAAAAGAGAGTATCCAGAAGGAGGAGGTGGTCAACAGTGTCAAATGCTTTGGGGAAGATGGAAGGGAGTCAAGAAAGATCAGGAATGAGAAGATGTCATTTGATTTGACAATTAAGAAATCATTGGTAACAGTAAAAAGGAAATTTCAATTGGATAATGAGGTTGAAAGCCAGAATGCAGTGAGTTTAGAAGAAAGAAAGTTAAGGAATTAGTGGCTCCTAGTGTAGATGACCTTCTCAAAAAGTTTAGCCATGAAGAGGAGATAGAGGATGATAGCTAGCAAAGATAGTCAGATTAACAGAGGGTTTTTCTAAGGATGAGGAAGACGTGAGGATATTTGTAGGCAACAGAAAATTAGACAGTACATAGGGAGAGATTTAAGATAAAAAGAGAGGATAGGGATAATAGTGAGGACAATTTGCTGAAAAAGCTGGGAAGGGACAGAATCAAGGAAACATAAAGAAAGGTTTGCCTTCATCTGAGGCCAGAGTGAAGAAGATAGTGGAGGGAGTTGTCAGAGTTATGTGAGTTGAAGTGGAGGGGAGACAGGGAAGGTCTGAATAATTAGCCTCATTTTTTTTTGTAAACTATGAAGCAAGTTTCTTGACTGAGAGGATGAGGGAGGGGTGCCATAGAAGCTTGAAAAGAAATAAGGCAGACAACAGCAATTGTAGAAAATGGGGACATTTTAGCCAGTTTAACCAGTACTGGAAAGGTTGGTAAGGGAGGCAGGGTCATCGAGAGGGAGTCACATTTCAATGAGAGTCAGAAGATAGAAGGAGTGAGAAAGAAAGATGTGGCTTTATTTAAAGGGAAGTTCATAATTATGGAACAAGCATTCCAGAGAGCACAGTGGAGATCTGGATTGGGGCATAGAGAAGGTAGAAGGGTTGAGGTAGGTAGCTGTAGGTGAGCAATAAATCAAGGATGGGGAACAGAATTTGTACATCATTATCCAGGAGTTCAGGATCACTGGGACGGGGTGAATATAAAGAGATGGAAACATTCTAACCTGAGTAGTGAGTCCAGGCAGTGTAACAGTGGTTGGAGAGTTTGATGAGGAAGGCAGAGAGGTTGTGTCTTAGGAGATCCAAGGAGGTCACCTCACAGCAAGGCAGGAGCAGGCAGAGGAATAGGAAACCCAGAGAGGCCTTTGGGATTCAGGAGGTGGAAGACTTCTTGTTCACAGGGCAGCCTGGAGAAGTCCTGGGGCACTGACATGTACCCCTACTAATGGAGTAGGAACTTATGGATAACAGCTAACACTTACATAAGACTGAAGATTCACAAAGTACTTCCAGTACATTCTCTTATTCACTCCTCCCAACAACCCTGTGTGGTACGACTATTACTATTTTCATCTTACATATGAGGGAAATGAGGCTCATAGAGGTTGGGTAATATGCCTGAGATGACAGAGCTGGTAAGGAGTGGAAGGGGGTTTGAACACAGGTCATCTGACTCTAATTCCCATGCTCTTTTTCCTATGCCCGTAATTTCTAATCTGTTCACTGCAGATTCTTAGAAGGTGGAAGAATTATTATTGAGGCATCTGCAAAACCATACATGCACCAAGCATTGTCGTTTTGATCTTTACTTACTTCCGATATGACATACTACATAAATAATGTACATAACATCTTTTGTATTTCCAATGCTTCATTTGTGCCTCATTGAAACTTTCATGGCATAATCCTTTAAAAATAAATCTCCACACAAGAATATCTGCCCGATTTCTGGCTACAAGATGGTACCAGGTGCCCAGAATTCTCTGATAAAGGTTATCTGATGATGACATTCCCTACACTATACGTTTATGAAAATGATTTTTTCTGTACTTGTTGCTTTGAAGTCTAAATACAGCCACAAGTTGGATAGGAATCCAATTCTAAGGTTGACATTTTATCACATCAGCCATACTTCTCATCTCTGAAAGCTATGAAATGGTTCTAGCTGATATCTCATTCAATGACTCAATCTCATAAATAAGCAAACATGCCTTCTGTGGGTTGAATAAATAGGTTTAAAAATTTATGTATTAGTATTTTCCAAAGGTACGTCAGAGGCCTACCAGCATATATGTGATAGCAAAAACTGGAAATAATTTAAATGTCCAACAATAAGGGATTGTAATCTGTGGTTGACTAATGTGTCAGAATACTACAATACAACCGAGACATATAGGTAACATGTATACAAAGAAAGAGTTGGGAAAGACTCATGTGAAATAACGCAAAGTGAAAAAAAAAAAAAAACACAACAGAACCCAACAGTCAAATGGATAATTGACCACACAGAAGAAAAAGCAAAGGAGAATGAAGGAACAAATAACAAACCCTGATAAGGACTGAGAGGGGATGAATAAGAAGATGTTTGATACTTTATATATTAAAATGAATTAATGCAAATGTTAATAGTTTCTAATGATCTTCTCGTATGGATAGCCAATGTTAATCTTGAAAAATCTTTGAGTCAAACATTTGAAATATACATAGCCTGGCCAATTTGGGAATCTGTTTTTAACCAGGGTTTTGTTTTTCTTGCTTTTGCAATAGGGACAGGTGGGGAGGGAAGGAGAGGGAGAGAACACTGATTTAAAAATAAAATAAAATTGAATTAAGAAAATAAAAACCAAAATGTATATGGGGGGAGGAGGGAACACACACCTACCATCTCTACTGCCAAAGAGGCGGAGGCTGAAGCTGGTAGATGGCTTGAGTTCTGGAGTTTTGAGCTGCACTAGGGCAAAAGCCCTAGTGTGTATCCCCACTAAGTCTGGCACCAACATGGTGAGCCTCTGGGAGTGGAGAGCCTCCTGGCTGCTGAAGAAGGGCTAACCGAGCCCAGGTTGGAAAAGTAGAAAAGCTTAAAGCTTCGGAGATGAGCAGCATTGGGACTGGGCTCGTGAGTGGCTGCTGCACTTCCAGCCTAGATGAAACACGCAGATATCTAAGATAGTTTGTGATTAATAACAAATTCATTTAAAAGACATTACCAAATTCAAGAAAGTTTTAATCACCATTTATCTTCCAATCAATGGAGACGACGTTGATGTTCACATTTGTTTTAAACTTTAGTTAGGGTAGGCATACAGCTATCTGTAGGCCTAGCCTTTATGGCTAGTGTGGCAAGTGAAAAGTGTGCAGAACCCGGAGGCAGAGGAGGCCTGGGTGCAAATTCTACCCTTTACACTCACTAATTCTGTGACCATGGACAAGTCCTATCATCCCTGAGGGCCTCAGTTTCCTTATTTGTAAAGTAGGGAGGTTACACCCACTGTCCTGCCTCACAGGGTCATGGTGAAGACCAATGAAATAACTTATGTAAAGTGGAACTCCAAGTTTGTAAAAATTATCACTGTAAGTCCAAATGTGATTAAGATCTTTTCCTTGCAGCTCAATGCTGTAGAGGTAGGGGACCCAGCAGATTAGGACTCAGCTCATCCCATTACCCCTAGACTCAGGCTGTCCCATGGCAGAAATTGAAGCTCAGCTGCCCCAGCATTCTGCATCCCATCCACTTAACCACGTATTCTTCCTCACTCATGGCTTAGCTACTTATTCTTCTCAAGATCCAAGAAAATGAAGCCTCTCTTCAGACTATGCATGCTGATTTACTCTTCCTTCTGAGGCACTGAATGGCTCATTCCACCCCAAAGAACACATTTCCTCCCAAGCACCCAACACAAAATGTAGCTTTCCAGCCATGCTCCTGCCTTCACCACACCTAGACCAGTTTCCCCCCCCCCAAAAAAAGATAGAAAATACCAGCCCTGGGGGGCCTTCCTGGTCCCTTTAAATATGTCCTGGGAATCCTGGAAGACTGTCAGCCCACCCACTCACCTCCTCCCCCCCCAACCTTAGGCCCCTTATTCCTTTCTCAAATGAGCCTGTAACATCTTGAACTTTTGACATCAGCAAGTAGTCCTCTACCTGCTCAACTGTGGGACACAGACACAGATGGAAACATCTTATACAGAGGCACTAGATGACATAATGGATAGGGCACTGGCCCTGAGTTCAAATCCCGCCTCAGACACTTACTGTGTGACCCTAGTCAAATCACAACTTCTCTTGGTCTCAGTCTCCTCGTCTGTGTAATAGGGATAATAATAACACCTGCTTCACAGGGCTGTTGTGAGGATCGAATGAGATTATACGTACAAAGCTCTTTGCAGCCCTTAAAGTGCTATATATTCACTATTATTTCTATCTTTTTTCACTGAACTCAAAATATTATATTAATCACTGCTCAACTTCACTTTGACTTTTCCTGTCCACTCGCAAGATGACCTTTACTTTTTCTTACTTATTGTGCTCCAGAATTATGAAGGGCTGTGTCTCTGACCTGGCCACAGCCTCCTGGAAATCTGCTTGTTACTTGGTCATTAAAATCTCTCCCAACAGTGTCTTCTCCAGCCGCTGCCACTGAGGTGCTCAACTCTCACACTGAGTAGTTTTACCTCTCATGAAAGAGGTCTCTCTGGGAAGCCTCCAATGACCCCACACTGATATTTCCTCTACCAGGTCAGAAAAATAAAAGACCAAAAAAGACAGAGGAAAGATGATGATATAGCTTTTTCCATCACAAAATTATCTTCTTCTACATAAAGTCTATGCCCAGTTCTGTGCTGTTTTTCTTGGTTGGAAGAAAATTATCTTGACAAAAAAAGAGCCTACCCCCATCACTCTAGGCCTAAACAAGCTACAGTGAAAGCCAGCTGTCTTCTAAACAGTGGTTAGCCCTGAGATGGAAAATGAGGGAGTAGGATTGCATGACCTATAGGTTGAAAGAAGCACATTACAGCTCAGTTAAATATAGCTCAGTTAGTCATCTGGGAGTTCAGATGATATATCTGTGATTTCAAGAACTGAATTCAAGTATAATTGTATTAAATAGCATATGTACACCACACATGTAGATTTCTTTTGTGATACTTTACCCAGATTGTTCAATGTTTACATGTCTTAGCATATTCATACACAGAGGTGGAGTGGCAAAGTGGATAGAGGACTGACTCTAAAACAGAGAGTCTCCTCAAGTCTCACATCTAGACCGAGCAGCATGGTGGATAGAGAGCACCCCTGGACTTAAGACCTCAGTTCAAGTCTTCCCTCCGGCTATGTTTCCCTCAGCAAGTCACTTAAACTGTACTTCTCAGCATTCTGGTCAATTCTGTAAGAAGAAGGAATGGAGATCACAGTGAGGAAGAACAGAGTTGGAGGCTTGAAGGGTCAGCCAAAGACTTTTGCGATGGAGAGAAGATCCTGACCTGCATTGGCAAAGGAGTTTCCTCATCTAGGAATTCCATGTGTGCATGTGTGTATAAACACACATCTATATATGTGAATATACACATATATGCATATATAGATACATAAATACATATGTATATACTTAAATATACAATTCTACATGTACAGATATAAGCTTATGTGTGTACATGTGTGATATATATGTATATTGTACATATATATGATAATATATATAATGATTAATAGCCAGCATGCATGTAGTGTTTTGGGCAGCTAAGTGGCCAAGTGGATAAAGTGCTGGGCCTGGAGTGAGGAAGACCTGAGTTCAAATCAGGCCTCAGACACTAGCTGTGTCTGGGCAAGTCACTTCATCCTGTTTGCCTCAGTTTCCTCATCTGTAAAATGAGCTGGAAAGGAAATGGCAAAATACTCCAGTTACTTTGCCAAGAAAATCCCAAAGGGGGTCAAAAAGAGTCGGATGGTGACTAAACAACAAAAAATAGGTAAATTTATGGTTTTACATACATTACCTCATTTGAATCTTACAATATCCCTGTAAGGAGGATATTATTATTTTCTCCAGTTTACAGATAAGGAAACTGAGGTTAAGAGAGATAGGTAAGTAACTTGCCTGGGATGCCACAGAGAGGGAGCATGTGTAGTCAACAGAGCTGTGGCCTCAGGGTCAGGATAACATGGGTTCAAGCTCTGACTCTGACACCGACTAATTTTGTGACCCTGAGCAAGTCACTTGACTCACAGGCAATTTTCTAACACTATAAATTGGAGAAAAGGTGCTGATCCGCACTGGTAAAAGGCTCCTCACTGGAGTTCCCTATATCAATGAAATCCCAAGTATAGTTTATATACACCTACATAGCATAATACACTTTTACTTTATTGTTACATTCCTTACCTTTGTAAGGGAAGCTCCGTGCTCAAGGCCTCCCCATCTTATGGAGAAGTTACGTACATGAATGAGATCCTAGTCATCTGTAAGGCCACTCCACCCTGCCTCCATACACACACATTCCATATGATCGTTTCAAGGCTTATCATGAATAGGGTCAGTTCTTTTTTACATGGTAGAGGAAAGAACGCTGTTTGTAGAATCAGAGGACCCAGGTTCAAATCCTGCCTCAGAGTCTTACTAGCTGTGTGACCTTGGGCAAATCACTTAACCTAGGCCTCAGCCTCTTTACCTATAAAATAAAAGGGCTGAACTCAGTGGCCTCTGAGGTCCCTTCCAGATGTAAATCCATGATCCCTGGCTAGTTCCTGAGGTGAAACAGCAAGTCAAGAATGAATATACTCAGGGGCAGCTAGGTGGCCCAGTGGATAGAGCACTGACCCTGGAGTCAGGAGGACCTGAGTGCAAATCTGGTCTCAGACCAGACACTTGACATTTACTAGCTGTGTGACCCTGGGCAAGTCACTTAACCCCAATTGCCTAGCCAAAAATAATAATAATAATAATGATGAATATAGTCCCCAAAGCATTTAAACTATTTTAAACAGTATTAAAACACAGCTTTCTTCATGGGGTTCTGGGGTAGCTGAAGTAAACATGGATTAATATTTCCAGAGATGGGCTGGATAACTAATTAACCTAAACTGAACATGAAAGCCATGAGAAGCACTTAGTTGTAACTCTGTTGATAAAGCTATAACAGAACAAAAATAAAGCACCCCAAAAACCATCTTTGGAGATTGGGTGCAAGCAACAGTGGGGAAGAGTTAAGAGCCTGCACCTCTATGGACCAGAGCACAAAGAATCACAAACAGAGATCCTAACTGAGCCACCATGGCACTGGCAAGATGCCTGCTGAAAGCTGCAAGCCTCTGTGGGCCTGCATAACGTGTTATCTATAACATATAACACTGAGTTATCCAACAGATTGTAAAGTAGAACAAGTCTATGATTATGATCCACTTTGAAACCAATTAGGTAGAATATCAGAGCTTATTATTGCAGTTAGAAAATCCCCATAAATGCCTAGAGGATTCTATACATACACCCCGTCCATGTCCCATCCCCGTTCAATATAATTAACTGGTTTAGGACTTCACTTCCCAGTTGTATCAATGGAGAGGGAGGGGGAAAAGCACAAGTAACCATGGTTACCACTTCAGAATTTCATTAAGATTGGATCTCAAGCCAAGGGTCAAAATTTAAATTGGAACATTTATCTAGATTCTCACTAACTATAATTAGGGGTTCCCTTAATGTTTCCATAGTTACCTATCACCATAACAGTCCACCATCTTGATTCCATCCAACAACATCATCATCATCATCATCATCGTAGAATCATTAGATCTGAGCTGGAAGGACCCAAGAGGCCATCAAGTCAAAGCTCCTCATTTGACAGTTGAGGAAACTGAGGAAAACAGAGATTAAGTGATTTGCCCAGGCTCACACAGCTAGTAAGAGTCTGAGGTGAAACCTGACCCTGGGTCCTCTGATCCCATAGCCAGCGCTCTTTCCACTCAGCCCCTACCTTTACAATCTTTGTTCACATTCCTCCTCTTCATATCCTCTTTGGTGCTGGCAAACAGCTGGCTCTTTTTCATAAAGGATATTTTCTCTTCCACCTCTGGGTCCTTTTTCCTCCATTCTTTACCGTGGAATCCCTTTGTTGTTGAGTCATTTCAGTCGCATCTGACTCTTTGTGACCCCATTTGGGGTTTTCTTGGCAATCCCCAGCTCCCTTCAAAGCACACATCCAACAGGAAACCTTCCCTGATTCTCTCAGTTATTAATGCTCTGTGCCTCACCCCTTGAAACTCCTTTCTATCCGTATTCCTGCCATATTCCCCTAGCCCCATCCCTGATAGCATGTAAATAAACTCTTACAGAGAGAATATTTTATGTCTGTCTATCCCTAGCACCTAGCACAGTGACTACTTATGCATATACCTGTTGGATTGAATTGACTCAGTTCAATCATCACACTCTGATTCTCTGCCTTAACCTCCTGGTTACTAGTTTTTTTTTTAACACCCTAATTTTGTCTCTTCCTGAACTCTCCTGATCTCAAAGACTGACTTCCTCTGGGATACTTCTAACTCGATGTCTCACCCTCATCTTAAATGTATCATCACTCACAGTGACTGATTGATGTGGTTTTCTTCGTCAAGTGACTATCTTCCTAGTTACATCCCCACAAAACCCATTTTACTGTGAACATATCATAGAGGCCAGTGATGAGTGCTGGCTGCCGTATTTAAAAGTCTCCTTATTGATAATTGCTAAGACCTCTGCCTCATTCCCTAGCTCTCAGCTATTCCAGTGAGAACTGGCTGTCACATGATCAGTCCATTACTTAGCTAGCTGAGAAATTGTCTGTCCTATGGTTCTCTAGCAATGAATAGCTTCCTCCTTATCCATCTCCTGGCTTCAACCCCCTTGGCTAACCAGTGATTGAGATGGCCCCCAGGTTCAATAGTTTTTAGAAAGTATGGTCTGGAATATAATCAAGCTGACCAAAAAGACAACATCTCTTGCTCATCCACTAGTTAGAGCCCCCATTTCCGATGGGCTACCTTCACCCCTTAATCATAACCCTCCCCGGCTACCCAAATTTAGAGGCTACAGTGATTCATTGTTAATGGCCATGTGATTTAACAAAATCAGAAAGCATAAGAAATGAAAATAAAGAACATAACAAAATTTCAAAGAGCAGGCCACAATAATGTTGCAATCTACAACTAGTGGGGTTTTTTTTTCCTTTCCTCCTTCTTTCTCCCCTCTCTCTCTCTCCTTCCAACCTATCTCAAAAGAAAGGCTACTGGACAGTTTTAAGATAAAAGAAGGCATTTGATGGACTAGAATTCCACTGATTTCATTGCAGTGAGAGCTGCTAGTTTCACCCTGATCTACATCTGGGGGCTCAGCTCATCTCTACTTCCTCTAGCTTGTCTCTGGTCTGATTTCAACCAGTACAAACTACATACTCTCCCCACATAAACAGCTTCACAAAAAGATATCAGCCACAGGGCCCTTGTCCTCTAATCCCTTGGGCAGAGCAAGAAAAGCCTGGAGCCTTGTGGTGCCTTCCTCCTCCTTCTTCTTCCTCTCCTTCTCCTCCACTTCCTCCTCCTTCTTATTTTCTCTCTCTCTCTCTCTCTCTCTCTCTCTCTCTCTCTCTCTCTCTCTCTCTCTCTCTTTCTCTCTCTCTCTCTCTCTCTCTGTCTCTCTCTCTCTCTCTCTCTCTCTCTCTCTCTCTCTCTCTCTCTCTCTGCCCTCTCTCCTTTTAAGAACAAAAGAAACAGAAACCCAAGAACTCTGAAAAATATATCTAATCCACACACATTTCTGAACTTACATAGTCTCTATGGTTCATTCACCTTGGTGCTCCTAGGATATTTGGATACATTAAGAAATTCTCCTCCACCCTAGCTCTCTTCCTTTCTAACTTCTTCCATCTTTTGATGTTCATAGAACCATAGCTTTCTCCAGGATACCTCAACCCTTGCCACCACCTCAAATTCTGAGACAACTCCTCTCTTGTCACCCCCAATAAATAGGACCAGAAGGACTGATCATACTCACCAAATCAGAGAACTTTAGAGCCAGAAGAAATTTCGGAGTTCACATAGTCCAAACCACAACTAAACAAGAATCCTGTCCCCAACATGCCTGACAAATGATTATAGAGCCTCTGAATAAAGCCAGAAAGTAATGCCTTCCACAGCAGCCCATCCACTTTTAGGTCATTCTAACTATTCATTTTTCCTGACATCAAACCTGTTTTACCTCTTTGTCATCAATGCCACCATTGGTCTCATTTCTTCCTTCTGAGGGCAAACAAAACAAATCTATTTTCTCTTCCATGTTATATCTATCTAAATATTTGAAGTCAACTATCATGTATCCCCCAAGTCTTCTCTATTCCAGTTTAACACTCCACCCCACCCAGTTCCTTCAAGCAGTCCTTTTATGGAATGAACTCCAAGCCCTTCAGCACAAATATAAGACTTTACATTTATCCTCATTAAATTTCATCAAAATAGATTCTCCATCATGTTGCTTTTGTTGTCAAGATGCTTTGAAACTGATAATTTTTCTCACGTCAGGGTCTTTAAAAATCTTTCACGCTAAAAGGAAGTCCTCATCCAAGGGAGGGCTAGAGGCAGTTCAGACCTGGCTCCTGAAAGCCAACTGTTAAATGTTTAGACTGAGCTAAAAAACACCTCAAAATGGGCAAATTCTACAAATGAGGGCTTGATTCACTGTTTTGTTGATTGTCCAGACTTCAGATGATGGAGAAAATGTCAATGGCACAGATTAAATTTAAAAGTGGATCCTGTACACATTTTTTTTCAGAAAGCAAGTTAAACATTTGTGAGCACATCCCTATCCTGATCCTAAGAAATACGTGGAAGTAGTAGTAGTAGTAGTAGTAGTAGTAGTAGTAGTAGTAGTAGTAGTAGTAGTAGTAGTAGTAGTAGTAGGAAGCGTACTGGACTGGGAGTCAGGAGACCTGGATTCTGGTTCTTCTGGTTCTCATACTAACTATCTAACCTCGAGCAAGATGCTTCCTTTCTCTGGACCTTGGTTTCATCTATTAAATGAGAGGACTGAACTAGGTGATCTATCCCAAAGATCAGATTTCTCCCAATTCTGATTTCATATGATACTATAATTAGGACAAAATAACAGTTGCTCTGAGGAGCAGGAGGTGGAAAAGACAGAATGGAGGTACAAAAAGGAAAATGGAAATTTACTGGAAAGAGTACTAGATTTGGAATCAAAAGCATCTGGGTTCAAATCCTAGCAGATACTACCTTTGTGACCTAGGGGAAGACACTTTCCTCTCTGGACTTCAACTTCCTCATAAATGAAACGAGTGGTGGACTAATTAGATGATCTCCAAGGTTCTTTTTCCTTTCCAGGGGTCCTAGGACCAGCTCGGTCCAACTCTTGAGAGCAAATGGTCAAGAGCAAATGGTTAAATTTTCAGTAATGGAAATTACACCTCAGAAGCTGGCAAATATTACAAAGCAGGGCTTGATTTATTGTTTTGTTGGTTATCTAGATTTAAAGTGATGGAGAAAATATTTAATAATGCAGATTAAACTTAAAAGTGTGCAATGGGTACTTTTTTCTGGAGAACTGCTATTAAACACATACCAGCAGACTCCCGTGGATACATAAAGAGTGTGTATTACATACTTCATTCATTTATCTCCCTATTTAAGTAGTTATCTTTTATGTATTTATCTTGCACGTATCTGTTGCCAGGTCCTGTTTCTGCCTTCATAACAGCGCCAGTATACACCCCCTTAGTTGGCTCATTCAATGACTGTGGCAGAGCAACCTGGCTCTTTGCTCCTTGTGTGACTGGATGGCTTTTTCTAGGTGTGCCTATTGTGAAAACCCTTGGGGAAGTTGTCATTACATAACAAGTATTGTCTTGGGAACAATGAATTCCAAAGGGCCAATAAATGATGACTCTGTATCACAAGTTCAGTGACAGCAGCATTAACAACAACTTTCCTACTCTATTGTGAGTGCTTTTGTCAGAGGTCATGATACTCTTGCAGTCAGAGGTTGTGGGACTCTGACATTAAATTTAGAATTGGGTCTTATGGTTTAAACAGAACTCAGAAGGGGATCCAGTCCAAAATTTGCATTTATTTCTCAATAATCATACCCCACTACTCCATTCTGCATAATTTATACTATACACAAACCTAGTCTCATGTTGTCATGTTTGTAGTTATTTCTCTGGGCACAGCCCACATTTAGAAAGAAAAAAACACCAAGGGCTCCAGTGCCGGGTTCCATAAAGAGAAGCCAACTAAAACCAAGTCTGCTGTGATGAAACAGAACATCGCAGGGCTGGCCCACACAGAAGAATCCCACTAGGTTCCCAACATCTTCTGTCTTGAATCCCCCAACAAGCCTGCAGGTCTAGGGTGTGAATGAGGTAACAGGCCTTCACTACATCTGTCTAACAAAAACTAAGCTTCAGTATCATGACTGCTAAGACGACAAGGCTTTTTTCCCCCATCAGCTCTATTTTTTCTATGAAAAAAATGTTTTTCTACAGCTTCTAACAGTTTGTTGTGCTTGAAAAGAGGTTCAAAAGCCCCCTTTCGGAGTAAATTACATTTGCTAATCACCAAGAATAAAATCAAGCTTAAGGGGGGAAAACACTTGCTTTTCCTCATTTGAAAAATGAAGTGCTTAATTATGCATTCTGTAATTAATTTGTAATTCTCACAAAAGACAGATGAGGAATGTTAATTTGGGTCTCGATGAGGTATGGAACAGGGGGAAAGTAGGTTTGATATTCAAGTGCTGTCGCTTATTAGGGGTTCACTAACCAGTGCACATCAGAACAGTTAACTGGCTTTGTTCACTCAGCAATGTCATATTAAAGGCAGCCTCCCCTTGAGGTGATCATCAATCCCTGAGGAAAACAAGATATTTTACATATTGAAAGATGCCAACATCTTAGCAACAAAGTCTCAATGACTTCTTGACCTCCAAAAATTGGAATGGGATGGCCATCAACTTTCATGGAGAGCTCATGGGTTGTGTTGAAAGGACACTGGGTCTGGTCTATCCCCAAAGGTCATGAGATATGATGACAGAAGGAGATTTGTTCGCTTGGTTTTTAATTTTCTTCTAGTGTTCTGCCTTTCCCCTGTAATACCTTCCATTACGCTCTGAGTGCTCAGTGTAAAAACCTCAAAGATCCAGGGCTTTATGGCTCTTTGCCTTTTGAACATCAAAGGTATCTATATGTATGTACCCAAAATAAGTGGAATGGAATATGGTTTCAAGAGCTAAGACAAGGAATTTGGGGGCCTAATCACAGCTTGACCATGGATTCATTTCACTTGCCAAGATCCTATGCTTGTGAAACAAGACCAATACTGTTTATGCCCACATCACCACGTGTTCACACATACATACATACATACATACATATACACATATGGAGTAGAGAGAGAAGGAAGGATGGAAGGAAGAAAGGAGAGAGATAGGGAGGGGAGGGAAGAGAAAGGAAAAAGAGAGAGAGAAGGGGAGAAGAGGGGAAGAGATGGACTAAGAAGCAGATTGTCTTGCCGAAGTGACAGCCCAGTTGACATTACAGAATATATACATGTAGAGCACACAGTCAGCAACATTACATGTTATTCTCCAGCTCCATTAAGCAGCAAATGAATAGGATCGAAGGACGTAGGTGGTGGGAGTCATGTAGGGCTGGGATTTGGCAAGGCAGGATCATCAGTAAGACAAGAGGACAAGGAATTTTGAAGTAGGGGATAAAATAGAGTTGTTTCAAGAGAGGGGAGGAAGGAAAATGCAGCCAACACGGAGCTGATGACCTGAATAAGAACTGAGGAGTGGAGGAATGAATGGAGGTCCTCACGAGTAGGATGAACAGTTGAGGGTTATGAGACAGAAGAAAAAAATGGAATGCAAAGACTATAATCAGAGAAAGGAATTTTAGGTCTCACTTTCTACTGAGGGGTTGTAACATTTAGACAAATAAGTCTATGCATAATGATAATTTCAGTAGAGAAAGAACACAAATAGCCAGAAGGATAAGGAAAGTCTTCCTTGGATAAGGCATAATAAAGTTAGGCTCCCAGATGGGAGGATACTACATCTCCCCTGTGGATTTTAGGAGTAACCTAGAGCAATTGTGGTTTCTGGTAATGTCCATCAGCCTAAAACTCTGTGCTCCACATCATGTAACTGGGCTGGGGCACTGGAGGGAAAGTCTCCCTGGTCTTAACAAATAACCAGATTTTGCCTGAAATAAGAATTCACAGTTCACAGAGAAGCTACTTAGGAACAA
Organism: Phascolarctos cinereus; assembly: GCF_003287225.1. Lineage (NCBI taxonomy): Eukaryota > Metazoa > Chordata > Mammalia > Diprotodontia > Phascolarctidae > Phascolarctos > Phascolarctos cinereus. The sequence continues at coordinate 40,173,119 of NW_027555514.1, forward strand.
AGGCTTGGTCCTCCCATGAAGTTATGAGTCAGAATATCTCTTTCAGAATCTTGAAAGTGATTCGTGGATCAGGAGAAAGTCTTTCAAGCATTGTTTTTTCATTACAACAATACCATGAGCACGCATCTCATTAAGTTAGGATGGTTGTTATAGAAACTCTCTATTTTAAGTAAATTATGAAGAAGGACCATAAAGTTAGCTTAAATGAACTCATACTTGCCCAGATTTAGGGAGGTTTCTTTTGTCCTAAAATCCCCAGGCAGAACGACTGTCTCTATACTTTTTAAACTGGTTTGTCTCTCACCATGGAGATTTCAAGCAATATCTAGTCTGGGGCTGTTCCTTTCATTCCATCTGACTTGCATGAATGCAGTAGGGAGAGGCACCAGGAAGTCACAAAAGCCTTTAAAGCCCCTCGCTTGTAAAGACACCATTTTATTCCAAAAGAGATTGACAGGACAATTCTACTTTACTCCAAAGCCAGTGATGTTGAAAACTGACCTAAAACACAGCCATGCTATAGACAGTATGGGTCTTTGGTAAAATAGATAATTACTTAGCCACCACACTGAGCAAGGTGCTACGTTACCTCAGTGGGCTTCCCACAGGTGACTTCCTTTTATACCAATGAGTTGGGATCAGTTTTCCTTTGAGAGTCCTAGTCAAATGCCCAAAATTAAATGAATACTGCTAGAAGGCTCCCTCAGCATCTTTTTCAAGAGAGCCTGCTTCTTAGCTCCAACAGCCATTTAGACTATCCAAATGATATGGAACCCATGAGATAGAGACAACATTCTGGAATGGGCTGGGTCTATACAGAGTAAAAACCTTCATTGTGCATAATGTTTTCTACTTATTTCAAATTGCTTCAGTTCAAATAGATCTTCCCATATTTTTTGTGCATTCTTCACCATCATTCATTGTTTCTTACATTGCAATAATATTCAATTTCATTCATGTACCACAACGAGTTCAGCTATCACACAAATTAAAGGACATCAGTCCTTGACTGGTATCCATGCAACATCAAGAGATCTGGAGAAAGGCCCTCAGCCTTCATTGAAACTCACTGTGGAGCATTTAGGGAGTACATGGGCAAGAGGCTGGACAAGCAGGGATTGGCCGTAAGCCACCTTCTTCGGAAGAAGCACCATGTTGATGCAATCAAAAATGCATCAGAGTATTCCAGCAGCGTTGTTTTCAAGGGTAGAGTTGGCCTCTCCAGTGTAGAGGTTTTCTCAGAATTCCAGATGGAGATTCTTAGAGATATAGAGAAAAAAACATTCCCCAAATGTGAATCAGGCCATGGAGTTGCCACAGGGGTTCTTAGCATAAAGGTTACAAAATTCTAGGAAGGAATTTAGGAGCTTTTCAGGTTTTAATTTTTGTTTTTACTTAGCAAAAATAATTATCTACTCATGTTTTATATTTCTGGGTCTTAGAGAAACCTCATTTTAAGGTTAGGGGATGAATGATGACCAAGAACTTTTTTGCCTTTCTGAGAATTACACTGTTTGGATCCAAAAGCAGAAAAACCTGGCCACTTCCAATCCCCATCCTTGCCTCTCCCTTTATTCCTTGAAAGGAGTTTCAAGCTTATAAATTACTGCAGTATGGGTCATTTGACGGATGGTAGGACATTTCTGGCAATTAAGTTTACCCTGAACAACAAGAAAGACTTCTTATGCATCTCTTTTTCAGCTTGGCCAAATACAGTCCACATGAAAAGGCAGCATAACAAAGACACAGAAGACTCCATAAAAGAGATGGAATCTAGACCACAAGTTACTAATGCTTCAAATGGACTATTGTAAAATGTGATTAGAAATGCAAAAAGAATCTCATGCACTGCCATCTCTTCTATTAGCTCTCATTACTTTTCTGTCTTATTTTACTATCACATATTCAGTCGTTTTTCAATTGTGTCCGACTCTTTATGACCCCATTTGGGGTTTTCTTGGCAGAGATACTGGAGTGGTTTGTCATTTCCTTCTCCAGGTCATTTTACAGAAGAGGAAACTGAGGCAAACAGGGTTAAGTGACTTGCCCAGAGTCACACATATGCTAATTACAATGGCTACCTTTCCTCTATTATAGCACATGAGGAGTGGGAGTCAACTCACACTTGAATCCCCCAGACAAGACTACCCTAGTTTCAAGGTGATCTGTGGATCTATAGCCACTCAGAATGATAGTTCATGAACCACCCCCCATCAATGTTTTAATTTTACTAGTCAGTCAGCCAGAGGACACAATTAATTCAAAACAAAGTATTTAGTGAAATAGAATAGTAAGAAAAGTAGCAATAAAATATTTCCCCACTATATCTAAGACACACTGTTCCACAAACACACTATTAGTGGAGGAAATGGTAACATATATTGCAGGTAATATGTTGCGAGGCACATGCATGTGTGGCTAGAGGGCACACATATGGAGGGATACTCATATATGTGGCCAATGTACACATATGGAGAGGAACATGATGCTTCCAATGTCTCCATCAACATCTGCTGGTGATGTCGCATTGTTACTAGTGGACCTGATCCCTTCTCGTCTCCAAGGGTGTACAGGCTCCACCGTCAGTATAGGCTTAGGATATGTGATAAGGCAAGCAGTCGTGGTCTGTCTCCTCCCTAACTGAACTCTTGATTTTATTATATATACACGACATGTGATCAGCAGCAAGCTGCCCTAATTTACACAGACAAGATGCCAACGTCTGATGTCTCTGTGATGGTCGGCTCACAGTGGTGGTTTATCTTTAGCCCTCAGTCAGCTCCAGTTAGAGCTCTCCCCAAGTCACTTTGCCTTGTTTGCCTCAGTTTCCTCATCTGTAAAATAAGCTAGAGAAGGCAATATCTTTGCCAAGGAGAAGGAAAGTATCTTTGCCAAGAAAAGCCTAAATGGGGTCACAGAGAGTTCCTCCCTACCCCACCCCGACCCCTTACTGAAGTCAAAACTCTTTGCCTGACATTTCTTTTGAAATTCTTGAAGGTCCTTTTCAAACACCTCCTCATCTACAAAGTCAACTTCATCCCTTCTACTCCACTCCATACAGTCCATAAGGATCTCACTGTATTCTGGTCTGGAACAAGCATCTCTCTCTCTCTCTCTCTCTCTCTCTCTCTCTCTCTCTCTCTCTCTCTCTCTCTCTCTCTCATTCTGCATTATTCTTATTTTATGTTATTGTGCTGTCCATTAGTGTACATGTCTAATTCTCCCTGCTAGAATGTAAGCTTCATGTGGGCAGGAATTATGTCTTTATCATTTTGTTATCCTGTCCCCTGCCCCCACCCCCAGTGCTTTGCAAATCTTTTTTTAGACCACACTTCTGATTTTAGAGGAAATTCCAGAGAAACTTCTTCTACCAATGCAGATTAGCACTTTCTCTGTAAATACTACTTCAATTAAAGAGTTGCCTAGAGAAACTCTTCAGAAGTTAAATGATTTATAAGAATACAAGTCATTCCCCAAATGATAAATGGTCAAAGAATATGAATAGGCAGTTCGCAGAGGAAGAAATTAAAGCTATCTATAGTTATATGAAAAAAATGTTCTAAATCACTATTGATTAGAGAAATGCAAATCAAAACTCTGAGGTACCACATCACACCTATCAGATTGGCTAACATGATAAAATAGGACAATGATAAATGTTTGAGAAGATGTGGGAAAATTGGAACACTAATACATTGTTGGTGGAGGTGTGAAATGATTCAACAATTTTGGAGAGCAATTTGGGGCTATATCCAAAGGTCTATAAAATTGTGCATACCTTTTGACCCAGCAACACCACTTCTAGGTCCATATCCCAAAGAGATCACAAAAATGGGAAAAGGACCCACATGTGCAAAAATATTTATAGCAGCTCTTTTTGTGGTGGCAAAGAATTAGAAATTGAGGGGATGTTCATCAATTGGGGAATAGCTGAACAAGTTGTGGTATATTAATGTGATGGAATACTACTGTGCTATAAGAAATGCTGAGCAGGCAGAATTCAAAAAACTTGGAAAGACTTACATGAACAGAGTGAAATGAGCAGAACCAGTAGAACATCGTATACAGTAACAGCCACATTATGGGATGACTGACTAATAGACTTGGCTCTTCACAGCAATGCAAGGATTTAAGACAGCTCCAAAAGATTCATGATGGAAATTGCTATCCACACCCAGAGAAAGAAATATGGAGTCTGAATGCAGATGGAAGCATCCTATTTGCTGTCCTTTTCTTTTGTTGTTTTATTTTATTGCTTCATTCTCATGGCCCCTCCTGTTAGATCTAATTGTTCTTTACGTCACGACTAATGGGAAAATATGCTTAACATGAATGTATATAGAAAGCCTATCTTGAATTGTACGTTGTCTTGGGAGTGGGGGGAAGAAACAGGAGGAGGAGAAAGTTTAAAACTCAAAATCTTATGGAAGTGAATGTTGAAAACTAAAAATAAATAAATAATTTTTTTTTAAAAAAAGCTAAATGACTTGCTCAGGGTCACACAGTCAGTATATGTCAGAGGAAGGATCCAACCCAGGTCTTCCTGACCCTGAGGCTGGCTCCCTATCCACTAAGTTGCCGTGGTGCCACTCTACTTTGCACATAATAGGAACCTAGTAAATGGTTGTACCAGTAATGAGTCAAGGAAATAGTCCTCATTTGCAGTGATTAACTCGACCACTGAGTTTTTCAATTTTCTTTCATCTAAGGAAAAGCCAAAACCATGTTAAGGACTTGGGTAAAACAGAAACAAACCAGCTCGGTCATGATTGGATCCCAGGATCATTAGAATTAGTTATAGCTATATTCATTTATCCACATGATATTAAACAACATTTTGTTTTCGGGGATAGTCTGTTGAAATCTCTGGCCTAGGGATAGGAGGAGTAAGATGATAAGGGAGCTCCTTTTCATACCTTCACAAGCCATGCATAAGGAGGATGTTTACAAATGGAAATCACACAACATGTGACATTTATAGGGCTAAAAAGGCATCAAAGTTGTTGGATGAGTCTTACAAGGGCATTTTGAGTTTTTTTCGCCTAATTCACTCCGCCTTCATCTGGTCCATGATTACAGTCTCCTCTCGGGGCTTCACTCCTGACTTTGGACTTTGCTCCTGACTCTGGACTTTCTCTACCATGACACAGAACCTCCCTCACCCTGTAAGCTTACTATAGCCCTAAGCTTGTCACACTGGAAGGCCACTGCCCTACAATAGTTGCTTCTGATTGGCTGGTTCCTCCCAGAACCTCCATTTTCATGAAAACATGGCTCAGGCCAGCCAAGGCCTCATTGCCGGACAGGCTCTGCTACTAACTTGACTTTTCTCCACTGTGTTCCTGCAGTATCTACACCGCCACCCCCTTGTTCACCTCCCTTTTATTTGTTCTTTTCCCATTAGAATATATACTTCTTGAGGTCAGGGACTGTCTTTATTTCTGCTTGGATTTGTACTTCCAGTACTCAGTACAGTGCCTAGCACAAGTGCTTAAAAATGATGATTGACTATTCACTGACTGGCATCATGATGCACAATGTTTAAACTTGCTTTATGTGCAGATGAAAGCAGTAGGAATATAATGTACAATATACTCATAAGGACTTTTCATTCACTTCTTTTGTTTTTTAATTTTAAAAAAAACATGGATATCTTTCGTTCCTAAATCACCTTGATTGCTAGATATATCTCTCCTACCCAGAGAGCTACCATTCATGAATATGAGATAAAACATTTTACTTATTTTTAAAAGTTATTTCAACAGCAATAGCCACATTTCACCTCAGAAACTGAAGAGAAAGGAAGGAAACTAACGGCCAGTGTGGGAAGCTCTTCCACCAGAACAAATCACAAGCCTAGATGTTGCCAGAGGCACCTGGGAGCTTATGTGGCTTGCCCAGGGACAAATTAGAGTCAGAGGTAGGATCTGAACCCAGTACTCTCTAACTCCAAGGACGATATCCACTAAACTGATCTGACTTGAACCTCAGGGACATGAAAGAGGAGAAAAAGCTGAATTGTCACAATTCTGCTCTAACTGCTTATTTTGTGCTCACAAATAGAAGCTCTCATGGAAACACATCTCCCCAGAGTTCCTTCATGTTAATAATACCTAGTCTACCCACAGGCCTTTGCAGCAATGTCAATCTTTCCACAAACACAACTAATTAGAGAAGTGTTAAGGTCATGTTTCCATTCTATACAAGGATCTCTTTTATCATATCCCTAACAAGTGGGCATCCAACCTTCTCTGGGCAACTTCCAGTAGTTACTCAGAGGCTCCAGCGGCAGACCAGTCCAAGCTTTTTTGGTTTGGATTTGGAGGAAACTGCATTTCTTGGTCATGACCTGTGATTTTCTTGACTTATAGAATTCCCTCTAAGGAAATCCCCTCTTCCAATACTGAGCATGGAACCATAAGATTAGCCTTAGGAGTCATCTAAATTTATAGACAAGGCCTCTCTGAGGCCCAGAGATCAGGTGATGAGGTTGCATGGACAGTAATTGACAGAGCTGGGATTTGATTCCAGAATCTGACTCTAAACCCAGGACTGGTCTCCCAGGTGGATCAGCAAACTTTCTGCCACTGTCTTAGAATGCTGTGAAAGTTACCTCAGGCATGTCAAGTGACATGCCCAGAATCACACAGCCACCATTATGCTTTGGAATAGCTTCGACTATTCAGATGTTTCCCTTAAATTTAGCAGAAATCTGTCCTTCCTTTCACCCATTGCTCCAAACTCGGTCCTCTTGGGCCAAGCAGAACAAGTCAAATCCCTCATTATGAAAAGGGAAAACAATGAGAGTGACTCAGAGTTCCTTCATCTCTACCAAACCATAAAGCTTTTGATGGTCTCTGCTCCAGGGCTACAGATCCCACCCAGCTAGCTCTGTCTTCTTTTGGCACCAAAGATCTTCAAGGTTCATTCTTCAGAGTACCAAACTAGGCTTTTTCACTCTTGTTTACAGATACACAAAGCCTGGAAGAGGGCAAATAAAGTTGTTTCTTGCTCTACCTTAAATTAATAATCTGAGTTTTGAAAAGAGATCACCCAGCTTGAAAACTAAAGGAGAGAAATGGGCTCCATTGAATCCACTGGTTATGTGATTATCCCACCACTTGAAGTGGGCCTTGCCCCAGCTTATGATGCTAATGAGAGATTTTTAATTTAAGAACTCTCTTTGGCACAATCTATCAGTTCAGGCCCTGCAGAGTACACAGACAAGGAACAATTAAGCAAATAAATATTTTTGGCATCAGAGCTGACAAATAACTGCTGCTCAGGACAGGCTGTTGTGACCTTCCTTATGCCTACAGACATCATCCCAGAGAGTCTTAAAAATATAATTGGTATTGGCTCATGGAAGTAGCCTTATAATGTGGATAGAGCACTAAATCTGAAACAAGGAGAAACCTGGGTTCAAATCCTGCTTCCACCACCTGATGATGGACAGACAAGAAATACACTATAGAACTAGGTGAGACACATAATACTAAGAGATTTTACCAATCAGGAATTAAGGAATTGATTCTCTTCTGTGAACAGGGCAGGGATGGGGGGGGGAGAGACATGTTCACATAAAGACAGAATTTGAGAATTAGAAGGGACCTCAGCACCCATCTAGTTCAATGGTTCCCACTTAAATTGTCCCCAACAGGGTTTCTGAAGATGGCCAAAAGAGTTCACTAAACATTCTTGACGGAGCTCTAATCAATCACACTTTTTGTTGTTGTTGTTAATAGATATTCAAGGAGCAAAAAAAGTTGGAAATCATTGATCGAATCCAATCCATAAATGAAAGGAAGCCCCACTTTCACATACCCAACAAGTAGCTATTCAGCTTTTGTTTGAAGACCTCCAAGGAGGGAAAACCCATCGCCTCTTGGAGCAGCTCAAGCCACTTCTGGCCAATACTAATTGTTAGGAAATTTTTCCCGAAATTTGACCTCTGTGTAATTTTGATCCATTGCTCCCCATCCAGCCCTCTGCAAATAAACAGATTTACACTGGAAGACATCTGCACCACTGGATACCAAGAAGACATCTAGCCCTGCTCTGGGCTGGAGATGACTTTGGCTAGTTTACACTCAACACCAAAACAAAATGAGTCACTCTACAGTTTGTAAGTCACTCTACAGTTAACCAAAAGAGATTTACTTAGCCCCAGTAAGAAAAGAATATTTAATAAGGTTAGGCCTTGAGAACCCCTTGAGTTGGTTCAACTGAGCAAAGCTCCCATCATGGTCCCCCAGGCAAGCATGTGAAAGCTCCCTCCACCCCCAATATTCATGGCTGCTATGTGTTCAGGTGATGAGGAAGTGAAATCAATAGTATTAGTCTTTAGTCCCCTGAGCCAACCAAGTCTTATGGAACACCTTAATAGCTTTTAAGGAAAAATGAGCCCAACTTACTTTGGAGGGGGAGTTAAGACATTGCTGCTACCATAAGCATCTAGTAAAGTGCCTGATGAATGGCAGACCACTAATAAGTGCTTCCTTGTTAATTGACTGAGTCATCTCCTTCCATCCTCATTCCCATGGTCTCTTTACCAATCAATTTGTTGTGATCAATTGCATCAATGAATTCTCCTTTCCACTTTCCCTCTTGCTTGTCAACACCTCTGCCTGTGGGGGTCTTAGCCTCTCACAGTTGTATTCCATTAAGAAGCAAAAGGGAATGTGGTCATAGGGCTCCAATGTGTGTCAAGTACTGATGGACATGGTAAAAGCAAAAGTCCTCCATTCTGACCACCATATGATCTCAAACTTTTAATTGATATTTTGTTGTTATTGGTCCAAGTGGCATCCTCTACTTTTTAATAAAGGAGCTATTGGTTTCCTAGCCAAACAAGCTGGCTGATATGGTCATACTTGCATCCAACTCTTTGCCACTTTAATTGATAATGGGCCATTCTTCCCATACCAAATCACCTACCTTGCACAAGCAATCATATAATTGTATTTTCTCATAATAAAAGGACAAATTGCTGACCAACCAAGATCCAAAATAAAAAAATCTATTTCCACATAAGGGTCGACATTTTACAGCATGATTGTATTCCTTTAAGATGGTCACAATCTCCAAATGGAAAGTTGAGAAAAACAGAAGAGAAAATACATGAGAGTAAGGAAAGAGGAAGTTGTCTAGCCCAGACCCCACTGCCTCCCACCCAGAAGGATAGCTATTTGCAGCTTAGGAAGGGAATATAGATAATTAGGCATTATTTGAAATAACAGACAAGTTGCATTTTACAGAAGAAATAGAACAAAAAAGGTAAGAGGGCTGATGATATTAATACGCAGCGTTGTTTCCCTAATGCTTTCTAAAAACAACGAACTTCACAAGTATCTTAATTAGTCCTTAACCCTGTAGGAGGTGAGTGGTAAGATATTATCATCACTTTACAGAAAAAAGAAACACATATAGGGGTGAGAAGAACGGAATGTTTCCTGATGCCAGATTATATGGTGTTTGGACTATTGACTCTCTGCTCTGTGTCAAAGGTCTGATAGTCTTCTGCCAGATTCTTTAAAGTTTAATTAAATGCTGATTCCTTTATGAAGTCCTTCCTGATCAGCAATGACCTTTCTCACCTCTCACCTGGACTACCACCATAGCCTTCTCATTGGTCTCTCTGCCATAGCCTCTTCCTGCTCCAAAACAGCTTCCATTTTGGTGTTTGTGAAATCTTACTTGTTTTATTCTCCTCGCTCAGAAACATTTAGTGACTCCCCATTAACAAGAGAATAAAAAAGACTCATGGCTTTTAAGACCCTCTGTGACTTTTGTCACTTTATTTCCCCCTCCATGGACCCTGCATTCCAGCAGCTCTAGAACTAGCTCTCCTCTGAACTATCTATTCCAGTTTACCTTTGTAGACTGCCCACCCTGACCCTCCATGTCTCAAATGCCCTCCCTGCTCAGATCTACCTCCCAGAGTCCCTAGATCCCTTAAAGATTCAGTTCAGATCCTACCTCTTAAGTGAATCCATCCCTGATTTCCTCGGTTATCAGGGCTTGTTTCTAACTTACTGTTAGCTCTGGACAAGTAGACCCAATTCAGCCTGTTTACCCTGGCACCTGGGAGATACAGTGGGTGACACCTGGGTGGCATCCAAGTCCACTGGACTTGGAGCTAAAAAAAATCCTACCTCAGACACCTACTAGCCATTTAACCTTGGGCAAGTCAATTAACCACTGTCTGCCTCAGTTTCCTCATCTGTAAAACAAGAATAACAAGGGCACCTACCTCCCAGGATAGCTGTGAGGATCAAATGAGAAAATACGTGTGAAGCACTTTGGAAACCTTAAAGGACAATAGCAATGGTAGCTCTTCTCATCATTCTTGACCCCTAGCTCTATTTTTACCTTCTTAGGACTCTTAGGTATGCCCCTGAGTCTAGCCTAGATCCACATGTGAACCCTAGCATTTCACCTCCCGTAAACACAGCACGGTATGGGAGAACAATCAATCAATAAGCATTTATTAAGTGCCTACTATGTGCCAGGCCCTAGGGATACTAAGGAAAAAAAAGTAATCAGCTGCTTCCCTGAAGGAGCTTCCATTCTATCAGAGGAAACATGCACATATAACTACATATAGAATAAGAATGACAATACAAATACAAAACAAGCTAGATTTTGAGTCCAGCTTTGCGTGATATTGGGGCACAGTGCATGGAGCACTAGACTTGGAGTCTGGAAGATAAGGGATCAAATCCAATACTTAATAGTGGTTTCATCCTGGAGAAGCCATTGAACTTTTGTCTGCCTCAGCTCTCCAACGTATAAAACCAGGGAGTTAGATTAGATGGCCTCTGAGCTCCCTTCCCTCCCAAGTGATGGGGTGGAGAGAACCCCCAACTCTATAATGATGATCTCAGGGTTCAGATGTAGGATCTGCTGCTTACTTCCTATGTGATCATGGGCAAGTCATTTCCACCTCTCTGGACCTCACTTTCCCTATCTGTGAGAACTAGGAGGCTGCACTAGTGACCCCAAAGATCTCTTCAAACTCTAAAGCTACAAGCAAATGCCAACTTGTTTCAACCAGCACTGACCACAACTAACACATTATCCCCAAACCAATGTGAATGCTAGGTGACTTAAGACACATGAGGAGGGAACTCATCACCAACACAGGGAAGTAGCTTCTCAGCAGCACAGAGGGGAGGCACAATGGATACAGAACTGGACTTGGGCTCAGGAAGAACTGAGTTCAAGTCCAGACCAGCTGCATGTCCCTAGACAAGTCACTTAACCTTCATCTGCCTCAGTTTCCTAAACTATAAACTAGGGTTAATAATAACAACTACCACACAAGATTGTTTTTAGGATCAAGTGAGATAATATTTGTAAAGTACTTAGTAGGTGTTTAATAAATGCTTGTTCTCTCCCTCAAGCTTCACTCCCACCCCTCCATGTCAGCCTTGAATAGCGAAGTCACCTGGGCTGAACTGATGTGACGTCTTTGAGATGCTACCCCTACTGGATAAGACTCAAAAATAGAAGGGTGGAAAGCCGATCAGTTGACACAGAACACTGCTTGACTGGCTTTGTTTTCGCCAAGGAAAACAAAAAGATCACTCTGGTATTCTTTGTAGAGGATACTTTGTTCCAAATGGCAAGGACAAGGCCCATTGTGAGCCCAGCTCAGACTTTTTTTTAGCCTGACTTCCTATGGAAATGTAGCCCACAAATTGATTTTAAACTGGGCCTCTCTGCTGCAACCACAGGAGGAGCTTCCTTCCCTCTGCCCACAGTTCACTCAGGAAGATTACATTTTGGCCTGAGCGCGTGGACAGTTTCTAAAATGTACTCACTTTTCACTTGTCAAGGTTGGAGGGTCTTCTCCAAGAGAACCTGAGCATTTCACAGAATCTCAGAAAACAAGGGACCTCAGTGTCCAAGTGGTGCCCGACTGAGAACCCCTTTATGTGATCCATGGGGGTCAGCTGACCCTTATCTGAAGACCCCTAGGGAAGGGGCCCCACCCACTCCTTGACTGATGCATTCAACTTCTAGAGAGATCTGTTAGGATGTGTTTTTTTTTTTACTCTGAGCCTACAGCTGCCTCTCTTAACCTCTACTCATCACTTCCACTTCTGCCTCTGAGGTCAAGCAGAACAATGCTAATCCCTCTTCTGATCCCAAAGCTAGCCTTCCTTACACCATATCACTCTCCCTCTCAGAAGACCCTGACAGGTTGCTCAGGAAAGCAGGTAGACCTATCTGCACAGCCTGATGTGGCCAGCAGTCTTTAAAGTACTGCAGCCTTGGATTACTGGTAGAGCAGGACACCAAAATAAGAAGGAGACAAATTTAAAATATTCACTCCTTCAGCAGCTGGAAACTGCTACATGACCATCCCAGGTAAAAACCAAGTTAACAAGCATTTATTCACTGGTCCTGTGCTAAGAGATATACAAAGAAAGGAGGAACAGACCCTGCCTTCAAGAAGCTCATACTCTACAGGAGGAGATAACATATAAATAGCTAGGAACGTACAAAATAGTTAGAGTGGGTGGAAAACATCTCATAGAGGAAGTTAGCTTCGTGTGGTCAAATTGCTAAATAATCTAAAACCCCAATTTTAATTTATGAAACTCTTCAAAAACTGCTGCAACATATAATTTGCATTAAATGATTCCTATAAAATGGCCTATTGTAGTCTCAGACCAGACACTTGACACTTACTAGCTGTGTGACTATGTAACCCTGGGCAAGTCATTTAACCCCAATTGCCTCACCCCCCAAAAAATGGCCTATTGTGTAACATTAATTAACCAAATAAACACAGTGAGAGCACATCATAATGCCTACATTGTCAGCCTCAGAATTAGGAAGACCTGGGTCTCTTGATTTGAGACATATACAGGCTGCATGATCCTGGATAAGTCCCTTAGTCTCACAGTGCTACAGGGCATCTTTTTTTTTTTTAGGCAATTGGGGTTTAAGTGACTTGCCCAGAGTCACACAGCTAGTAAGTGTCAAGTGTTTGGTCGAGGTCACATTTGAACTCAGGTCCTCCTGACTTCACGGCAGGTGTTCTATCCACTGCGCCACCTACCTGCCCCCAGGGCATCACTTTTAAGACTATAAGTGGCAGAAAAAAAAAAACAGCAGACATTGGTATAGTGAATTGCCTCACCCTGGAGTTCCCAATACCAGAGAAATTACAGATCTGCATAACAAACAAATGCAGTTGCTCGCTTGCATTAAAGGTTCGGTATTTTTGTTCATCGTCTACTCTTTGGTCTGTGGGAACTCTGAAGAATAAAGTGTTAAAAAAGAGAAACGTAAGTTGTTTTAGATGCCACGACTGCGAATTCTCCTCCCCTTTCTCAGCAGATCCAGACCCACACGATGTGCACGAGAACAGGAAGAGCCTTTGGGAGTTCTTCTCTTGGGACTTGATAAATGTCTGTCCCAGCTCTTCCTGCCCAGGAGTGAGAGCCCTGGTCAGTAACAAGGAATGCTAGGTCAAAATTCCTCGTTGTTGTTACTGTTGTTTCAGGGGCTCGTAGTGAGTAGAGGGAACACGTTTCAGAAACACAAATTTGTTCCAGAACGCAAATTCATTCCAACTGGAGTGAAAGATCGGGACAATTTGAGCATAAAGTGATTTTTTTTTCTTGTTCAAGATTTCCTCCTTGAGAAATAGCCACAACATCAAAGAGGAATCCACTTCACAGATCTCAAAAACTGCAGCACTTTCCAGTGCCCACTTCTACCGGTAAACTTCAGGTCTTTGTGAAGGTAAAATGCCATATGCACTGTATATCTTCTGGGGCAGTGGAGGAAGGCCGGTCAACCCAACCCCTCAGCCCTTCCACCATGGCCTCTGCCCAACTGTCATGAGATTTTGCCCATCCAGAGGTCACAGTCACTATCTAGTGTAGTATTTACGTATTTCTTAAACGTTTAATAAGTATAAAACTCTTCTACCCTTTTGATTAGGTTTGTTTATCTTTTTTATGTCACTGATGATGTTTTGTGTCCCTGCCCCCATTTTTCCCCATAAGCCCTATGATTTTTATTGAGCAATTTTGCATAGTGCACAGTGTTGGGAATGCATGTGTCAAAACCATCTGCACTTCTTCATCACAGGATTCTGTGCATACCTGTGAGGAAGAGGTAAGATTCTATTGAAAGGAACACAGCTATAACTAGGCTGTGGAAACCAGAGATTTTTCCTAGGACACCAAAATAAGAAGGAGACAAATTTAAAATATTCAGTCCTTCAGCAGCTGGAAACTGCTACATGACCATCCCAGGTAAAAACCAAGTTAACAAGCATTTATTCACTGGTCCTGTGCTAAGAGATATACAAAGAAAGGGAGGAACAGACCCTGCCCTCAAGAAGCTCATACTCTACAGGAGAGATAACATATAAATAACTAGGAACGTACAAAATAGTTAAGAGTGGGTGGAAATCATCTCTGCAGCTGGGGGCACCAGGAAAGGTCTCTGCAAAAAGGCAGCTTTTGAACTGAGTCTTGAAGGAAGCCAGGGAAACTCAGAGGAAGAGGTGAAGAGGGAGAGCACTCCAGACATGGGACACAGCCAGTTCAAAGGCACTGAGGCTGGAGATGGAGCATGGGGTGTAAGCAACAGCAAACAAAGCAATTTAGCTGAATGGGGAGGTGGGGAGAGGGGAGGTGGGTGGCATCAAATAGAGTGCCAGGCCTAGAGTCAGGAAGACTCATCTTCCTGAGTTAAAATCTGGCCTCAGATACTTACTAGCTGTGTGACCCTGAGCAAGTCACTTCACCCTGTTTGCCTCAGTTTCCTCATCTGTAAAATGAGCTGGAGAAGGAAATGGCACCCTACTACAGTAAGCTTTGCTAAGAAACCCCAAAGGGGCCACAAAGAATTGGGCATGACAAGAACCACAAAAGAATGTGTGGAGGGGAGTAAAGTGTAAAGAGACTGGAAAGTTGGAAGAGCTTTACATGCCAAACACATGGTTTTATATTAATCTTAGAAGTAATAGGGAACCAATGGAGTTTATTGATAGGAGAGCGATGTGATCAGATTTGTACTTTAGGGAAAAAATCACTTTGGCAGCTGAGTAGAGGGTGGATTAGAGTATGGAAAGATCTGAACTCACATCTTCCGAAGATGTGCCACCCAGCTGCTAATACTGATAACGATCAGTTCACATTTCTGTTGTCACTGCCCGGCTGCAAAATACTTACTATCCTTAAAGGTGGAATGTTGGCTGCTGCTTGTGTTCAATGCACTTAACTAATTAATTAAAACATTAATTAAGCACCTACTAAGTGTCAGACGGTGTGCTAAATGCTGGGGATTTAAAAAAAAAAAGAAGCAAAAAACAGTCCCTGCCCTCAAGGAGCTTACAATTTAGATTATGGCTGGTTTTTCTCAAGCCTGTAGGAAATCATGCTGATACCATAGCAGGTAAGGAGGCTTTTCCTTCAGGAAGTCTCACACTTTTCCTGTGAGCCAAAGGCAGAGACAGGAACCAAACGACCTTGGTCCTCTGCCCTCCTGTGGTCTGCCCCTCAAAGTTCCACCTTCAAGAGTCATCCTGTAAAGTTTAACCTGCAGAGGTCACATGGTTCACCCTAGACCAAGAAGAGGGGGTGAGGGAGGAGGAGAAGAAGAGAGGGAGGGAGGAATCATAAATCATAAGCATAAAATAACACTGGGATTATTTCCTCCTCCTCCCACACACCTCATAGAATCCTTGCTTCCTTCAAAACACAGCTCAGTTATCACCTCCTACATAAAACCTCGCCTGACCCCAACCTTACCCTTACCAGACCCTCTCTTTTTTGAAATTACTTTTTATTTAACTGCATTTATTTCCATGTGTGCTTTGTCTTCTCCCTTACCCTCCCCATCAGCTAGTAGAATGTAAGCTCCTTGAGGGCAGGGACTGTTCCAATTCTGTCTTTGCATTTCCAGCACCTAGCATTGTTTGCTGGCACACAGCAGGTGGTTATTAAATCATTATTGTCTTGATTAGAAATATCTCTTCATGCAAAAAGCTTCTCGTATTGATGGTTCTTGAAGTCAAGTGAACCTGAGTTCAAATACTGCCTCAGACACTTCTGTGTGAACTGGCGAGTTATTTAACCTCACTCTCCCTCAGTTTCCTTACCCACAAAATAGAGAATTAGACTCCATGGCCTCTAAAGTCCCTTCCAGCTCTAAATCTATGATTGTAAGGCACTCTTATGACATGTAGTTGTGCCGATAATGGTCATTTATTGGTTCTATATTCCTTATTTCCAATAAGCAGGAGTGGATACCAAAACAACTCACCCAGTCTTCTTAAGCTCTAATCCATTGGTTCCTATGAATTCTTCTAAAAATTTCACATGTGCACCAAACATAATCATTTGTGCATAATAAGCTATTAGTCAATGATTTTCAATTCATTCATTCACCCATCCTATTTTAACTCCATCAAAATAGAAGGCTGTTCGCACTTACTGCATGGAAATCTAAATAGCAGACTAGCAAGTATAGAGCCAGATTGAAGGTTGATACTTCCATCACTTCAATCCCTAAAACTTGCAGAAAAGCATCAACTACCATCTCATTCACTCAGTCTAATCAATAAGCAAACATACCTGCTGTAGATGGAATGTTTCACACATTTGGTTTTTTTCAAGCATATATAGATGCTGTTATTAGTAATAAAATGCAAATTAATTTTTAAATGATAATGAAATCATGGTAACTTTATCATCATATATTTCTTAATGAATATTAAGAGTATAATTATTACCAGGACAACTGGTAGCACAGTGCATAGAACACTGGGCCTGGAATCAGGAAGATCTGAGTTTAAACCCGGCTTCAGACACTAGCTATGTGACCCTGGGCAAGTCACTTAACCCCATTTACCTCAGTTTTCTCATCTATAAAATGAGCTTGAAAAGGAAATGACAAACCATTCCAATATCTTTATCAAGAAAACCCCAAAAAGAGGTCACAAAGAGTTGGACACACCTGAAAAACAACTAAACCACAAAAAATTACTATCAAGTGAGAGTGCATGAAAAAGCTACCTTGCAAAGGCTGCATGTTGTAAATAGTAGACAGTTTGCCTTTAAACACTCTCCTGCCTTCTTTTTTGTACCCTTCTTTTCAATGCTCCAGAAGAAGAGAGAGGAGGAAGGAGACAAAGAAGAGAGAGAAGGAGAGACAGGGAGAAGAAGAGAAAGAGGAGAAAAGGCAGTATTTATATAATGCTTTAAGGTTTGCAAGGTGCTTTACATATATGTTCCTGGCATTGTCCCACAGAAACACATTAGATATGGTAATTAGATTCTATAGTCCTATTAACACTATTTATCATCAAGTTATGTCGGCTTTCACAGATTGGCTTTAAAAACCTAAAACATGAGAATGTGGCTTCCTTAGGAAGATGTGTTCCAAGTTTTAGAAAACTGACTTACAAACTTTTAAAATACAGCCTTGAGCTGAGGGGAGGGGAGGGAGCTGACTGTGACAAGGCCACTTGATTTGCCCCACCATCTAATGAAGTCCAAAGCATAGCAAGACATTTTATGAGACCTAACTGCAGTTTCTGTGTGTGTGTGTGTGTGTGTGTGTGTGTGAGACAGAGAGACAGAGAGAGAGAGAGAGAGAGACAGAGAGAGAGACAGAGAGAGACAGAGAGAGAGAGAGACAGAGAGAGAGACAGAGAGAGACAGAGAGAGAGAGAGACAGAGAGAGAGAGAGAGAGAGAGAGAGAGAAGACAGAGAGAGACAGAGAGAGACAGAGAGAGACAGAGAGAGACAGAGAAGAGACAGAGAGAAGACAGAGAGAGACAGAGAGAGACAGAGAGAGACAGAGAGAGAGAGAGAGAGAGAAGAGAGAGAGAGAGAGAGAGAGACAGAGAGAGAGAGAGAGAGAGAGAGAGAGAGAGAGAGAGAGAGAGAGAGGCTTGTTTGATGAAACCTTGGAAGCAGAATCATTCCCTTTGAATATTAGATGGGCCTTTGATTTTCCCCTAAGGACCCCAGCCAAAGAAGCCTTCAAAAGCGCATCAAATAGATTTATGAAAATATACATCTGGATTTATTCTTTTCTTATCACATGAACAAACCGCCCATCCTTGTTCCTCCATGCTTTCTCCAGGCCACTTGAACTGTGATCCTAGGGGATAGAAAATTGTCTCATTCTATTCACTGCCTAGCCTATTGCCATTAAAGATTCACAACAGAAATGACAATGCAAGGGGACCTGGGGAAGGAGTGGGGAGGTGGGGGTATATAACTACCTCCCTTGAACCACCGTTACTTAAGTCAGTTTCCCAGAAATGGTAGCAGTGATCACTAGAGGGCAACCTACTTTTAGGAAAGGTTTATTTCCCGCCATCCTGATTCAGCGTCTTTCATCAGCAACCATCCCTTAAGCATCGACTAAGTGAAAAGGGCAGCAATGCAAAAATAGATTCGTACAGCCCCTGCTCCCAAGGATCTTACAATCTAACCAGAAGAAAGACTTCACTACTCCAATGAATCTGTGCTCTCATCAAGGTGGATACAGAACGAGACCTAGGATCTCATTTGGATGTGACCAATGTGGGAATTTGTTTTGCTTATATAACAAGTACACTCCGGCTGAGCTCCCCTCAAGAGCACAGGGGCCAAGAGACCACAACAACTGACAGGACTTTTTGAATACCTCTGCAGCAGTTCAGAGCCAGTTACAGAATATTTATGCATGATCCCATATTTCTCTCCAAGTCACTTCTCTGATACAGCATGATTCTTCCAGAAGCAGCTTCCCAGCATCTTCCACCTGGAAACTGGACTCCACCTCCGTGGGTCAGGACAGGCTCTTAACCATCATTACATTTGACTATGTTTATTTACTCCAAAGATTTTGTTTTTCTTCCTTTTTTTTAATTTGGGGTGGAACAGGTGTAAGGGAGAGAAAACATATACTCATTAATTTCTTCTTAAAGTTGAATTGACCTGAACTCATCTGGAAAGTCTGAGAACAAGAAGTACATAACTCATCCCTACACTGTCTTCCCCAACAAAGATCCGATGGTTTGACTTGTTCATTTCTTCTGTTGTTGTGGTTGCTGTTGTTACATTTTGAGTTCTGAGCTGTCTCCCTCCCTCCCAATCCTGCACTAGAGAAGGCCAACATTTGACACAGATATATATGTGTAACCATCTAATATATACTTCCATATATCAGTTCTTCCTCTGGCGATGGATAACATCTTCCTTCATGAGTCCTTTGTAGTTGATTTGAATATTCATGTAATCAGAATAGCTTAGTCATTCACATTTATTCTTCAAACAGTATTGCTATCAATGTATACAATGTTCTCTTGGTTCTGCTCATTCCACTCTGCATTATTTCATTCAGGCCTTTCCAAGTTTTTCTAAAATCAACTCTATTTTACTGCTGTAAACATTTAGAGACATAGATTTTCCTCTGATTACTGCTTTTGCAGCATTCTATAAGTTTAGGTATGTTGTCTCATTGTTATCATTCTCTTTAATAAAATTATTTATTTTTTCTATGACTTGTTTAACCCACTCATTCTTTAAGATTAGGTTATTTAGTTTCCAATTAATTTTTAACCTGTGTTTCCATAAATCTTCTGTAAAATTTATAGTATTATGCTCTGAAAAGGATGCATTTAACATTTCTGTTTTCTGCAGTTAACCATGAAGTTTTTATGCCCTAATATATGGTCAGTTTTTGTAAAGGGGGGCCACGTACCACTGAGAAAAAGGTATACGCTTCTTCTATTCCTATTCAGTTCTCTTCAGATATCTATCATAGCTAGCTTATCTAAGATTCTATTCATCTCCTTGACTTTTCTTTTTTTGGTTATATTTATCTAGTTCTCTATTTCCACCTGTAATTCATTTACCTTTTTCTTTAAAAATGTAGATGCTATAGCATTTGGTGAATACATGTTTAGTATTAATATTACTTCACTATCTATGGTACCTTTTAAGATAATATAATTTCCCTGTTTACCTCTTTTAATTAAATCTATTTTTGCTTTAATTTTGTCTGAGAGCATAATTACCACCTCTGCCCTTTTTTTTTGCATCAGCTGAAAACATAATAAAGTCTGCTCCACCCCTTTATTTTTACTCTACGTGTATCTCTATTTTTAAATGTTTTTCTTGTAAACAAAGTATTGTCAGCTTCTGGTTTTTCATTCATTCTACTATCCATTTCTGTTTTATGGGTGAGTTTATCCCATATAACAAAGTTATAATTACTAATCATACATTTCCCTCCATCCTAGTTTCCCTGTTTATCCTTCTCTCTCTCTTTACCCTATCCCTCCCTCCTCAGAAGTTTAATTTACTTCCTCCCAATCCACACACTCTTCTAAGAGGCACTTCCTTATCCCATCCTCTTGTTTTCCTTAGAAGAATTTTATACCCTACTAGATGTATATGTTATTCCTTCTTTAACCCAGTACTGATGAGAATAATGTTCTCACACTACCTGCCCACTACCCCCTCCTGTTGCAAGCCCAGCTCTTTTGCTCTTTAGGATATTATATTCCATGCCCTTCAGTCTTTTAATGTAGAAGCTTTAATTTTTTTTTGTCCTCTGTAGCTACACACTATTTAAATTATTTCTTTCTAGTTGCTTGTTATACTTTCTCCTTGACCTGGGAGCTTTGAAACTTTACTATAATATTCCTGTGAATTTTCATTTTGGGACCTTTTTCGGGCACTGACTGGTGGATTTTTTCCAATTTCTATTTTACCCTATGGTTCTAAAACTTCAGGGCAATTTTCCATAATAATTTCTTGAAGCATAGTGTCTAGAAGTACAGTGTCTTGAAGTATAGACTCTTTTTTATCATAACTTTCAGGTAATCCAACAATTCTTATATTATCTTTCTGCAATCTATTTTTCAGGTCAGTTGTTTTTCTAATAAAATATTTCACATTCTCTTCTGTTTTGTCATTCTTTTGACATCATTTTATTATTTCTTGATATCTTACAAAGTCATTAGCTTCCCTTTGCCCAATTCTAATTTTTAAGGAGTTATTTCCTTCTATAAGTTTTTGGATCTCTTTTCCCAATTGGTTGACTTTCTTGTCATAACTTTCTTGATTTTCTTGCATTACTCTTATTTTTTTCATAATGTTTCCTCAACCTCTCTTATTTTATTTTTGAAGTCCCATTTAAGCCCATCCAAGAACTCTTTTGGGGCTTGTGACCATTTTACATTTTTCTTTAAAGCTTTACAAGTAGCTGTTCTGACTTCATTGTCTTCTTCTCTGTCACCATCAGGTTCTTTCTCTGTTGTTTCCTCATCTTTGTTCACAGACTATTTCTTGGCTGTTAACTTTAGGTTAGGGTTGGGCTCTGCTCCCAGGGTGTGAGGGATAATGTCTTAGGGTTCAGGTTCTTTACACAGTTGTTTTTGAGCTCTCTCTGGGGTCTTTGGCTTTTAACTTCTTCCAGTGCCCTATAATGCAAAGCCAGGTGTGGTCATTGCTCCTCTAGCTCACACCTTGGTTTATATGTGACCTCAGGCACTCTCTCCATCCCTGAGCCAGGGCCCACAGCACTGCTGCCACTGCAAATGCTCTTGCTCTCTGCAGTTCCTCCAGGAGTCCCAAGCATCAGCTCACCCCTCTGCCCTCACCCAGCAGGGTCTCCCCTCCCCTGCTACTGCACTCAACAGCATATTCTCCCCCTTCCTTAGCCACAGACACAGCCGGGGACCATGTTTGGTCAGCACACCTGAGTCCCCCATGCAGCATGAGTGGGAGGTCCCCTGAACGGCTGCCTGACCCCTCCATCATCTGTGTGGTGAAAATTCCCCAAGCTCAGGCTGACACCTGCACAGCTGCCCCCAGGGTTTGCTGTTTGGTGACCCCACATATCTGCCTGGAGGTATCTGTACTGTGCTCAGCCAGACCACCACCTCAGGAGTTCTGGTTTTTCCTAAGGTCACCCCAAGTTGTCTTAGCCTGGACTACTGCTTTGTCCCGACTTCTAATTATTTCTGTTGCTCTAAAATTCACTTAGAGGCATTATTTTAAGTCAGGCAGGATTTGGGAGAGCCAGGTCATTTCCTACCTTATTCCACCATCTTACCGCAATTCCCTTGTGACTTGTTGATTTCTAATGCAGGCTCTAGTTAGAGGCAGTTGGTGGCATAGTGGACAGAGAGCTGGACCTGGACTCAGGAAGACTTGAATTCAAATACAGCCTCAGACAGTTACTAGCCAGGTGGGCCTTAAGCAAGTCACTTAACCTCTGTTTGCCTTAGTTTCCTCAACTGTAAAATGGGGTTAATAATAGGAACTACTTCTCAGAGTTGTTGTAAGTTTAAAATGAGATAATATTTGTAAAGTACTTAGAACAGTGCCTGGCACATAGTAGATGCTTAATAAATCCTTCCTTCCTCCCAAGCTCAAGATCACTTGGCAGAGGAAGGGAAGGAAAGACATTTAAACTGAACTGTATATGATCTGTGCTTTCTTATTTTCCCACAATCCCAAATATTTTTTCCTGCCTCTTCAAACATTTCCCAATGACAAGAAAGGCCCATATCTAGAGCCCTACAAACATTTCCTGCCCCCACCCTCATCCCTCTTCATCAACAGGGGAAAAGCAATTCAGCCATGTTTTTTTTACCCTTCCCAGTCTCAATAATTACTAAGCAGTATAGTCTAATCAAGTCAAGACAACTGGTAGGATGGCACCATTTGTACACAAGGAGCTTCTAGTGGTAACCTCAGGGGCTTGGAGTGGCAGGCATTTGGTTGAGTGGTGGATGGATGGCTGGTATGAGGGTGGGCTGCATTGTGGAAACAGACAGATGGGGCTGGCATTCTGCATAGGTAGAGCAAGTGACTTCCTATGACATTTTTCCAAGGACTGTCAACTAAGGATTCCCTGCTTCCCCCAGTCTCCGGCCTCCTCAACCCTGCAAAAACACCAACATAAACCTTCTCTACCTTTTTCCAGTGCCCAATAGGTCTTTAACAGGAGGCAAAGCTTTTCATTACACAGTGAAGAGGAAGAATTAAAATGCAAATACCCTGGGAGGGGTAACAATAACAAAGGGGTTGGAATTAGTGTCTATGAGTCAGAGATGTCATATATATCGCAGATTTCACACGGAGGCTTTGCTGCCTGCCAAGGCCAAATTCCTTTGTGTGGTATTCAAGGCTTTCCACAACCTGGCACCATCCTGCCTTCCTAGCCTGATCTCAGATACTTTCCTACATTCTACGCTCAGGCAGAACTGGATCGCTCCTTCCCTCCAGTGTGCCCTCTGCTTTCTAGATCCTCTGCCTCTGGTCCTGCTGCTTCCTGTGCCCACAGAGTCCTCCATCCCCTTAGCTCCTATTGTCATATGGCTATTGTAGCTTGGCTTCTTTCTTTAGAAATCTGCCTCTTTGGAAATGAGGTACAGAAATCTATCCTGCCCTACAGTAAAATAGAAGGGGAAGGGGATAAGGGGGGGGAGATAGAAGGGAGGGCAAACTAGGGGAAGGGGTATTCAGAATGCATGCCATCTTGGGGTGGGGAGAGGGGCCAGTTGGGGTGAAAATTTAGAATTCAAAATCTTGTGGAAGTAAATGTTGAAAATTAAAAATAAATAAATTTATATATAAAAAAGAAAAAAGAAATCTGCCTGTTTATCTTTTGATCACTTATCAGTTGCAAATAGCATTTATTCTTATAAATTTGAATCAATTCCTTATATATTTTGAAATAAGACCATTTTCAAAGAAACTTGCTATGAAGATTTTTCCCATTAACCTGTTTCTTTCCTAATTTCACTGCATTGATTTTGTTTGTAGAAAAACTTTAGTAATCAAAATTGCCCCTCATCTTCTGTGATCCCCTCTGTCCTTTCATTGGTCCTGACATCTTCCTCTATCTACAAATCTGAAAGGTAATTTCTTCTTTGCTCTTCTAATTTGTTTATGATGTCACCCTCTATGTCTAAGTTATGTATCCTTTTGGAGCTTAGCACATGTGTGAGATATTGGTCTACAACTACTTTCTGCCAGCTAATGAGTATATCTTGCAATCTGATCTTTTAATTCGATATATATGTGTATATAAATATATACATATATCTCCTCTAGAAAATCACCCAGAAGTTTGAAGAGATACCCCCTCACTCTGAAAACCTCTAATTCTGCCTCTAGCTGAACAAAAATCTCCCCTACTATATATCTGACACATGCTCAATGAATTTTTACTTGAATGGTGAGAGGGAATCCCTCCCAAGGCAGCTTGTCCTTTACCCTCTATTTGTTGACATTTATACAGAGAACTGACTATGCTGATTTGTTACAAAGATTGTGTTTTCTTTCTTTATTTGGGTGGAAGTTTTCAGGGGAGGTGGTATATGCTTAGCAACAGTGTTCCTCTCCCCTCTCCAAAAAAAAAAAAATGTAAGGGTCATTGATGCATCTTTTTAAAATTCATGGCAGGATGTTCAAAGGGAAACAAATATAAGCAAGACAGCTTTGAAAGTAACAAGTTGAATTTATTATATGTCTTTTCTTAAAAGCAGGCTATAGAGATGTCCAGTTTTTACATATGATCTTTTTCTGTTCAACTTTGTGTATGAAAATGTTTTCTTTTTCATATTCTTTAAATTCAGAATTTTTAAAAGTAAGGGTTTTTTAAAAGAAATTTATGAAGAGAAGGTTTTTTTGATCCACAAAGTACATCCTCATTCTGTAAAAGGCTTTGGAAGAAAACAAGATCAGTGATGCTTCAGGAAACTAAAAAGCTAAAACCTAAGTGTGAGGGGTTGGCTCAATCCAGCTGTTCCCACGGCTAGCAAATAGGGCACAGCACAGCTCTGAAAGCTACAAATCATGGTCTTTTGCCAGCCTGAAAAGGTGATGGAGGGAGAGGGGGCTGCAGACGTGGGGAGTGGAAGGAGCATTAATCAGAGTGTTCATTAGGTCCAAATCATGGTCTGTCATTGAGAAATCTGTCATGAGAGAGCCAAGGGCTTGAAGTGTCTTGACAGCATCAGCCTTGGATTGCAAGTCAACCAAAGAACGGTGCAGAAAACATGGGAATTCAAAAGGCCTGAGGCAGAGACAAGTGGCAGAGAGATACTGGATTGTTCATAGACCACAGCAAGTCATCAGTCTCTAAGCCTTTCCAGCCCGAGCCTGGCCAGCTTATCAGAGAGCATCAAGTGTCTTTGGCACGAAGGTGCCCACACTTACTCAGAAGGAAAAGCCAAGTCAAAGGTCTCGGAATCTTTAGATGAGAAAGTACATATAAGAGTAGCCATGAACTGGTGGTTAAATGCTCATATTACAACAATTACTTGCCTTGAGAGAGAACTTGTTTCAATTCAATAAAAAATATAAATAAAAATTTTCAAATTTTGATTCAAATAAAAACTATTAAAGTGCCTACTGTTCATCAGTCGTTGTGATAGACAGATAGATAGATAGATACGTAAAAGCCTACTGTGTGTAAGGCACTGTACTAGGTACTGTGGATACAAAGGGAAAAACAATTCCTGCCCTCAAAGAGCTTATTTTAAACCACTTCTACTACCCTGAATTATGTAGGTTGTTAAAAGTCATTAAACTGGAGGGGGTAAAAGGGGAGGTGAGAGGGGACAGGGAGGGAGGAAAGGAGAGAATTTGAAATTCAAAGTTTTAAGAATGAATGTTAAAAATTGTTTTTGCATGTAATTGGGCAAAATAAAATACTAAATATACCCCCCCAAAAAAGAAAAGAAAATTAAACCATCAGCTCCAGAGCTGGCCTAAGGGGACTCTAGCAGGCACCTGAACAGGACATTACACAAGCCACCAAACCCAAGGATTCTTACCATTTTTTTGCATCATGGACCCCTTTGGGGGTCTGGTGAAACCCATGGACTCCTCAGAATAATGTTTTTAAATACATAAAATAAAACAGTTTTACAACAGAAACCAACTATATTGACTTATCATTTTTTGTTAAGTTTACAGATCCCAGGTTAAGAACCCCAGAATAAACTTCTCTATGCTTCCATTTCCTCATCTGTATAAATGGAGTGGTTCTACTAAATAGCCTTGAAGGTCCCTTCCGGCTCTCCATCTGTGATCCTATGAATCAGACTCCCCAGAGTTGCACCATTTTCCTGGTTCTAGTATTCTCTCCATTAAAAAATACTCAGCTCCATAGTCACAGTAGAAGATCCAGTCTAACACCAAATTAGACACTGAAGCAATCTCTGCCTCATACAGGAAGCCTCTGAGAGATAGGGACTGACTTTTTTTAGATATTGGGAGCAGCTGCTGCCCTCCTGTCCTGATTATCAATTCCTCTGACTTCCCAATAGTAGTGACACTTACTCTGGCTACATGACCAGTCCGCCCTCTCTTCCAATCACCCATGTCCCAGTAACGTCTTCTGAATCGCTTCTTGTAGACAAGTCATCTTTAGTAACATTTTGAAGCCTATTTAGGTCCACCATGAACTTTTCTATTTGCCCTTTGGCTACTTGTCATTTTGATTCCATTGAGCTCATGGTGTTTGATGATTCACAGCTATATAACCTCACTGGAAGAATACTGGTATTAAAAAAGATGACTTTTTTGAACAGCAGCCAATTTGAAATGATTTAAAGCAATGTTCAACTTCCCAAATGGGATCCAGTCCAATCTCCACCTCCTACTCATTTCTGGGCTGTTCTAACCATCCAGCTGTAGCACCCATCCAAGATTCATATATTGGTAGACCAATTGAATTGGCCACTCACCTAACTACACGTCATAATCTTTGTGGCTCTTTAGTCGTTCAGTCATGTCCTACTCTCTGTGACTCCATGGACCGCAGCACACCAGCCCTTCTATCCTCCACTATCTCTCAAAGTCTGTCCAAGTTCATATTCATTATTTCCATGATACTATCTATCCATCTCATCCTCTGACGTCCCCTTTTCCTTTTGCCTTCTGCCTTCAATGTTTCCTAACATCAGGATCTTTTCCAATGAAAAATCATCATGTGGCGAAAGTATTTAAGCTTCAGTTTCAGTATTTGGCATTCCAGTAAATAGGCTGAATTAATTTTTCTTAAAATATTGATTGATTTTACCTCCTTGCTATCCAAAGGACACTCAAAAGTCTTCTCCACCACAACTAAAAAGCATTAATTCTGAGGCACTCAGCTTTCCTTATATTGGACACCTTCGAACCTGAGGTACTCATCTTCTCATGTCATCTCTTTTATCATTTTCATACCGTCCATGGGGTTTTCTTGGCAAAAATATTGTAGTGCTTCCTTCCATCCACTTTGTTTTTCTAGCATCAAGATTAGGTCACATTCTTTTACAGTGCTATGGATTGGACTGACTAGGCCTTTCAGTCCGGGGACTGATACAACTAGTACAATGTAATCTATCAATAGCGTTAGGAGAATTTTGCCAAAAGGGAATCTACCTTCTGTTGGAGCCTATGAAAAACATTTCCCATAATGCTGGTAAACTGAGTTGACCACAATTCTTACAATTTTAAACCTACTTCAATGTTAACATTAAGGAGATATTAATAAGTAAATTAAATTTGAATTCATGCGACTTAAAACTTTCCAAAGGGTTTTCATTCATTTATTCATTCATTTAACATTAACATCTAATACTGCTTTGGCTTTATAAAGGAAAGATGAATTGTAGTTAGCTTCTGGCCAGCTTGAAGAAGCTTCTAGATCCCAGTAAAATGGATTGGAGGTACAGAGCAATTATGCACAATAGGAGGAAGAGAAGGTCTTGACAAGCCAAGATTATTAAAACCATCAATGTTCAATGGCCTAATCTCCAAGTCCAAGTCTTTTCTTTGTTATTTTTGTCTCCGTAACTACTGCTGCATTGTCACTGATGCTGTTGAATGCACTCGTTGATTGTCTTAATGGACACTGCTGGTTCTCCTCTTATCTTCGTGGCTACTCCTCTGCCTCAGTCAATGACCTCTATTGCTTTTGATTCCCCCACAACTAAGTGTTGGCATTACTTAGATAGCTTTAGTCTAACCTAAACTCTTCTAATAGTCTTATGTATGATGCCAATCTTCTCTTTCTGACCTGTTCTACATACTACCAAATCCATACTCCCAAAGTATAGTTCTAATTCTGCCACCACCTGCTCCAGGACCTTCAGGAGGAACTCTCCACAGTCGACTGAATCAAGCGCCAATTCCTTGGCCTGCTATTCAAGGCACCATTTTCTCTCTCCAGCCTTGCCACTCACTTTCCTACCTATATACAAAATGACCCATGCCTTAAGCTTTACACATGATTTCTATCTGTTAAACACCTCAAGACATCCTCTCCTTCGCCCCACATAATTCCATTAGTTGTTAAGTATAGCTGATTCTAAGGCAGGTAGGCAGCACAGTGAATAAAGCACTGGCCTTGGCAACAGGAAGACCTGAGTTTAAATCTGGCCTCAGACACTTACTAACTATGTGACCTTGGACAAGTCACTTAACCCTATTGGCCTCAGTTTCCTCATCTGCAAAATGACCTTGAGAAGGAAATGGCAAGCCACTCCAGTATCTCTGCCAAGAAAACCCAAATAGGATCACAAAGAGTCAGACACACCTGAACAGCAATCAGTGCTTAGCACAGGGTCTGGCACGTAATAGGTATTTAATAAACGCTTATTGACCGACTAACATCTAATTTGACTAACATTTGACAGCATGACTAACATCCCGCTGCTGACTGATGTTGAGTTTGCAGTCCACGAAAACCCCTAGATCCCTTTTAAAACAACTCCTTTTTCTCCATGTCTCCCTCATCTTACACTAATGAAAGTGATTTTTTTTTAATACCCACATGCAAAACTTTATATTTATCCCTACCAGATTTCATCTTCTTTGATTCAGCCACTGCTCTCACCTGTCAGTGTCCTTCTGGACACTGTCACCAAGGATGTCACTAGTCTTCCCAATTTTGTGTCATCTGCAGAACTGGAGAGAATGGTGGATAAAACTCACACGGAGAGGCAGGGTTTAGCTCAATAGGAGGGGAAACGTCCTAATCCTTACAAGTAGAGGTCACCTTTTCTACCACTGGATGATCCAACAGGGGGTGTTAGAGAAGTGATTTGTGCTTTGGGTAGAAGTTGGGCTAAGAAAACCCTGCGCTCTCCCTTACCAAATTACCAGGGAAAAAAATTATATAGCCAAATAAACAAAACATCCCTCTCCATTCACTAAGAAATTTTAGAAGTAATTTGAAGTAGTAAATGACTAATATGTATTCTTTAGCAAAAACTTTTAAAAAGGGAGAAGGGAAGGAGTCAATGTGGTCAGCACAATGTTAAGTATATATTAACAGACAAAAAATTTCTTATCACTTAGATATTTGAGAATCATTTGATATGCATAATGGGTACATAAGGTGGCTACATCTCTCACGTGGGAGGAAAGCGGGCAGATACAGAAGAAAAAAGCTGCCAAGTGGGTACAAGGGTGAGGAAAGCCTATGTACTCAATGTATCTCACAATTCTGGAACTGTAAACATCAGGGTACTCCTTCTGTCTCAAGATCTGTCCATAAAAGCTCCTTGATAACTACCGCCTCGATGTTGAGTAGATGTTTCCAGTGGTAAATTGAGTTGAATCCCATTGATCTTGGTGAACATTTCACCAAACATGACATCTCCACCATACCAGTTGAGCTACTAGTGACTTCTCTGATTTTATGCTTCCAAACTCTCCTTCTGCTCAGATGGACTTATTCCTCTAGGGAAAGTATATAATCCATCACTCCAAGCTTCAAACATAGCTTATACAATCCTAAAATCTGTCCTCTCACCTCTCCTTATCTTTCTGGATCAGGCATTCTCTGCAAAAAAAAACCCAAACCCTTAGTTTATCATTAATCACCAAATTCTCCTCTTCAGTCTATTCAGATAAATCACATTTGTCCCATAAGTACAGATCATTTCAATAAGTACTCATTAAATGTCTGTGGAATACCAGGCACTGTGCTAAGTCCCAGAGATACAAAGAAAGGCAAAAGACAATCCTTGCTTTCAGGGTAATCACAATTTAATGGAAATAATTTCTCATGTCTATGTCATTCCAGTCTGCTATAACTTGTTACCTCAAAATATAGGATCCCTTCCAACTCTATAGCAATAATAGTTCAGATTTAGGTAGCCCTCTACTCCCAACAATTTTGTGAGGTATGTAATATAATTATTATTCCCTATTTTTAGTTGAGAAAACTTAGGGTCAGAGACATAGTCAGCAGGACAACAAACATTCACTAAGCACTTAGTATGTGTCAGGCACTGTGCTAAGCACTGGGGATACAAAGAACGGCAAAAACAGTCCGTTCCCTTAAGGACTTTACATTCTTATGAGGGAGACAGCATGCAAACAACTACATACATGTAAGGCATACACAGGGCAAGTTGGAGATAAAAAAGCACACATTTACTAGTTATGAGATCTAGGACTTGAACCCAGGTCTTTGGACTTCATGGTTTCTTCTATACCATGATATGCTGTGTGAGCCTATTATTCTTAGGATCATTGAATATTAGAGGGGAGGATACTAAACCATCTAAAACCTCATTTTATAAATAAAAGAAATATCGTGTGATCCAAAGTTAAGATTTCTCCAACTCAAAATACCCTGATTCCCATTTGCCCAAGTTTCCATCTGAAAATTTCTAGCATTTAGTGGTCTCAATTATTATGAAAACAGGAAAATGAAAATTTTAACCATTCACCATCTTACTGAGACCTAGCAAATACAATGGGGGAAGAGAGACAGAAGCCAAGGGACTAACCTATGCAAACTGATCTATTCTCATATTACCCAATTCTGGGACCTGACTGAATAGTGGAGAGTCAGGAATAGGACTTAGATTATAGTCAGTGACAAATCCTGAAAGTGAGGTAATTTCAAGCCACATGGTATCCAAAAGGAAGATGCTAGATTTCCAGTGATATTCAACCAGTGATATATGGGAGAAATAAAATTTAAATCTTATTCTTGCAAAAAAAAAAGGTAAATTTGTTTCTAGGGGGCACCTGGATTTGAACCAGGGACCTCTTGATCTGCAGTCAAATGCTCTACCCCTGAGCTATACCCCCACACCTAAAAAGAAATGATAGTTCTCTTTGTTTCTAGATTCAGGCTTGGCATCATCAATCTCAAATGTTATGAGTCAGAGAAGCCATATAAAGCTTCCCTAAGTGCGTTAGGATGCTACAAATCATAAGAGATAGCTTAACATTATAGGAGCTCAAGCCAGAGCCCATCCGTTTCACCTTTCCCTAGTCCTGTCATTAGCCACACTGCCTCAAGTGCTCTCTTCCCATCATAACTCGGCTGAATCACACCTAACATGATATACGGAAAATAACCAGATCACAGAGAAGGAAGATGTAAGCTCAGCCACTGAGATCAGGTTACTAATACTTCCTTAATGACAGGAAGACCCTTGCAACAAACATCATCTGAGAAAAAATTAAAGCATACAAAAAAACCCATCTGTATTTGGGAGCTTCATCCCAGGCCAGGTTCAACTACATCCAGTCATATGAGAACAGGTCAACAGTGAACTAAGCCTGTCTGCTTAGCTGCAGCATTCCCTTGGGATGTTGCCAGCTCTGTGAGGTCATCCACGGGGAGACGCCAGGTTCAAAGCATGAGCCTCTGGATCAACAGCGAAATGACCTCTCCCCTGAACCACCTCAAAGACTTTTTTCCCATGTGGTCCCTTTCAGCTCACAGCCAAAATAGCAGCTGAGGTTTTTGTGCCCAAGCATCTACTTCCAGCACCATAAACTATTCTAGGGTTTGTTATACAAAGTCTTCAAGTCTGCACCTGGTCCCCGAGCATCGCTGTTGGATGGGCTCCTTGGGACTCCCAAAGGAATCTCCCGGCTTGTCATATCTACACTCTGGCCAGACGGAGGGGAGGTGGGGAGAGGTAACATGGACGTTTTTTATTTCATACCACCTTAACGTCCAACTATGTCCAGCGTACACAGCCTAGTAAAAGAGAGGTCATTAAGTAAGAGGCCAATTTGTTCACTGTTCTTTCATTACTCTAGATATTAGAATTTAGCAGAGACAGGAATAGGAACTAGCATTTGTATCACACATTGAGGTGTGCAAAGCACTTTTACATGTGTTATCTCATTTGATCCTCATGATGTCTCTACGTGGAAGGTGGCCGTTATTATGTCCCTTTCACATTTGGGGAAACTGAAGCAGACAGATTAAATGACTTGTCCAAGGTCACCCAGCTACTAAGT
This sequence comes from Phascolarctos cinereus, assembly GCF_003287225.1. Taxonomy (NCBI): domain Eukaryota; kingdom Metazoa; phylum Chordata; class Mammalia; order Diprotodontia; family Phascolarctidae; genus Phascolarctos; species Phascolarctos cinereus. The sequence continues at coordinate 40,205,381 of NW_027555514.1, forward strand.
GTCTGAGGCTGCACTTGAACTCAGGTCTTCTTGACCAGATCCAGCACACTGTGCACTATGGCACCACCTAGCTGCCGCTGCAAGTAGGGATGAATATTACATGTGCTGTATGGACGATGATGCACTGACCATGAAATTTGGAAGTCCCAAGGCCCAGCCCTTCAAAGATCAGGAACAGGACTAAAAATAATTCAGGCAGCAGTGGGCAAGTGAGAATTTTAGTAGTAGCTCAAAATGTGATGAAAACCAGGATCTGGCAAACTGTTCTTAGGACGCTAGACTTTGCTTTGCAGGATCATTTAGTCTGACTCCTTCATGTTACTCAGATCTGGAACCTCACTGGTTTGGATGTTCCCCGTAATGACACAGGGCACGACCCCTCCATGCCCGCCGATCCTCGGCGACACTTGTCCTTGTCCTCCTCTACATTCACCAACATTCCAGGACCTTCATTGCTTTTGACGGAAATCAGGAACGTCTCAGTAGAGTAACTGGCTGTCTAGCTATGTCATCCCTTGCCACATGTCCTTGAGAGTGTAACCCAAGGTCACCAAGATAGCAATCAAGCAGAGGCAGGATCTGAACTAAGGTCTTCAAATGCCAAATCAGGCCAGTTAGGTAGTGAAGCGGACATTCAGTCATTTCAGTTGTGTCCAACTTTTCATGACCCCATGTGGGGTTTTCTTGGCAAAGACACTGGAATGGTTTACTATTTCCTTCTCCAGCTTATTTAACAGATGAGGAAACTGAGGCAAACAGGGTGAAGTGACTTGCCCAGGGTCATACTGCTAGGAAGTATCTGAGGCAGGATTTGAACTCAGGAAAATGAGTCTTCATGACTCCAGCCCAGCATTCTATGGCCTAGAGTGCCGCCCCAGTGAAGCAGATACAGATGGGTTTTAGAGGGGTCAGGACCAAGTTCTCTTTCAGCCCTGTCTCAGTTAGCTGAGAGGGTGGTCACTCCACCTCCTGCCCCACCCCACTGGTAACGGTTGGCGTCCCAAATGCCCACTACAAAGAAGCAGCTGCTCTTAGTAATTAACTGTGTCGTTAGGTTGGTTTAAATAGAAAGCTCCAAATAGCCCTATGCCTCTGGAGCAAGAGGTAGTGGAGGGCTGCCCGCTAGCAGCAGCTTTCTAGTGTCTTGGGGTCTTTGTCTCTCACAGCACAGCGATGCCCACCACCTTCCCTTCCTCCGACCTTAATGAGAGGGCCTTTTTGCCATCTGCCCTAGTCCAATTTGCAGTGTTTGCTTCAGGTGCAAAATATCCTTAATTATAGCTCTATTGCTTAAAAATATCTAAATTAGAACATTAGAAGGTGAGCTACCACAATTTGGCTAATAAATCTAGTCATTTCAGTGTAACCTACAGATGCTTTTCTACAAAACGGTGGGTCATTTTCCCTCATCCATTCAAGCATAACAGTTGCCAGAATGGCCCCCAAGATTTGGGTAACAAATCAAGCCATTTGAGCCTGACCTACAAATGCCTTCTCACAAAATGGTGGACCTTGTTTCTGCTCATCCATTTGAGTGTGAGAGTTACCAGGGAATCTAATGGACAGATGTTGTCTGATTCGAAGGATAAGGCATTTTATTCTTTTACATCAGCACAGAACTGAATGTTTCTCCTGGCCCCCAAAGGGACCTCTCACCACCTGGTACTTCATTCCCCAGATGACAAGGTACCCTTTATTTCTCCTATCTATCCCAACTAAAAATAGCACAGCTAATATTTAAATCATATTCTCATTTCCTTGGAGGACTATGTGAAGGAATATCTGGATTAGAACTGCAGGGTTGCAGACCCAAGCCATGCTGGTCCCACGCTGTCTGATGCTCCCTTGGCTTAGGACCCTGGGGAATCATCATTGCCATGTTTCTGATAGCAGCCAACATGGGAAGATGTGAGAGCCCCCATCAACAGGTGGTAAAAACGTGGGCTTTTCTGAGGATGGAGCAAACAGCCTTCCTTACCACTCTCTCCAGACTACATTTTAAAAGCTACTAAGAACAAATTTTTTAAAAATTAAAAATTTAAAAATTTTTAAAAATTTAAAAATTAAAAAAAAGCTACTGAGAAGAGTCATCTGCTGTGCTGCAGGCTCGAGGTCACTTAGAGGACTCTGTTTAACAAACACTGGAAAGACACACTTTAACAATGAGCCAGAATCGCCAGTGCCCGAGTTATTCCAGTAACTGAATCAGTCAACAAACATTTGTTAAGCATTTTACCACATGCCAGGCACTGTGCTTAGCAGTAGGGGTACCAAGGAAGGCAAAAACAGTCCTTGCTCTCAAGGAGCTCTGAAACTTAAAGGAGAAGATAACATGTAGCTATGTGTAAGATGTATATGGAATAGCTGGAAGGGAATCTTAGAGGGGAAGACCCTAGCAGCTGGGAATTAGAGAAAAGCCTCCTGAAGAAGATGGAGTCAGGAAGCTCAAATTCGGCCTCAAATGCTTTGACCTTGGGCAGGTCACTTGACTTCTGTTTGCATCAGTTTCCTTATCTGTTAAATGGGCATAATATTAGACCATACTTCAAGGATAGTTGTTGTGAGGTTCAAACAGGATAATGAATGTAAAGTGTTTTATTAACTACAGGGTGCTCAGGGAAATTACCATTCTTGCCTTCCTCCCAGGCTGGGGTACACAGCATGGGACATTTCTGAGAGGCCCAAGGGCCACAGCTGGAGCAGGAGAGGGCACTGGGCCTGGAATCAGGAAGATCTGAGTTCAAATGCAGCCTCAGACATTTACTAGCTGTGTGACCCTGGGCAAGTCACTTAACTCCTGTCTGCCTCAGGTTCCTAACCAATAAAATGAGGATAATAATAGCACCTATTTCCCAGAGTTGTTGTAAGACCAAATGAGATATCATTTGTAAATTTGCCCAATGCCTGGCACATAGTAGGCGCCTAATAAATGCTTGTTCTCTTCCCCTTCCCCTTCCTTGGCAGTCTTCTACTTTATTTCCACCAACACCTCCCAAGTCTGGTACCACATCTGAGTCATTTCACTGATATGGGCCCACCATTGTCCAAAGTTCAATTCAATGAGTATTTATTGAGTGCCTTCTATGTGCCAGGCACTGTGCTGGACACTGAGGACAAAAATGAAACATTCCGTCCCTTTAGGAAGCTAACGAAATGTACACAGATAGGTATAAACAAAATATTGATAGAGAAAACAAAGCAATTTTTGTGTCCTGGTGCTCTGAAAACCAGTCCATGAGGAAAAGGATTTCACTCAGAGTCCCGGCTGTCACTCTGACTGTGCCAGAAGATACAAATGTTGCTGTGAAGGGTTTTGTCCATCTTGACAGGGATCAATTCCTGTTGCAAACTGGTTAGACCAGAGGAAAGATGGAGGGCACACACAGAGAAATAACTCACACCACTGATGAAGCCATGAGTGCAGCCCCAGGTCCCGAAGGAATTCCACAATTCCGGTGCTTATCCTCAACCTACTCATGCTCAGTATATTCCGAGGAACCTGTTATCAGCCTGTAACTCCTCCCTCGTGCCGTAGGATCCGGAGAACTGGCCTTCTTCCTAATTCCACCCACCTGACACCATTTCCCCAGTCAGTGCTTTTGTCTCCCATCTCTGGAACGTTCCTCCTCCTCACCTCGACTCCCTGGTTTCCCTCACTTTCTGCAGAAGGCCTTTCCCTCCCCCTGTCCCCAGCTGTTAGAGACCTTCCTCTGAGTTACCACCTCTTTACAGGTGCACACCTTCTATGAGCAGGGCTGTTTTCCTGCTGTCTCCCTCATCAGGGCAGGGGCTGGTTTTTTTCTTGTCTTTATATCCCCTTGTACTTAGCATAATCTGGCACACAGCAAGAACTTAGCAAAGGCTTATTGATGATGATTATTGCATTTTTCAAGGCCCATAAGCTCCTTCTGTCTACCTCAATGAAAACTGACATAGCCCCTCACAGCTGTGGCCCATTGGGAACCAGTCCATTGTCTGGACAGGGTAGATTGCAGAGTGTAGCTTCATTTCCCAGCTCAGAATGAAAACGGGACCCAGGAGGTCAGTGAAGGACGTGTTTTCTCATGTCCTTCTTGTATGATGGTGTATCCACTAGTACTCTGCATGTTACAAATAAAGCCTATAAACAGATTGACTGAATGTGAGGCTTTGTCCGCTCCTTAGGATTCCAGGCTCGACCAACACACAACACGGTCTTCACCTGGCAGTGTCTCTGAGTACCTCAAACTCAGGGGGGTCTTCAGAGGATAAGGAGAAGAGCGCCAGACTGGGTGGGAGCAGCCACGGTTTTGGTCCCTCTCCCCTGAGGCAAATTATTTTGCCTTTTTAGGCCTTGTCCTGGCTCTACAAAGTTAGGGCACTGTGAACCAAATGCTCTCTCAGGTCCCTTCCACCTCTAAGAGTTCTATGAGGCGCTGAGGGAGTTCTTTTACGAAAGGAACCGGCAGTGAATCCCTTTGTAAGCAAATAATGGGCCCTGATGGCTGTGTCGTGCCAGATCAGTCATTTGTGTGATGGAGCTTCTCAAGATGGCTTACCCCTGTGCTAAACCATGTCCTAGTCGCTGAAAATAATAAGAAAATTTGCCTCGGTTACATCAGGGTCCTAGAACTTGAGGATCTTTAGGGTCCACTGAATCAGGAACTGGATGAACAGCGGCAAAAGGCCCTTTACGGGGAGCCTTCCAAGCAGGCAGAACGTACCTGGCTGGAAGTAAGCTAGCTCCCGAGAAACTGGCTGAACACGCAGTTTGCTCTGAATGCCCCAAGGTCACGAGAGACAAAACAGTCACAGGGCCTCGCTCCTAGGAGTGCTTATGGCTTACACCGATGAGGAATGCTAACAACAGGGAGCCAGGGGCAGTGTAAGAAAACGCCTGCAGCCCATTAATCAACGACCCTCCATTTCACATGGATTTTCTTGCCTGAAACTTCAGAGAAAAAGTAGAAGGTATTTCATTTCACCTTAGGCAGCTGGGTAGTGCACTGGAAACAGCACTGGGTTTGGAGTCAGGAAGACCTGTGTTCAAATTCAGCCTAGCTGTGTGACCCTGGGCAAGTCAATTAACCTCCGTCTGCCTCAGTTTCCTCATCTATAAAATGAGGATAATAACAGCAACCTTGCAGGGTTGGTTTGAAGGAAAAAAGTGAAATCATAATTATAAAGCATTTAGCATATTACCTGGTACATAGTATGAGCTATATAAATGTTATCTATTATTATTATCATACCTACTCACTGCCATACTGCCTAAGTTTGATCCTAATGAGATGAAAGTGTTTTTGAGATCACGGGTATTTGGTGCCAAATCTTCTTTGGCCCCCAAAATAGAGCCCCTGAGTTCATCTTCCTAAACGTTAGTGATGACATCACCAAGGCAACTGGCAACTAGAAAGAAGTAAGGCTCGCAGTGAAATTCACCATTCAGAATACACAGAATCAGACCGAGGTTGTACCTCCCACCTCAGCCTCGGTCATCCAAGCCCTCAAAAAACCTCCCCAGAACAGAAAGGAGAAAAATATTAAATATGATTAAATACATTAAATACATCAGCCTCAATGAGATTATAAACACGGCTCTGTGGATGAGGCACCAGCCCCTGGCAAGAAAAGACTACTCTGGTCTAGAACCGTGGAACAGATCCTTGGGACAGCCTAGGGTGTTGCTGTGACATCAACGGTAGAGCAGACAGCCTTTTGAAGTCACCGAAGACATCAACAGTGAAGAGGTACAATGGCCTCCAGTGCAGTCAATGAGCAGGTAAGAAGCAATGGAGATGGTCCTCTTTAAGGAGGATGAAGAGGTACTGACGGGCCTAAGAGAAAGAATTCAGGAATTGCAATTTAATCTCCTTAGCAATCTCAGTTGTTTGTTGGCTTGTGGGGAGGAATAGCATCACTGTGATTGGAAAGTAAATAAGGAAGGGAAAGCCAAATAATCTATTAGTGGATACTTGGCAGGATGGTCTAGTGGGCTAAGCCTGAGACCTCTGGCTTCTTCTTCTTGCTCTGATTCACTTTGAAACCTCACTTCCACATGTCATCCTACACACGGCTACCAGATTAATCTTCCTAACGCAAAGTTCAGATCACATCTTTTCATTGTTCAAAAATCCCGAATCCTTCCACATTGCCTAGAGAATCAAGTCCAAGCTCCTCAGCAATTCCACAATCTGTTACCAGCTGCTACTGCCTCCCCTCCCCTCCCACCCAAATACCTTGTATTTACTTTAGGTATATTCTGTATTTGTTAATATATGTACATAAGAGCTGGTTGGCATTTATATAAGGTTTTAAGATTTGCAAAACTTGTTGCAAATATTGTCTCATTTGAGCCTTATGATAACCCTGGTGATCATAAGGTTGATTATCTCCATTTTACAGAATGAGAAAACTGAAGCAGTGCAAGGTTAAGCATTCAGGATCACACAGCTAGCTAATAAATATCTGCAGCCAGATTTGAACTCAGGTCATCCTGACTCCAGGCCTATAGCTTTAACCATTGCACCAACTAGCTGTATACATTACCCATCCCCTATCAAACGTAAGCTGTTTAAGGGCAGAATTGGTTTTGTTTTCATCTTTTCAGCTCTGAGGCCCAGCACAGCTCCTGGAGCACAATCCTGAGTCAGTAAAGGTTATTGATCCATTGACTGGATCAGGTACCAACTTACTATTCCAGACTGGCCCTTAAAAATGCTTTGCTTCATTTGAGTCAGACCATGGAATAACAGAATTTGGAAGTCGGATCCCAGCAGCCATTCAGCCCATCCCATACATTCAATAAATCTCCTCTATAAGAAACCCAACAAGTGATGTAACCATCCTCTGCTTGAAGACCTTCAAGGAGGGACAGCCCATCACTTCCTGAAGTGTCTCCACTCCACTTTGGGACAGCCCCCATTGTTGGAAGTGTTTCCTGATGTCAAGCCTAACCTGACCTCTTTGTAACTTCTGCCCATCACTCCTAATTCTGCTCTGTGGGGCCAAAAGAACTCATAACAGCCATCACGTCCCAAGTCTTGTTCTATCCAGACTACATACAACCAATCCCTTCAAACAATACTCATACGGCATGGACTCAAGTCCCTTCCCCCATCTCTCTCACCTCGTCTCCACTTCCTGTCTTCCCTGGCTTCCTTCTAGTCCCAGCTAAGATCCCATCTTGTACAAGAAGTCTTTCCTAATCTCCCTCACTGCTAACACCTTCCCTGGGTTGACTAGTCCTAATTTATCCTGTATATGTCTTGTTTGTCTATAGTTGTTTGCATGGTAACTCTCCCATTAGATTGTGAGCTCAAACAGAGTGACTCCTCTTGCCTTTAATTGTCTCCCCAGTGTTTAGTACAGTACCTGGCACAGGGTAGGCACTTAGTTGTTGCCCTTCATTCTTGAAGAGACTAAATGACATCACTATGTTGGAGTAGTGACGCACACCACTAGTAGTAGCACAGAGTGTCCGACTGTGGCTGATCAGACACAGCACGAGCTCAGAAGGCTCTACCACAGGTCGGGCACAAAGAGTCCATATGAACATTTGAGTTGGGGATGTCTCTAAATTTGTGCATCTCATGTTTCTTTTGAGCTACTGCAATCCTGCTTTGCTTATAGAGCACAGCACCTTCTTTGCTGTGGGTACACCATGCTGGGGGTGGTTTGTGCCTACCTCTCATGTCTCACAACTGATTCCAAAGTACTTCAGAAAGACCTTGAGAGTGTCCTTGTATCGCTTCTTCTGACCTCCATGTGAGCTCTTGCCTTGTTTGTGTTCTCCGCAAAATAGGCTTTTAGGCAAACATGTTTAGCGTTCGAACAATGGGGCCAGCCCTTCAGAGTTATACTCTCTGCAGTAGAGTTTGAATGCTTGGCAGCTCAGCTAAAGAAAGGACCTCAGTATTTGGTACCTTGTCTTGCCAGGTGATCTTCAGAATCTTCCCAAAACAATTCAAATGGAAGCAATTCAGTTTCCTGGCACGGTGCTGATAGACTGTCCATGTTACACAGGCATATGACAATGAGGTCAGCACAACAGCTCTGCAGACCTTCAGTTCGGTAGGTGATCTGATACATTTCTCCCACACTTTCCTTCAGAGCCTCCAAAACACTGAGCCTGCTCTGGCAATGCATGCATCAACCTCATCCTCTAGTAGCTACTTAATAAATGTTTGTTGACTGACTGATAGAACATCCTGGCTGCCCTCCCTGTTGTTTAGTTGTCATTCCTTAAGCAAAGCTCCCACATCCATACCTCTTCATCTTTGCTCACGCTCTTTCCTCTCTTTCATCTCCATTTGTTGACAATGTGCCTGGCACACTGTAGGCATTTAACAAATTCTTGCTCAATTGGGTTAAAACGAAGACTCGCTAAAAGGAAGACACACCTGTCATCTCCATATGGAAGTGATCTCTTCTCCATCTGATTTGATAGCACTTTGTATTCCATGCTAATTTGTACTACACTTGTCTGATTCCTCAGCTATAAAATGGGGGTAAAAACAGGACCTTCCTCCCAGGGCTGTTGTGAGGATAAAATGAGATGATATTTACACAGCACTTAACACAGTGCCTGGCACACAGTAGGTGCTATAAAAATGTTTATTCCCTTTCCTTCTCTTCCCTATTCACCCCTACTTCTTGAGGTCAAAGGCCCATGTTTCACCTTGCTTTGATTCTCCTGTAGAGCTTAACATCATGTACACAGTAAGTGCTTAATGACTGCTTCTGTTGTTCCATCATGAGGTTCCCAACAAGCAGGTTGAGGTCTTCTGATCTTTGGGGATGACATGGGGTTCCTAGCCAATAGGTCAGGATCTTCTGGAAGATTCTGATGCATCATTAGTTTGCTCCGGAAGTTAACTGGTGCTGCTATGTGGCCATCTCTGGTATTTGGCACTATTCCCAGTGGGGAGGGGAGTTCCACAGCAGAGGTGGTCCTACCTTACCTGGTTCAAGAGCTTCAACCATGACACCCAAACCCTTAGTCCCCAGGGATGCAAAAAATTTGGAGAAATGAACAGTAACTCCTTCTCACAAACTTGCTGAGGACCCTTGCTATATAAAATATAGGCTAATTCTCATATTATTCTGTCATTTAATGTCACTGATGTCACTCATGCCAAGGCCAAGGTGGAGGAAGGGGCAGAAGAATGATGCTCACAAAATTCTTCAAAATCAAATGACAGTAACCATGATGCTATCTATCGCCACAAGAGGACAGTTGTCAAGGCTGAGATGAGACAACCACTAAATCTGGGGCTGACGGTGCGTGGGACAGCAATGCCTTTTCCCTGGCTTAAGAGAGTGGGTGTTGCATCTTGAAATCAGGTGACAAGACATCTGTAGAGGGCAAGTGTGGCAACCCAGAGGGTGGGTGGTGAAATTAGAAAGAAAAAAAAAATGGAAATCAGCAGATGGTGGGTAATGCAGCTGAGAATGTTTTCTTCACTTTGACACAGTAGGCATGCAAATTAAAATTGGAACTTGGAAAAGGTCAGATTATTTTGCCATAGACCAATCCCTTGGATTCCCAAAGACATTTTACATGTTGTTTCTTTTTGTGGCTTAATTTTAAACTTTTCATGACAAAGAAAAAGAAAGGGATAGTATTTTAAGCCCTAAACTTTGGAATCCAAAAGTTGACTGATACATTTCCAGTTACATAAACTATGTCCCACTTTGAGCCAGCTTTGTAAATAGTTTCCAGAAATCATTAGGTCCACAGAAATTCTATTTGGATGGAAAATTCTACATTATCTTCATCTGCATTTACCAGCACTGACCCTTCTTAAATCTAGTCCTTCATACCTATAAATGATGTAATGGAGAGAGCACTGAACTTCCTGAGACAGTAGGACCTCAAGTTGTGGTTTGGATGCTTATTGACCATGTGACCAGTGACACGCCGTGACATAATTCTAAGCTTCTGTTGCCTCATCTCTAAAATACAGGGTGTCCCAATGGTCTTAGTGCACTTTTAAGCTTTAATAAACAGCTTAAATTAAGCTTTTATAGCTTAGAATCACATTAAGAGTTTTGGGGCATCCTGTATTTATAGTACCTTCCTTATTAGGTTGTGATAAAAGTACTTTCAAACTTCAAAGCCATATAGATAAAAGTTATTATTTTGAAACTGGACCTTCCTCAATCACAGGCACCAGTAAAAGCCCCCTCAGGTTTATAACAAGTTTGGAGTCACAGCTCATGAGCCCATCAAGATTCCCTTTACCAAAGCAAAAAGAAAACTACTACTTCAAAGCAAAAGATGTTTAATTAAGCAACACAACAAAATAAATGACCAATAGACTTTCCCATACAGAGAAGGTATACTCTTCTGCAAATTCCCACAGAGCTCCACCTATGCCCTTCCTTGTCATGAGTCTAGTACCTATCCCTTCTGTTTGCCTCTTCATGATACAGGAGAAGGACTCACAAAGCTTACAGAGAATCACACTAGATCCCAAATAGCCCTTCTGTCTTCCCCAACACACTGAGTCATAGATGAGAAATTGTAGGAAACCTCGCTATGGCTCTTGGTGCACACGAAAGCTCAGTACCAGAAGAACACAGTCCTGTTGCCAGCAGGATGGTTTAACCAGACAGTAACCCAGAGGAAGATGAAAGCCTCTGTTTGCTGCATTTGCCAGGGAAGCCCTACCCTGGCATAGTCTGGCACAGCTCAGAAGAAAACCTCCCAGAGGGAGGACCCAACACTGCCTCTCACTGCCCTGCTTCTGCTGTTGCTGCCGCTATCACCAGTACTAGTGCTGAAAGGGATTACCCACAGCATCCTTCTTCTTCTTCTTCAGTCTTCTCCTTCCTATCTTTCCTTTTAAAACTTCCCACCCTTAGCGAGACTCCCCGACACTGCATACCCCAAGCATTGTCCTCTGTTACATTCCTCAATCCTCTCTCCCAATGGGTATGGCTCCATGCTCCCAAAGCTCTGTGGGAGACTGCCTTTCATTATAAACACCTACTTTCCAAAAGAAAAGAGTTCAAATGTCATTAGAATCGCTCTAAATTATATATGCCCCTACACGTAGGTCACCACATCACAGGATCACAAGACTGGGAGCTAGAAACACCCTTAAAGTTCTCTTAGTTCAATTCCTGCGTTTTACAGATGAAGAAGGCGAGTCCTAAAAGGCTTCCTATGTGATAAGGTGCTCTGCATTTTCCTAACGCTGGACCTGGGATCCTCATCATTCACAACATTCCCCTGGATTGGACAACAAGAATTTCCCGAAAATTTCCCAAAAAAAACACTGTTAAAACGTGAGATACACTTTCCACTAGAAGGGCTAAACAACTGTGGCACCCATTAAGTAGTGGTGCAGTATGGGGCTATGCTGGAGTGGTAAGGAGGACTTCCAGATGGTCGTCATTCTTTCTTCTTCACCTGTACATCCACAGCTGTTTAGGGGCAGCTAGGTGGAGCAGCGGACAGAGCACTGACCCTGGAGTCAGGAGGACCTGAGTTCAAATCTGGTCTCAGACCAGACACTTGACACTTACTAGCTGTGTGTGACCCTGGGCAAGTCACTTAACTTCAATTGCCTGGGGAAGAAAGAAAGAAAGAAAGAAAGAAAGAAAGAAAGAAAGAAAGAAAGAAAGAAAGAAAGAAAGAAAGAAAGAAAGAAAGAAAGAAAGAAAGAAAGAAAGAAAGAAAGAAAGAAAGAAAGAAAGAAAGAAAGAAAGAAAGAAAGAAAGAAAGAAAATCACTTGCTTGTTTCCTCCATTCAGACAAGGCTTTCTGTCCAGCCATTCCCTCAACTACTCCATTAGAGAAGACTGGTTTTACTTTCAACTAGAAAGGAATCAATAGGAAGAAAAACCAACCACAACTATCCAGCCTTCTCCAGCCAGATTGCTTAATCATCATCTAGACACTAGAGAGGTACTTGAATAAGTATTGAGCACAGGCTAGGTTCCCCACCAAAACAATCCTCTGATAAAGTGCCATGCTTTCAAATCTCTCTCTACCCTCCCAGGGTATTCCCTTACGGCCCCTCTCAGCTGCATTTTAGTCATCAAACACATAGATCAGCAATGCAATGATTAATACATTTACATTAAAACTGGCTTAATCAGCAAAGATACTAACCAAGATAATTAATAGCTTCAGCAAAGTGAGAGACCACAAAATAAGCCCACAAAAATCCTATATAACAGCAAAATCCAAGAGGCAATAATAGAAGGGCAAATCCCATTCCACACAACTACAAAATGAATACAATACTTAAGGATCAGTCTACCAAGGAACTCAAAGTACTTGTATAGATTCAAAGTACTCCTTAAAGAAATAAAGAACAACCAAATAGATGGAAGAATAGTCAGTGTTCATGGCTAGACCATGCCAATGTAGTAAAAATGGCAATACTACAAAAGGTAACTTTAAAGCTTCACTGATCAAACTATCAAAAAGATAATTAACAGAACTGGATATAATAATAATTCATTTGGATAAATAAAAGATCTAGAATATCAAGGCAGATAATGAAAAACATGAGGATGAAGGAGGAATAGTACTACTATGAGAACTTTGAAAATAACATGTTGGGAGGGCAGAGTAAAAGCAGTGCTTGAGCTCTCCCCCAAACCCCTCCAAATACCTGTAAAAAATGACTCTAAACAAATTCTAGAGCAGCAGAACCTACAAAAAGACAGAGTAAAACAAATTCCCAGCCCAAGACAACCTGGATGGTTGATAAGAAAGGTCTGTTGTGCCAGGCTGGGAGAGGAGCGCAGTTCAGCGTGGGTCATGCAAGCAAAGACAGGGCCAGAGCAAACTCAGAGCAGGCCTCAGGAGACTGAATCACTGGCAGCTATGGCAGTTTCCAGACTTCTCAACCCACAAATGCCAAAGACAACTTAGGTCATTAGGAAAGGTCTGTCAGACTGGTGAGAGAGGAGCTCAGTCTGGTCCCATCCTGGCACAGGCCCAGGGCAGTGGCTGCTTTCAGAGCTCTTGACCCACAGATGGAGGGGGGAATCGAGTGGCTGATAAGAGGAGGATTTCAGGGATCTCTTTGCTGGTGCTGAGGCAGGATCCTCTTGCTTTGCCTAGGCTTGGATCTGGGTCACAGTTCTGGTTGGTGATCCTGGGGCAAGGAGCACTAGCATGGTGGAGTTTGTGGTAGCGGTACAGAGAAAATCCTCCTTACAGTTCCAAGGCAGAGAAGAGTGCTTGTGCTCACTCACAGACCAGAGCACAGGCCAGGAAAGGAGTAAACACCTCTTCTTTGATCATACCACCTTGGAAGAACTGTAAATTTGCAGGTCCCTAGAAGTATCTCTGAAAACAGCTGCACAAAACCCCTGAAGTTTGGGACAGTACATTCTCCACACTGGAAGTAGAGCCTTACCTTAACAAAGAGTTAAGAAGTCAAGTAATTGGCTGGGAACATGAACAAACAGTGGAAAAAACTCAGACTATAGAATCTTACTTTGGTGACAAAGAAGATCAAAACATACAACCAGCAGAAGACAACAAAGTCTAAGCTCCTACATCCAAAGCTCCAAGAAAAAATATGAATTGGTCTCAGGCAATAGAAGATCTCAAAAAGGATTTTGCAAAGCAAGTAAGAGAAGTAGAGGAAAAATTGGGAAGAGAAATAAGAGTGATGCAAGAAAATCATGAAAAACAAGTCAACAGAGACCCCAAAAAATACTGAAGAAAATAATGCTTTAAAAAAAAGACTAAGCCAAATGGCAAAAGAAATCCAAAAAGCCAATGAGGAGAAGAATGCCCTAAAAAGCAGAATTGGTCAAATGGAAAAGGAGACCCAAAAGCTCACTGAAGAAAATAATTCCTTGAAAATTAGAATGGAGCAAATGGAAACTAATGACTCTATAAGAAATCAAGAAATTATAAAACAAAACCAAAAGAATTAAATAATAGAAGACAATGTGAAATATTTCATTGGAAAAACAACTAACCTCGAAAATAGATCCGACATATAATTTTAAAATTGTTGGACTACCTGAAAGCCATAATCAAAAAAAGAGCCTAGACATCATCTCTCAAGAAATTATGAAGGAAAACTGCCCTGATATTCTAGAACCAGAGGGTAAAATAGAAATTGAAAGAATGCACTGATCACCTCCTGAAAGAGATCCCAAAAGGAAAACTCCTAGGAATGCTATAGCCATGTTCCAGAATTCTCAGGTCAAGGAGAAAATATTGCAAGCAGCCAGAAAGAAACAATTCAAGTATTGTGGAAAAACAATCAGGAGAACACAAGATTTAGCAGCTTCTACATTAAGGGATCAGAGGGCATGGAATATGATATTCCAGAGGTCAAAGGATCTAGGATTAAAACCAAGAATCACCTATTCAGCAAAAATGAGTATAACCCATTAGTTTAGCAAAAACAGTGAAGAGGCTTCAGGAAAAGAGGCACCTTGATGTACTGTGGTCCAGCCGTCCTAGAAAGAAATTTTAAAATATGCCCCTTTGACCTGCCAGTCTGACACTTGACTTTTAATCCAAGGAGATCCAAGGAAGAGAAAAATGTCCTCTATGTAATATATGTGTGTGTGTATACACATACATGTGTGTAGCAGCTTTTTCATGTTAGAAAAGAATGAGCCAGTAGGATATCCATCAAGTGGAGAAAGGCTAAACAAGTCATGGTACATGGACGTAACAAGCTCTAAGAATGAAGAGAACGTTTCAGAGAAGCCTGGGAAGATCTGTGTGTAGTCCAATGCAGAACGAAGGGAGCGGAACGAGAGGACTAATTTATGCTACAAGAACAATGTGAAAATGAACAACTTTGAAAGACTGAAGAACTCTCATCAACATGATGATCAATCACAATGTCAGGGGACCAAAATTGGAGAATGCTACCCACCTCCTGCCAGATGAAGATGATTGACAGAATGAGACATCCATTTTTGGATATGGCCAATATGGGAAATTGTTTTATTTTACTATGTTTATTAGTTACAAGAATTTTGTTTTTCTTTTCTTTTTTTTCCAATACAGAGTGGAGAACAGAAAGGGAAAAACAAATGCTTGTGTGACTTAGTGGATAGGACACCGGGCCTGGAGTCAGGAAGACCTGAGCTCAAATCCAGCTTCAGGTTCTTACTAGTTGTGTGACCCTGGGCAAGTCATTTAACCCTGTTTGCCTCAGTTTCCTCATCTATAAAATGATCTGGAGAAGGAAATGGCAAGCCACTCTAGTATCTTTGCCAAGAAAACCCTAAAATGGGGGTCACAAAGAGTTGAACATGACTGAAATGTCATGTTACATGTTACAACAATTAAAAATAAAATTTAATCTAAAAAACAGTATAAGATGGGACCCTGGTCTGTTTTAATTAGTTAAGAGTTTCAGAACTGAAAAGCCAGCAAGGACACAACACACTTACTGTCATTGTTATTGTTTTCATTGTTATGCTATTTCTGAGGTATGAGGTTTTCCCTCCAGGGAGTCAGGTGGTTCCTTCTTTAGGGCACTGGCTGCTGTGGGTGGAAGTGAGTCAGCATCATTCCTGACCAAGAGCAGGTAGCTCCCAGCCAACAACTTCCCACACCCAGCCAGTGGCACCTCCTGCCTTTCTCCATCACCGCTGCCTTCCAGCCGCCAAGAGAAAATATAGATCCTGAAGAAAGGAGGATGCACAGTG
Organism: Phascolarctos cinereus; assembly: GCF_003287225.1. Classification (NCBI taxonomy): domain Eukaryota; kingdom Metazoa; phylum Chordata; class Mammalia; order Diprotodontia; family Phascolarctidae; genus Phascolarctos; species Phascolarctos cinereus. The sequence goes on from NW_027555514.1 coordinate 40,221,017, forward strand.
ACAGGGCGACAAGCCAAAGGGCACCTTGAAAACACCAGCTCCTCCATACCCTGCATCCAGGCATTAGGGCACCTGCACTTGCCAAAATGGCTGCTTTTCTTGTCTCTTCCTTCCTTCCCTCTCTCTTTTCCTTCCTTTTTTCCCTCTCTCCTTTTCTTCCTTCTCTCTTTTCATTTTCCTTCCCTCTCTCTTTTCCTTCCTCTTTTCTCTCTCCTTTCCTTCCCTCTCTCTTTTCCTTCCTCTTTTCTCTCTCCTTTTCTTCCCTCTCTCTTTTCCGTCCTCTTTTCTCTCTCCTTTTCTTCCCTCTCTCTTTTCCGTCCTCTTTTCTCTCTCCTTTTCTTCCCTCTCTCTTTTCCGTCCTCTTTTCTCTCTCCTTTTCTTCCCTCTCTCTTTTCCTTCCTCTTTTTTCTCTCTTTCTCTTCCTTCTCTTTTTTCCTTTTCTTTCCTTCTCTTTCTTGATTCCTCCATTTGTAAGTGCTCTCCCAGAAATAAGTTTGAAGGCAGCTAGGTGGTATAGCAGAGGGATCACTGGACCTGGAATCAAGAAGACCCGAGTTCTAATCTTGCTTTAGACATTCACTAGCTGTGTGACCATAAGCAAATCTCTTGACTTTTCCAACCTGTTTCCTCACCTGTGAAATGAAAATAATAATAGTCCCTCCCTCTCAGATTGCTGTGAGGATCAGATGAGATAACATTTGTAAAGCACTCTGCAAACCTTAAAAAAGCTGTATCAATGCCAGCTATTATTATTTTGCGTAGACATATACAAGGCAAAATTCCCAAAAGAGAGTAATAATGTTGCAATAAAAACTAGATTCCCTCCCCACCCCTGCCAACTCGTGCACACACACACACACATAACTCAGCACTGGCTGAGAAACTCAATAAAAGAATTAAAAGAAAAATTTGGGACCAGGCTTGTGATTTCATTGGTATAAAGAATGAGACTGAAGAAATTCTCCATAACCGATGCAGGTTAGCACCTTCTATGTGACTTCTGTTCTTTGAAAGTTGCCTCTGCCATCATAAGGTTGAGTGACTCTCCCAGAGTCAGACAGCTAGAACCTGTCAGATGTAGGTTCTTCATGGCTCCAGTGTCATTTCTGTATCTACTACGCCCTGCCCACCCCAAAGGAAAAAAAACATAAGGATGAAAATTAAGGCTCTCAACAATACCAACAACAATGTAAAAAAGCAAACAAGAGAACGAAATATTTGGAACAAATAGTGGGAAATCCAATTAGAGCAACAGACTCTCTGAAAAAGAGATTAAAAGGACGTCCACTTCCGGGAGCCAAGATGGCGGAGTAAAAAGGTAGTCGCTCTCACTCTCCCCTATGAACCTCTGAAAACCCAGAAAATATCACCCCAGAAAAAAAAAACCTGGAACAGCTGAACTAGAAGAAAGACGGGGAACAGCAGGGCAGCAGCCCAGCAAACAGGTCTGCCAGTGCCTCAGCAAAAAGAAGGGAAGCAGCACTACAAAGGGCCCCAGGCGCATAAGCACCCTGCAACATTCATCTGAAAGGAGCTGAAGAAAGCAAGCTAGAGTCTTCCTAATGTCCCAGCCTTGCTGATTCCAACCCAACACCAGGTAAGCTGTCAGAACCCCAAGAAGAGAACCTGAAGCCCAGGTGGTAGAGCAGGCAAACACCAACACCTGGACCTCTGAGTGCCTCAGTGAGGGCAGGGGAACCGGTGGAAACCAGCTCAGAAAACCACCAGGTGCCTCGGCACTCTACCTCAAAGGAACCTCTCAGTGCATTAGCAGAAAAGAGGGAGGCAGCATTGCAAGAGGCCCCAGGCAGATAAACACCCTGCAGCACTCATCTAAAAGGAGCTGAAGAAAGCTAAAGGAAAGGAAAAGCAGGCAACCTAGAATTGCCTGAAAGTTCCAGCCTTGCTGATTCCAGCACAACACGAGGTAAGCTGCCAAAACCTTACAGCCTCCAATTGCCAACATAAAAGGCCCCAGCACAGAAAGTCAGGGACCAAGACCTAGGCTCCCAACACAAGAAGCTTGGGTCAGTGCCCTCTGTTCCCCGGCAGGAGAGCTCAATCTCTTTAAAGGCCAGGGAATAAAGAAACCATGAGTAAAAAAGAAACGTACCGTAGATTCATATTATGAGAAGCGAAAAAATCAAGACAGAAATTCTGAAGAGGACAACATAGTCAACAAACCCACATCTGCAATATCAAAAGGGAATATGAACTGGTCTGAAGCTCAAAAAGGCTTCTTAGAAGAGCCCAAGAAAGATTTTAAAAGTCTAATGAGAGAGGTAGAAGAGTCCTTAAAAAATACAATTGGCCTGGGGCAGCTAGGTGGCACAGTGGATAGAGGACCAGCCCTGAAGTCAGGAGGACCTGAGTTCAAATCTGGCCTCAGACCAAACACTTGACACTTACTAGCTGTGTGACCCTGGGCAAGTCACTTAACCCCAACTTCCTAAAAAATAAATAAATAAATTTTAAAATACAGTAAAAAAGTTTTGGACATGATCAATATGGGAACTATTTTGCTTAACTATGTTATTCATTATAGATTTTCTTTTTCCTTTTTTTTCCTGACCAGGGGGCAGGGGGAAAAAAAATAAAGGCTTAGTAATTTTCAAAGTAAAATTTTATCTTAAAAAAGTAAAAATTATGGTCTCCCAACCAAAAATAAGTAAATAAATGAATGAATGAATGAATAGCGTAAGGGAATCTAGGCTTGAGCCCTACAACAGAGGATGAGTTTTTATGAGAAGATACTAATAACAGATTATTTTACACAAAACAAACCTAAGTGAACTAGTGCTGATGTAATTTAAATAATACTAGAGAACAATCAGATGAAAGAAAACAAAAACAATAATTACAACATGGATTATCACTGGATTAAACTTAACGGTAAAATGGAAGAAAATGACAACATGGATTAGAAAAAAACTCAACAATTTTCTGCATACAAGAAACATGTTTGAAACAAGAAGACAAACACCATAATATTTCTTCAATGAGAAGTCATAATACTTCTCAAGCTAATCTCATTGCTACAAATGAGTACTACCCCAAAAATAAAAATCACAGCTAGTTCATGCCTTTCATCTTGTATGATTCATCCATATCTTCTGATAAGTTCACCCTAGAGCTTCCAATCAGCAGGGGCTAAGGGGCCACACTGCATCAATATCAATGGAGTACATGAGTTATCTATTAGTTATGCCTCACTCTCACCCCCTGACTGTCTCATATTCTTTTCCATTCATATCCTTCTCTGTTAATGTTATTCTTGCTTGTTTCCTTGTGCAATTCTTAGCTGATAATGTTTTGCAAGCTAGCTAAGGACCCCTGTGTCTTTTGAGTGACCCTTAACTTGGAGACTGTGATATTCCCTGACTTATGACAATGTAGTGCCTTCAGAAAAACGAAATCAATGCAGCCAGAATAAGAAAGGTTTGAAGGAGAAAAAATTTACATTAATCATCTCTAACAAAAGTCTGACAGTTAAAATCTATAGAGAATTAATATAAATCTTTAAAACTAAAAACTATTCCTCAAGAGATAAGTAGTCAAAGAATATAAACAAACATATTTCAATGAAGAAATACCAACTATCAATAACCATATGAAAAAATTCAAGATCATTAATAAGAGAAATGCAAATTAAAGTACCTCACACCCATGAAATTGACCCAAAAAATGTTAAATGAAAAAAATGGAAAAGTTAAAGGTTCAAGAGAATGTAGGGGAAAATAGCACATTAATTCACTGCTGAGGAAACTGTGAAAACAATTTTAACTATATGATAAAAAGTTGCTAGACCCTTCATATCCTTTGATCTATCAACCTCACTACTGTGCTTTTGCCCTCAGGAGGTCAATGACAGAAAGAAAAGTCCCTTGTGCTCCAAGGTATTCATAACAACACTCTTTGTAATAACAACAACAAAAGTAAATAAAACAAGTACCCAGTGATTGAGGACTGACTGGACAAATTGTGAAATATTCATGTGAAGAAATATTATATTGTATAGGATGACGGCTGCAAATAATTCTGAGGCCATTGGAAGACTTGTATGTATACATACAAAGGCAAGACAGACGAATCATAAGAGCTATATACAAAATAACTACCAAAATGTAAATAAAGTCAACCTCAAAGGTAACAAAACTCAGGTCAGATATAGATGGATGATGTTGGTTCCAAATCACACACTTTCTGTTAACAAAATACAAAAATAGAAAGTTGCATGTACTGCAGGTCCTAATCATTAAACTGAGCAGTTTCGCATAACTACTTAATGTTGGTTTTCTGGCATGTGTGTGTGTGTGTGTGTGTGTGTGTGTGTGTGTGTGTGTATGTGTGAGAGAGAGAGAGAGCAAGAGAGAGAGAGAGAGAGCGAGAGAGAGTGAGAGAGAGAGAGTGAGAGGAGAGAGAAAGACAGAGAGAGAGACAGAGAGAGACAGAGAGAGAGAGAGAGGGAGTGTGTGTGTGTGTGTGTGTGTGTGTGAGAGAGAGAGAGAGAGAGAGAGAGGGAGTGTGTGTGTGTGTGTGTGTGAGAGAGAGAGAGAGAAAGAGAGAGAGAGTACTATACTATAAAGGGGTTGTTTGTAGGGAATGACTGTTGAAGCAAAAACAAAGTATGAATTTCAGATTCTGCAACTGTTTAAAAGAAACCATACCCACAGCTATGGCAGACCCTATGTCCTAGCCATGCAAAGATCATCAAATGATTGTTAATGACCAGGCCTCATCGTACATTAAGTCTTAAAGTGCAAACAACTGCTGTTCTGCAGCTTTAAGCCAATTTTTTTTTTGAGGCAATTGGGGTTGTGATTTGCCCAGAGCCACAAAGCTAGTATCTGAGGCTGAATTTGAACTCTGGTACTCGTGACTCCAAGGCCAGGGCTCTATCCACTGTACTACTTAGCTGCCCCTCAGCCAATATTTTTAATAAAGGGAGGACATTTCTGGATAAAAGCACTGAATCTATGCAATTACAATTAAGCTATAGAAGCATATTTAAAAACTGAAAATATTAAGAAATATTATTCTCTGCAGTCTAAAACCCCTTTCAGCCTTTTCCCTTTTTGAGAAGTGCCTAGAAGAACAGAAAGCCTTTCTTTGGGAAATAGATTAGGGGTCATAATAACCCAATAAGCTCTCATCTAGATAAGATCATCCCCTTCCCAGCTCACATGAAGTGATTGGCCTCAGGACCCATAGAGGAATCATCCTCTATTCTACTCAAAGGATGTTGTTTGTTTGTTTTTTCAGTCACTTCTGACTCTTTGTGACCTCATTTGGGGTTTTCTCAGCAAAGATCCTGGAATGGTTTGCCACTTCCTTCTCCAGCTCATTTTACAGGTGAGGAAACTGAGGCAAACAGAGTTAAGTGACTTGCCCAGGGTCACATAGCTAGCAAGTGTCTTAGGCCAGATTTGAACTCAGAAAGATGAGTCTTTCTGGCTCCAGTGCCTGTGCTCTATACACTATGGTGCTACCTAACTCCTCATTCAAAGGGAAGCCTTCTGTTATTCAGGAAAGATAATCAACATTCATCTCTGATTTCCTATGAATCCTTGAGCAGAGTGATGTAGGAAAGAATGGGACAGTGATGGCTGTTATTCCACTGCTCTGTAGTGTTAAGGAAAGACTGTATTTTTAACATATTATGACCTTTGCCTTCTTCAAAATTCCCAGAAATGTTATTTCAGCTTGTCTTAGGGTGATCAGTCAATATGCATTTATTAAGCACTTACTCTTTGCCAGCGCAGATAGGTAGCACTTAATAGCTGTGTGACCCTGGGCAAGTCACTCAACTCTGTTTGCCTCAGTTTCCTCACCTGACAAATGAGCTGGAAAAGAAAATGGCAAACTGCTCCAGTATCTCTGCCAAGAAAATCCCAAATGGAGTTATGAAGAAAACCCCAAATGGGGACATGAAATAACTGAACAACTGTGTCTGGCACTGTGCTAAGCACTGGGGATACAGAGAAAGGCAAAAGACAGTATCTGCCTTTGAGAAGCTCACATTGAAGGCATGGGGAACTATGCCATCTTAGACCCCCCCCCTTCTCCAAACTAGAAATAGCTTGGATATTAGAATAATGTTAAATTAATTTTGAAAATTGTTTCTGGCAGGCTTGTAGAGTACAGTATTAATATTTTTTTCTTCAGCACTACCTTCTGCTTTAGAAGAAAATTGTATTTCAAATCAAAGCAACAAATATTTGAGTGTCTGCTGTGTACAAAGCACAGTGCTTTCTTTCTTTTGAAAAAGAAGCTACTAGAAATTTAAATTCTAGCCTAAGCTGAGC